>NC_136627.1:39051676-39317477 GCF_933228915.1 Telmatherina bonti | reverse complement strand
TTCTGGACCAGTACGAACTAAACAGGGTCTAAACCAGCATCTTCTGGACCAGTACGAACTAAACAGGGTCTAAACCAGCATCTTCTGGACCAGTACGAACTAAACAGGGTCTAAACCAGCATCTTCTGGACCAGTACGAACTAAACAGGGTCTAAACCAGCATCTTCTGGACCAGTACGAACTAAACAGGGTCTAAACCAGCATCTTCTGGACCAGTACGAACTAAACAGGGTCTAAACCAGCATCTTCTGGACCAGTACGAACTAAACAGGGTCTAAACCAGCATCTTCTGGACCAGTACGAACTAAACAGGGTCTAAACCAGCATCTTCTGGACCAGTACGAACTAAACAGGGTCTAAACCAGCATCTTCTGGACCAGTACGAACTAAACAGGGTCTAAACCAGCATCTTCTGGACCAGTACGAACTAAACAGGGTCTAAACCAGCATCTTCTGGACCAGTACGAACTAAACAGGGTCTAAACCAGCATCTTCTGGACCAGTACGAACTAAACAGGGTCTAAACCAGCATCTTCTGGACCAGTACGAACTAAACAGGGTCTAAACCAGCATCTTCTGGACCAGTACGAACTAAACAGGGTCTAAACCAGCATCTTCTGGACCAGTACGAACTAAACAGGGTCTAAACCAGCATCTTCTGGACCAGTACGAACTAAACAGGGTCTAAACCAGCATCTTCTGACCAGTACGAACTAAACAGGGTCTAAACCAGCATCTTCTGGACCAGTACGAACTAAACAGGGGTCTAAACCAGCATCTTCTGGACCAGTACGAACTAAACAGGGTCTAAACCAGCATCTTCTGGACCAGTACGAACTAAACAGGGTCTAAACCAGCATCTTCTGGACCAGTACGAACTAAACAGGGTCTAAACCAGCATCTTCTGGACCAGTACGAACTAAACAGGGTCTAAACCAGCATCTTCTGGACCAGTACGAACTAAACAGGGTCTAAACCAGCATCTTCTGGACCAGTACGAACTAAACAGGGTCCTAAACCAGCATCTTCTGGACCAGTACGAACTAAACAGGGTCTAAACCAGCATCTTCTGGACCAGTACGAACTAAACAGGGTCTAAACCAGCATCTTCTGGACCAGTACGAACTAAACAGGGTCTAAACCAGCATCTTCTGGACCAGTACGAACTAAACAGGGTCTAAACCAGCATCTTCTGGACCAGTACGAACTAAACAGGGTCTAAACCAGCATCTTCTGGACCAGTACGAACTAAACAGGGTCTAAACCAGCATCTTCTGGACCAGTACGAACTAAACAGGGTCTAAACCAGCATCTTCTGGACCAGTACGAACTAAACAGGGTCTAAACCAGCATCTTCTGGACCAGTACGAACTAAACAGGGTCTAAACCAGCATCTTCTCGACCAGTACGAACTAAACAGGGTCTAAACCAGCATCTTCTGGACCAGTACGAACTAAACAGGGTCTAAACCAGCATCTTCTGGACCAGTACGAACTAAACAGGGTCTAAACCAGCATCTTCTGGACCAGTACGAACTAAACAGGGTCTAAACCAGCATCTTCTGGACCAGTACGAACTAAACAGGGTCTAAACCAGCATCTTCTGGACCAGTACGAACTAAACAGGGTCTAAACCAGCATCTTCTGGACCAGTACGAACTAAACAGGGTCTAAACCAGCATCTTCTGGACCAGTACGAACTAAACAGGGTCTAAACCAGCATCTTCTGGACCAGTACGAACTAAACAGGGTCTAAACCAGCATCTTCTGGACCAGTACGAACTAAACAGGGTCTAAACCAGCATCTTCTGGACCAGTACGAACTAAACAGGGTCTAAACCAGCATCTTCTGGACCAGTACGAACTAAACAGGGTCTAAACCAGCATCTTCTGGACCAGTACGAACTAAACAGGGTCTAAACCAGCATCTTCTGGACCAGTACGAACTAAACAGGGTCTAAACCAGCATCTTCTGGACCAGTACGAACTAAACAGGGTCTAAACCAGCATCTTCTGGACCAGTACGAACTAAACAGGGTCTAAACCAGCATCTTCTGGACCAGTACGAACTAAACAGGGTCTAAACCAGCATCTTCTGGACCAGTACGAACTAAACAGGGTCTAAACCAGCATCTTCTGGACCAGTACGAACTAAACAGGGTCTAAACCAGCATCTTCTGGACCAGTACGAACTAAACAGGGTCTAAACCAGCATCTTCTGGACCAGTACGAACTAAACAGGGTCTAAACCAGCAATCTTCTGGACCAGTACGAACTAAACAGGGTCTAAACCAGCATCTTCTGGACCAGTACGAACTAAACAGGGTCTAAACCAGCATCTTCTGGACCAGTACGAACTAAACAGGGTCTAAACCAGCATCTTCTGGACCAGTACGAACTAAACAGGGTCTAAACCAGCATCTTCTGGACCAGTACGAACCTAAACAGGGTCTAAACCAGCATCTTCTGGACCAGTACGAACTAAACAGGGTCTAAACCAGCATCTTCTGGACCAGTACGAACTAAACAGGGTCTAAACCAGCATCTTCTGGACCAGTACGAACTAAACAGGGTCTAAACCAGCATCTTCTGGACCAGTACGAACTAAACAGGGTCTAAACCAGCATCTTCTGGACCAGTACGAACTAAACAGGGTCTAAACCAGCATCTTCTGGACCAGTACGAACTAAACAGGGTCTAAACCAGCATCTTCTGGACCAGTACGAACTAAACAGGGTCTAAACCAGCATCTTCTGGACCAGTACGAACTAAACAGGGTCTAAACCAGCATCTTCTGGACCAGTACGAACTAAACAGGGTCTAAACCAGCATCTTCTGGACCAGTACGAACTAAACAGGGTCTAAACCAGCATCTTCTGGACCAGTACGAACTAAACAGGGTCTAAACCAGCATCTTCTGACCAGTACGAACTAAACAGGGTCTAAACCAGCATCTTCTGGACCAGTACGAACTAAACAGGGTCTAAACCAGCATCTTCTGGACCAGTACGAACTAACAGGGTCTAAACCAGCATCTTCTGGACCAGTACGAACTAAACAGGGTCTAAACCAGCATCTTCTGGACCAGTACGAACTAAACAGGGTCTAAACCAGCATCTTCTGGACCAGTACGAACTAAACAGGGTCTAAACCAGCATCTTCTGGACCAGTACGAACTAAACAGGGTCTAAACCAGCATCTTCTGGACCAGTACGAACTAAACAGGGTCTAAACCAGCATCTTCTGGACCAGTACGAACTAAACAGGGTCTAAACCAGCATCTCTGGACCAGTACGAACTAAACAGGGTCTAAACCAGCATCTTCTGGACCAGTACGAACTAAACAGGGTCTAAACCAGCATCTTCTGGACCAGTACGAACTAAACAGGGTCTAAACCAGCATCTTCTGGACCAGTACGAACTAAACAGGGTCTAAACCAGCATCTTCTGGACCAGTACGAACTAAACAGGGTCTAAACCAGCATCTTCTGGACCAGTACGAACTAAACAGGGTCTAAACCAGCATCTTCTGGACCAGTACGAACTAAACAGGGTCTAAACCAGCATCTTCTGGACCAGTACGAACTAAACAGGGTCTAAACCAGCATCTTCTGGACCAGTACGAACTAAACAGGGTCTAAACCAGCATCTTCTGGACCAGTACGAACTAAACAGGGTCTAAACCAGCTATCTTCTGGACCAGTACGAACTAAACAGGGTCTAAACCAGCATCTTCTGGACCAGTACGAACTAAACAGGGTCTAAACCAGCATCTTCTGACCAGTACGAACTAAACAGGGTCTAAACCAGCATCTTCTGGACCAGTACGAACTAAACAGGGTCTAAACCAGTCATCTTCTGGACCAGTACGAACTAAACAGGGTCTAAACCAGCATCTTCTGGACCAGTACGAACTAAACAGGGTCTAAACCAGCATCTTCTGGACCAGTACGAACTAAACAGGGTCTAAACCAGCATCTTCTGGACCAGTACGAACTAAACAGGGTCTAAACCAGCATCTTCTGGACCAGTACGAACTAAACAGGGTCTAAACCAGCATCTTCTGGACCAGTACGAACTAAACAGGGTCTAAACCAGCATCTTCTCGACCAGTACGAACTAAACAGGGTCTAAACCAGCATCTTCTGGACCAGTACGAACTAAACAGGGTCTAAACCAGCATCTTCTGGACCAGTACGAACTAAACAGGGTCTAAACCAGCATCTTCTGGACCAGTACGAACTAAACAGGGTCTAAACCAGCATCTTCTCGACCAGTACGAACTAAACAGGGTCTAAACCAGCATCTTCTGGACCAGTACGAACTAAACAGGGTCTAAACCAGCATCTTCTCGACCAGTACGAACTAAACAGGGTCTAAACCAGCATCTTCTGGACCAGTACGAACTAAACAGGGTCTAAACCAGCATCTTCTCGGACCAGTACGAACTAAACAGGGTCTAAACCAGTCATCTTCTGGACCAGTACGAACTAAACAGGGTCTAAACCAGCATCTTCTGGACCAGTACGAACTAAACAGGGTCTAAACCAGCATCTTCTGGACCAGTACGAACTAAACAGGGTCTAAACCAGCATCTTCTCGACCAGTACGAACTAAACAGGGTCTAAACCAGCATCTTCTGGACCAGTACGAACTAAACAGGGTCTAAACCAGCATCTTCTGGACCAGTACGAACTAAACAGGGTCTAAACCAGCATCTTCTCGACCAGTACGAACTAAACAGGGTCTAAACCAGTATCTTCTGGACCAGTACGAACTAAACAGGGTCTAAACCAGCATCTTCTGGACCAGTACGAACTAAACAGGGTCTAAACCAGCATCTTCTGGACCAGTACGAACTAAACAGGGTCTAAACCAGCATCTTCTCGACCAGTACGAACTAAACAGGGTCTAAACCAGCATCTTCTGGACCAGTACGAACTAAACAGGGTCTAAACCAGCATCTTCTGGACCAGTACGAACTAAACAGGGTCTAAACCAGCATCTTCTGGACCAGTACGAACTAAACAGGGTCTAAACCAGCATCTTCTCGACCAGTACGAACTAAACAGGGTCTAAACCAGTATCTTCTGGACCAGTACGAACTAAACAGGGTCTAAACCAGCATCTTCTGGACCAGTACGAACTAAACAGGGTCTAAACCAGCATCTTCTCGACCAGTACGAACTAAACAGGGTCTAAACCAGCATCTTCTGGACCAGTACGAACTAAACAGGGTCTAAACCAGCATCTTCTCGACCAGTACGAACTAAACAGGGTCTAAACCAGTATCTTCTGGACCAGTACGAACTAAACAGGGTCTAAACCAGTATCTTCTGGACCAGTACGAACTAAACAGGGTCTAAACCAGTATCTTCTGGACCAGTACGAACTAAACAGGGTCTAAACCAGCATCTTCTGGACCAGTACGAACTAAACAGGGTCTAAACCAGCATCTTCTCGACCAGTACGAACTAAACAGGGTCTAAACCAGCATCTTCTCGACCAGTACGAACTAAACAGGGTCTAAACCAGCATCTTCTCGACCAGTACGAACTAAACAGGGTCTAAACCAGCATCTTCTGGACCAGTACGAACTAAACAGGGTCTAAACCAGCATCTTCTGGACCAGTACGAACTAAACAGGGTCTAAACCAGTATCTTCTGGACCAGTACGAACTAAACAGGGTCTAAACCAGCATCTTCTGGACCAGTACGAACTAAACAGGGTCTAAACCAGCATCTTCTGGACCAGTACGAACTAAACAGGGTCTAAACCAGCATCTTCTGGACCAGTACGAACTAAACAGGGTCTAAACCAGCATCTTCTGGACCAGTACGAACTAAACAGGGTCTAAACCAGCATCTTCTGGACCAGTACGAACTAAACAGGGTCTAAACAGCATCTTCTGGACCAGTACGAACTAAACAGGGTCTAAACCAGCATCTTCTGGACCAGTACGAACTAAACAGGGTCTAAACCAGCATCTTCTGGACCAGTACGAACTAAACAGGGTCTAAACCAGCATCTTCTGGACCAGTACGAACTAAACAGGGTCTAAACCAGCATCTTCTGGACCACTACGAACTAAACAGGGTCTAAACCAGCATCTTCTCGACCAGTACGAACTAAACAGGGTCTAAACCAGCATCTTCTGGACCAGTACGAACTAAACAGGGTCTAAACCAGCATCTCTCGACCACTACGAACTAAACAGGGTCTAAACCAGCATCTTCTCGACCAGTACGAACTAAACAGGGTCTAAACCAGCATCTTCTGGACCAGTACGAACTAAACAGGGTCTAAACCAGCATCTTCTGGACCACTACGAACTAAACAGGGTCTAAACCAGCATCTTCTGGACCACTACGAACTAAACAGGGTCTAAACCAGCATCTTCTGGACCACTACGAACTAAACAGGGTCTAAACCAGCATCTTCTGGACCAGTACGAACTAAACAGGGTCTAAACCAGCATCTTCTGGACCAGTACGAACTAAACAGGGTCTAAACCAGCATCTTCTGGACCAGTACGAACTAAACAGGGTCTAAACCAGCATCTTCTGGACCAGTACGAACTAAACAGGGTCTAAACCAGCATCTTCTGGACCAGTACGAACTAAACAGGGTCTAAACCAGCATCTTCTGGACCAGTACGAACTAAACAGGGTCTAAACCAGCATCTTCTGGACCAGTACGAACTAAACAGGGTCTAAACCAGCATCTTCTGGACCAGTACGAACTAAACAGGGTCTAAACCAGCATCTTCTGGACCAGTACGAACTAAACAGGGTCTAAACCAGCATCTTCTCGACCAGTACGAACTAAACAGGGTCTAAACCAGCATCTTCTCGACCAGTACGAACTAAACAGGGGTCTAAACCAGCATCTTCTGGACCAGTACGAACTAAACAGGGTCTAAACCAGCATCTTCTGGACCAGTACGAACTAAACAGGGTCTAAACCAGCATCTTCTGGACCAGTACGAACTAAACAGGGTCTAAACCAGCATCTTCTGGACCAGTACGAACTAAACAGGGTCTAAACCAGCATCTTCTGGACCAGTACGAACTAAACAGGGTCTAAACCAGCATCTTCTCGACCAGTACGAACTAAACAGGGTCTAAACCAGCATCTTCTCGACCAGTACGAACTAAACAGGGTCTAAACCAGCATCTTCTCGACCAGTACGAACTAAACAGGGTCTAAACCAGCATCTTCTCGACCAGTACGAAGTAAACAGGGTCTAAACCAGCATCTTCTGGACCAGTACGAACTAAACAGGGTCTAAACCAGCATCTTCTGGACCAGTACGAACTAAACAGGGTCTAAACCAGCATCTTCTGGACCAGTACGAACTAAACAGGGTCTAAACCAGCATCTTCTGGACCAGTACGAACTAAACAGGGTCTAAACCAGCATCTTCTGGACCAGTACGAACTAAACAGGGTCTAAACCAGCATCTTCTGGACCAGTACGAACTAAACAGGGTCTAAACCAGCATCTTCTGGACCAGTACGAACTAAACAGGGTCTAAACCAGCATCTTCTGGACCAGTACGAACTAAACAGGGTCTAAACCAGCATCTTCTGGACCAGTACGAACTAAACAGGGTCTAAACCAGCATCTTCTGGACCAGTACGAACTAAACAGGGTCTAAACCAGTATCTTCTGGACCAGTACGAACTAAACAGGGTCTAAACCAGCATCTTCTGGACCAGTACGAACTAAACAGGGTCTAAACCAGCATCTTCTGGACCAGTACGAACTAAACAGGGTCTAAACCAGCATCTTCTGGACCAGTACGAACTAAACAGGGTCTAAACCAGTATCTTCTGGACCAGTACGAACTAAACAGGGTCTAAACCAGCATCTTCTGGACCAGTACGAACTAAACAGGGTCTAAACCAGCATCTTCTGGACCAGTACGAACTAAACAGGGTCTAAACCAGCATCTTCTGGACCAGTACGAACTAAACAGGGTCTAAACCAGCATCTTCTGGACCAGTACGAACTAAACAGGGTCTAAACCAGTATCTTCTGGACCAGTACGAACTAAACAGGGTCTAAACCAGCATCTTCTGGACCAGTACGAACTAAACAGGGTCTAAACCAGCATCTTCTGGACCAGTACGAACTAAACAGGGTCTAAACCAGCATCTTCTGGACCAGTACGAACTAAACAGGGTCTAAACCAGCATCTTCTGGACCACTACGAACTAAACAGGGTCTAAACCAGCATCTTCTGGACCAGTACGAACTAAACAGGGTCTAAACCAGCATCTTCTGGACCAGTACGAACTAAACAGGGTCTAAACCAGTATCTTCTGGACCAGTACGAACTAAACAGGGTCTAAACCAGCATCTTCTGGACCAGCACGAACTAAACAGGGTCTAAACCAGCATCTTCTGGACCAGCACGAACTAAACAGGGTCTAAACCAGCATCTTCTGGACCAGTACGAACTAAACAGGGTCTAAACCAGCATCTTCTGGACCAGTACGAACTAAACAGGGTCTAAACCAGCATCTTCTGGACCAGTACGAACTAAACAGGGTCTAAACCAGCATCTTCTGGACCAGTACGAACTAAACAGGGTCTAAACCAGCATCTTCTGGACCAGTACGAACTAAACAGGGTCTAAACCAGCATCTTCTGGACCAGTACGAACTAAACAGGGTCTAAACCAGCATCTTCTGGACCAGTACGAACTAAACAGGGTCTAAACCAGCATCTTCTGGACCAGTACGAACTAAACAGGGTCTAAACCAGCATCTTCTGGACCAGTACGAACTAAACAGGGTCTAAACCAGCATCTTCTGGACCAGTACGAACTAAACAGGGTCTAAACCAGCATCTTCTGGACCAGTACGAACTAAACAGGGTCTAAACCAGCATCTTCTGGACCAGTACGAACTAAACAGGGTCTAAACCAGTATCTTCTGGACCAGTACGAACTAAACAGGGTCTAAACCAGTATCTTCTGGACCACTACGAACTAAACAGGGTCTAAACCAGTATCTTCTGGACCAGTACGAACTAAACAGGGTCTAAACCAGCATCTTCTGGACCAGTACGAACTAAACAGGGTCTAAACCAGCATCTTCTGGACCAGTACGAACTAAACAGGGTCTAAACCAGCATCTTCTGGACCAGTACGAACTAAACAGGGTCTAAACCAGCATCTTCTGGACCAGTACGAACTAAACAGGGTCTAAACCAGCATCTTCTGGACCAGTACGAACTAAACAGGGTCTAAACCAGCATCTTCTGGACCAGTACGAACTAAACAGGGTCTAAACCAGCATCTTCTGGACCAGTACGAACTAAACAGGGTCTAAACCAGCATCTTCTGGACCAGTACGAACTAAACAGGGTCTAAACCAGCATCTTCTGGACCAGTACGAACTAAACAGGGTCTAAACCAGCATCTTCTGGACCAGTACGAACTAAACAGGGTCTAAACCAGCATCTTCTGGACCAGTACGAACTAAACAGGGTCTAAACCAGCATCTTCTGGACCAGTACGAACTAAACAGGGTCTAAACCAGCATCTTCTGGACCAGTACGAACTAAACAGGGTCTAAACCAGCATCTTCTGGACCAGTACGAACTAAACAGGGTCTAAACCAGCATCTTCTGGACCAGTACGAACTAAACAGGGTCTAAACCAGCATCTTCTGGACCAGTACGAACTAAACAGGGTCTAAACCAGCATCTTCTGGACCAGTACGAACTAAACAGGGTGTAACACGCCGACAGTTTTCCAGCCGGCTTCAGATGAATTCACATTTTAACCGTCTCTTAGAAAACCTGACTAAAATCGTCGAGTCGTTCCTGTTGACGCGTCTCCAACCACCTGTATGAGTTTTGTGTGAGTTTGCAGAAGACTGGTGTCATGCCATCGGTCAGCAGATCTCCGCCCTCCGTGCAGAACGCTAGCGTACATCGGCTCCTGTTCTGAGAGGGAACCAGACTCATTTAGATAAGCTGTGGTCTCCCTCCCTGAACTGCACATAGACCCGATCGGCGCGGCCGTTGTGGTCTGGCGTCCCCGTTTCTCTGCAACGTCCGCTCTTTGGGACAGAACTAACACGGAAGAGTGTCTGAACATTTCAGCCTCAGAAATAGCAGAACGATTGAGATGTGTCTATCACTGCTGTCATGTTTTCATTGTTTTTACTTCTTTAAAAATTAATAAATTATGATTTAGCGTATGATTTAGATTGTAAAAATGATGTTAAATAATCAGGATTTTTTTAAAATGTTGTCATGCTTCGGCATTTAACAACAAAACAAATTAAAATGAAAACAAATAAATGAAATAAACAGATTTATAAATTCTTGAGAATTGTCCAATCAGCTTGCAGAAAGACGAGGGAGCCGGCGTGTGATTGGAGGACGGAGCTGTCCGTCATCTTCTGATCCACTATCTGCCAGGAAGGGAAGGGGGCTGCGTGGGATGAGCTGTTGCTAGGTAACTGAGGCAGACAGAGTCGCCTTGGAAACAGTTAGCAGGGTAAGGACAGATGATGATGATGATGATGATGAAGAGGCACACCTGCTGTCCCAGACCCGGATCTTACAGTCGAAGTGACCGCTGATGACTGAGTTCTCCGAGCAGACCACGTCGCTGCAGAACGACGACGCCGACACCTGCTGCACACCTGCAATGACACACACACCTGATACACGCACACCTGGAGCAGCTCAGCCAATCAGCAGACAGGACGGACGTCCACTCACAAGCGGCCCGGTTCAGGTCCCAGAACCGGACGGTCCGGTCGGCACTTCCAGTCACCACCTGGTGGGGATGCCAGATGAACCGGGCCGCCGTCACCTTCCTGCTGTGTCCTGTCAGCGTCACCTGACACCCACACACACACACACAAACACACACAGGATGTGAGGTTCTGAAAGCAGTAAAAGTTCAGACCAGCAGCCTGGTTGGACCTCCAGTATCTGGACCTCCAGGATCTGGACCAGCGGAAAGACCAAACTGGTCATCCAACCAGTAATCCAGCCAGGTTTCACATCAAGATCAAAGCATGCTCACATAAAGGGGCGGGGCTTGATTCTTTTCTTTTTTGATAAAAAAGCTCGATCAGCTGTTTTATCAAAACAATCCGTTTTACCTGCAGCAGTAAAAACACGGAAGCAGCAACTCCGCTTCCTGCTTTCTCCGTGTTAACCACGCCCACCTCACATGTCTGACCAATCACACAATACTTCTCGCAGCCCCGCAAGAAAAAAGTTCTGCAACCCGGTGTGTCAAGAACTGTCCTCAAACACGTCCGCGAGAACAAAATGACGTCATTTTCTTCTCGGAGCCTCGAGAACAAGAAAAAAAAAAGTTCTGTCTTCTCGTGGAGGATGTGACAGGCTTAACCGTAGCAACAGGCATGTGATGCTGGCGGAACATGGCAGACTGTTAACTGTAGTAATCAGACTACTCCGTCGCGCCGACAGTAATCAGACTACTCCGTCGCGCCGACAGTAATCAGACTACTCCGTCGCGCCGACAGTAATCAGACTACTCCGTCGCGCCGACAGTAATCAGACTACTCCGACGCGCCGACAGTAATCAGACTACTCCGTCGCGCCGACAGTAATCAGACTACTCCGTCGCGCCGACAGTAATCAGACTACTCCGTCGCGCCGACAGTAATCAGACTACTCCGACGCGCCGACAGTAATCAGACTACTCCGTCGCGCCGACAGTAATCAGACTACTCCGTCGCGCCGACAGTAATCAGACTACTCCGACGCGCCGACAGTAATCAGACTACTCCGTCGCGCCGACAGTAATCAGACTACTCCGACGCGCCGACAGTAATCAGACTACTCCGTCGCGCCGACAGTAATCAGACTACTCCGTCGCGCCGACAGTAATCAGACTACTCCGTCGCGCCGACAGTAATCAGACTACTCCGTCGCGCCGACAGTAATCAGACTACTCCGTCGCGCCGACAGTAATCAGACTACTCCGTCGCGCCGACAGTAATCAGACTACTCCGACGCGCCGACAGTAATCAGACTACTCCGACGCGCCGACAGTAATCAGACTACTCCGACGCGCCGACAGTAATCAGACTACTCCGTCGCGCCGACAGTAATCAGACTACTCCGACGCGCCGACAGTAATCAGACTACTCCGACGCGTCGACAGTAATCAGACTACTCCGACGCGTCGACAGTAATCAGACTACTCCGACGCGCCGACAGTAATCAGACTACTCCGACGCGCCGACAGTAATCAGACTACTCCGACGCACCGACAGTAATCAGACTACTCCGACGCACCGACAGTAATCAGACTACTCCGACGCACCGACAGTAATCAGACTACTCCGTCGCGCTGACAGTAATCCAACTACTTAGTTCCAGCCCAGATGTTTTAGGCACAACTTCCTGTTTCTTCCTCGCATCACGTTTTCTCCACGGAGACATGAAGCGGCGTTTTGCAATACAACGTCCGTTACCTTGGGAACAGAGTCATCCAGCCGCCACAACATGGCCGATTTGTCGTACGAGGCGGCGAGGACCCTCTGACCCTGAGGACAGAAACGGGAACATGTATGAGACCGGTTCTGGGTCAGGTCCAACTGGGTCCAGCTTTTCAGGTCAGGTCGGGTCCAGTCGGGTCCAGTCAGGTCAGGTCTGGTCGGGTCCAGTCGGGTCAGGTCCAGTCGGATAGGGTCCAGTAAGGTCAGGTCCGGTCGGGTCCAGTCGGGTCAGGTCCGGTCGGGACAGGTCCGGTTGGGTCCAGTCGAGTCAGGTCCAGTCGGAAAGGGTCCAGTCAGGTCAGGTCAGGTCCGGTCGGGTCCAGTCAGGTCAGGTCTGGTCGGGTCCAGTCGGGTCAGGTCCAGTCGGATAGGGTCCAGTAAGGTCAGGTCAAGTCGGGTCAGGTCCGGTCGGGACAGGTCCGGTTGGGTCCAGTCGAGTCAGGTCCAGTCGGATAGGGTCCAGTCAGGTCAGGTCTGGTCGGGTCCAGTCGGGTCAGGTCCAGTCGGATAGGGTCCAGTAAGGTCAGGTCCGGTCGGGACAGGTCCGGTTGGGTCCAGTCGAGTCAGGTCCAGTCGGATAGGGTCCAGTCAGGTCAGGTCCGGTCGGGTCCAGTCGGGTCAGGTCCGGTTGGGACAGGTCCGGTCGGGTCCGGTCGGATAGGGTCCAGTCAGGTCAAGTCCGGTCGGGTCCAGTTGGGTCAGGTCCAGTCAGGACGGGTTGGGTCCGGCGGGTCCAGTCGGGTCAGGTCCGGTCGGATAGGGTCCAGTCAGGTCGGGTCCGGTCGGGTCTGGTCCGGTCGGATAGGGTCCAGTCAGGTCAAGTCCGGTCGGGTCCAGTCGGGTCAGGTCCAGTCAAGACGGGTTGGGTCCGGCGGGTCCAGTCGGGTCCGGTCCGGTTGGATAGGGTCCAGTCAGGTCGGGTCCGGTCGGGTCCGGTCCGGTCGGATAGGGTCCAGTCAGGTCAAGTCCGGTCGGGTCCAGTCGGGTCAGGTCCAGTCAGGACGGGTTGGGTCCGGCGGGTCCAGTCGGGTCGGGTCCGGTCGGATAGGGCCCAGTCAGGTCGGGTCCGGTCGGGTCAGGTCCAGTCGGATAGGGTCCAGTCAGGTCAGGTCCGGTCGGGTCCGGTCGGGTCAGGTCCGGTCGGGTCCGGTCGGGTCGGATAGGGTCCAGTCAGGTCAGGTCCGGTCAGGTCCGGTCGGATAGGGTCCAGTCGGGTCAGGTCCGGTCCAGTCGAGGCAGGTCCGTTCGGGTCAGGTCTGGTCGGATAGGGTCCAGTCGGGTCTGGTCTGGTCGGATAGGGTCCAGTCGGGTCTGGTCTGGTCGGATAGGGTCCAGTCAGGTCGTGTCTGGTCGGGTCCAGTCGTGTCAGGTCCGGTCAGATAGGGTCCAGTCAGGTCGGGTCTGGTCGGGTCCAGTCAGGTCAGGTCCGGCGGGTTGGGTCCAGTCGGGTCGGTCCAATCGGGTCGGGTCGAGTCCGGTGGGTTGGGTCCGGTCGGGTCTGGTCCGGCGCGTCGGGTCGGGTCAGGTCGGGTTGGGTCCGGCGGGTCAGGTTGGGTCCGGCGGGTCGGGTCCAGTCGGGTCGGGTACGGCGGGTCGGGTCGGTCCAATTGGGTTGGGTCCGGTCGGGTCGGGTCAGTCCGGTCGGGTCAGGTCGGGTTGGGTCCGGCGGGTAGGGTCAGGTCGGGTCCGGCGGGTCGGGTCCAGTCGGATAGGGTCCAGTCAGGTCAGGTCCGGTCGGATAGGGTCCAGTCAGGTCAGGTCCGGTTGGGTCCGGTTGGGTCCGGTCGGGTCCGGTCGGGTCAGGTCCAGTCGGGACAGGACCGGTCGGGTCCAGTCGGGTCAGGTCCGGTCGGATAGGGTCCAGTCGGGTCAGGTCCAGTCGGGACAGGTCCGGTCGGATAGGGTCCAGTCGGGTCAGGTCCAGTCGGGACAGGTCCAGTCGGGACAGGTCCAGTCGGGTCAGGTCCGGTCGGGTGCAGTCGGGTCCAGTCCAGTCAGACAGGGTCCAGTTGGGTCGGGTCCAGTCGGGTCAGGTCCGGTCGGCTAGGGTCCAGTCGGGTCAGGTCCGGTCGGGTCCAGTCGGGTCAGGTCTGGTCGGATAGGGTCCAGTCAGGTCGGGTCTGGTCGGGTCCAGTCAGGTCGGGTCTGGTCGGGTGCAGTCGGGTCCGGTCTGGTCGGATAGGGTCCAGTCAGGTCGGGTCTGGTCGGGTCCAGTCAGATAGGGTCCAGTCGGGTCGGGTCCAGTCAGATAGGGTCCAGTCGGGTCGGGTCCAGTCGGGTCAGGTCCAGTCGGGTCGGGTCCGGTGCGTCGGGTCGGGTCAGGTCGGGTTGGGTCCGGCGGGTCAGGTCGGGTCCGGCGGGTCGGGTCCGGCGGGTCAGGTCGGGTCCGGCGGGTCGGGTCCGGCGGGTCAGGTCGGGTCCGGCGGGTCGGGTCCGGCAGGTCAGGTCGGGTCCGGCGGGTCGGGTCCAGTCGGATAGGGTCCAGTCAGGTCAGGTCCGGTCGGGTCAGGTCCGGTCGG
The DNA here is from genome assembly GCF_933228915.1 of Telmatherina bonti. NCBI lineage: Eukaryota > Metazoa > Chordata > Actinopteri > Atheriniformes > Telmatherinidae > Telmatherina > Telmatherina bonti. The sequence continues at coordinate 39,302,452 of NC_136627.1, read as the reverse complement.
ATAGGGTCCAGTCAGGTCAGGTACGGTCGGATAGGGTCCAGTCAGGTCGGGTCAGGTCGGGTCCAGTCGTGTCAGGTCCAGTCGGGTCAGGTCCGGTCGGGTCGGGTCGGGTCCGGTCGGGTCCAGTCGGGTCAGGTCCAGTCGGGTCGGGTCCAGTCGGACAGGTCCAGTCGGGTCAGGTCCGGTCCAGTCGGGTCGGGTCCAGTCGGGTCGGGTCCAGTCGGGTCTGGTCTGGTCGGATAGGGTCCGGTCGGGTCAGGTCCGGTCGGGTCGGGTCCAGTCGGGTCGGTCCAATCGGGTCGGGTCGAGTCCGGTGGGTTGGGTCCGGTCGGGTCTGGTCCGGCGCGTCGGGTCGGGTCAGGTCGGGTTGGGTCCGGCGGGTCGGGTCCAGTCGGGTCGGGTACGGCGGGTCGGGTCGGGTCGGTCCAATTGGGTTGGGTCCGGTCGGGTCAGGTTGGGTCCGGCGGGTCGGGTCCAGTCGGGTCGGGTACGGCGGGTCGGGTCGGGTCGGTCCAATTGGGTCGGGTCCAGTCGGGTCGGGTACGGCGGGTCGGGTCGGGTCGGTCCAATTGGGTTGGGTCCGGTCGGGTCAGGTTGGGTCCGGCGGGTCGGGTCCAGTCGGGTCGGGTACGGCGGGTCGGGTCGGGTCGGTCCAATTGGGTCGGGTCCAGTCGGGTCGGGTACGGCGGGTCGGGTCGGGTCGGTCCAATTGGGTTGGGTCCGGTCGGGTCGGGTCAGTCCGGTCAGGTCGGGTCCGGTGCGTGGGGTCGGGTCAGGTCAGGTCGGGTCCGGCGGGTCGGGTCAGGTCGGGTCCGGCGGGTCGGGTCCAGTCGGATAGGGTCCAGTCAGGTCAGGTCCCGTCAGGTCAGGTCCGGTCGGCTAGGGTCCAGTCAGGTCAGGTCCGGTTGGGTCCGGTCGGGTCAGGTCCAGTCGGGACAGGACCGGTCGGGTCCAGTCGGGTCAGGTCCGGTCGGATAGGGTCCAGTCGGGTCAGGTCCGGTCGGGTCCAGTCGGGTCAGGTCCAGTCCGGTCAGGTCCGGTCGGGTGCAGTCGGGTCCAGTCCAGTCAGACAGGGTCCAGTTGGGTCGGGTCCAGTCGGGTCAGGTCCGGTCGGGTCAGGTCCGGTCGGGTCCAGTCGGACAGGTCCAGTCGGGTCCAGTCGGGTCAGGTCCAGTCGGACAGGTCCAGTCGGGTCAGGTCCGGTCGGGTCGGGTCGGGTCCGGTCGGGTCCAGTCGGGTCAGGTCCAGTCGGGTCAGGTCCGGTCGGGTCAGGTCCGGTCGGGTCAGGTCCGGTCGGGTCGGGTCCGGTCGGGTCGGGTCCGGTCGGGTCGGGTCCAGTCGGGTCAGGTCCAGTCGGGACAGGTCCAGTCGGGTCAGGTCCGGTCGGGTCGGGTCCAGTCGGGTCAGGTCACGTCGGGTCGGATAGGATCCAGTCAGGTCGGGTCCAGTCGGACAGGTCCAGTCGGGTCAGGTCCGGTCGTGTCCAGTCGGGTCAGGTCCAGTCGGGTCAGGTCCGGTCGTGTCCAGTCCGGTCGTGTCCAGTCGGGTCAGGTCCAGTCGGGTCAGGTCCGGTCAGGTCCGGTCGGGTCGGGTCCAGTCGGGTCAGGTCCGGTCGGGTCGGATAGGGTCCAGTCAGGTCGGGTCCAGTCGGACAGGTCCAGTCGGGTCAGGTCCGGTCGTGTCCAGTCGGGTCAGGTCCAGTCGGGTCAGGTCCGGTCGGGTGCAGTCGGGTCCGGTCCAGTCAGATAGGGTCCAGTCAGTTCGGGTCCAGTTGGGTCGGGTCAGGTCAGGTCGGGTCCGGTGGGTCCAGTCGGGTCAGGTCCGGTCGGGTGCAGTCGGGTCCGGTCCAGTCAGATAGGGTCCAGTCGGGTCGGGTCCAGTCGGGTCAGGTCCAGTCGGGTCGGGTCCGGTGCGTCGGGTCGGGTCAGGTCGGGTTGGGTCCGGCGGGTCAGGTCGGGTCCGGCGGGTCGGGTCAGGTCGGGTCCGGCTGTTCAGGTCGGGTCCGGCGGGTCGGGTCCAGTCGGATAGGGTCCAGTCAGGTCAGGTCCGGTCGGGTCAGGTCCGGTCGGATAGGGTCCAGTCAGGTCAGGTCCGGTCCGGTCGGATAGGGTCCAGTCAGGTCAGGTCCGGTCGGATAGGGTCCAGTCAGGTCAGGTACGGTCGGATAGGGTCCAGTCGGGTCAGGTCCGGTCGGATAGGGTCCAGTCGGGTCAGGTCCGGTCGGATAGGGTCCAGTCGGGTTCAGGTCCGGTCGGATAGGGTCCAGTCGGGTCAGGTCCGGTCGGATAGGGTCCAGTCGGGTCAGGTCCGGTCAGATAGGGTCCAGTCAGGTCAGGTACGGTCGGGTCCGGTCGGGTCAGGTCCAGTCGGGAAAGGACCGGTCGGGTCCAGTGTGGTCAGGTCGGGTCGGATAGGGTCCAGTCGGGTCAGGTCCGGTCGGGTCCAGTCGGGTCAGGTCCGGTCGGGTCCAGTCGGGTCAGGTCCAGTCGGGACAGGACCGGTCGGGTCCAGTGGGGTCAGGTCCGGTCGGATAGGGTCCAGTCAGGTCAGGTACGGTCGGGTCAGGTCCAGTCGGGACAGGACCGGTCGGGTCAGGTCCAGTCGGGACAGGTCCGGTCGGATAGGGTCCAGTCGGGTCAGGTCCGGTCGGGTCAGGTCCAGTCGGGACAGGTCCAGTCGGACAGGCCCAGTCGGGTCAGGTCCGGTCGGGTGCAGTCGGGTCCGGTCCAGTCAGACAGGGTCCAGTTGGGTCGGGTCCAGTCGGGTCAGGTCCGGTCGGATAGGGTCCAGTCGGGTCCGGTCCAGTCGGGACAGGTCCAGTCGGACAGGTCCGGTCGGGTCCAGTCGGATAGGGTCCAGTCAGGTCAGGTCTGGTCGGGTCCAGTCGGGTCAGGTCCGGTCGGATAGGGTCCAGTCGGGTCAGGTCCGGTCGGGTCCAGTCGGGTCAGGTCCGGTCGGGTGCAGTCGGGACAGGTCCAGTCGGACAGGCCCAGTCGGGTCAGGTCCGGTCGGGTGCAGTCGGGTCGGGTCCAGTCAGACAGGGTCCAGTTGGGTCGGGTCCAGTCGGGTCAGGTCCGGTCGGATAGGGTCCAGTCGGGTCAGGTCCGGTCGGGTCCAGTCGGGTCGGGTCCGGTGCGTCGGGTCGGGTCAGGTCGGGTTGGGTCCGCCGGGTCGGGTCCAGTCGGATAGGGTCCAGTCAGGTCAGGTCCCGTCGGGTCAGGTCCGGTCGGATAGGGTCCAGTCGGGTCAGGTCCGGTCGGATAGGGTCCAGTCGGGTCAGGTCCGGTCGGATAGGGTCCAGTCGGGTCAGGTCCGGTCGGATAGGGTCCAGTCAGGTCAGGTCCGGTTGGGTCCGGTCGGGTCCAGTCGGGACAGGTCCGGTTGGGTCCGGTCGGGTCCAGTCGGGACAGGTCCGGTCGGGTCCAGTCGGGTCAGGTCCGGTCGGGTCAGGTCCGGTCGGATAGGGTCCAGTCAGGTCAGGTCCGGTCGGATAGGGTCCAGTCAGGTCAGGTCCGGTCGGATAGGGTCCAGTCAGGTCAGGTCCGGTCGGGTCCGGTCGGGTCAGGTCCGGTCGGATAGGGTCCAGTCGGGTCAGGTCCGGTCGGATAGGGTCCAGTCAGGTCAGGTCCAGTCGGGACAGGACCGGTCGGGTCCAGTGGGGTCAGGTCGGGTCGGATAGGGTCCAGTCGGGTCAGGTCCGGTCGGGACAGGACCGGTCGGGTCCAGTGGGGTCAGGTCCGGTCGGATAGGGTCCAGTCAGGTCAGGTCCAGTCGGGACAGGACCGGTTGGGTCCAGTGGGGTCAGGTCTGGTCGGATAGGGTCCAGTCGGGTCAGGTCCGGTCGGGTCCAGTCGGGTCAGGTCCAGTCGGGACAGGTCCAGTCGGACAGGCCCAGTCGGGTCAGGTCCGGTCGGGTGCAGTCGGGTCCGGTCCAGTCAGACAGGGTCCAGTCGGGTCAGGTCCGGTCGGATAGGGTCCAGTCGGGTCCGGTCCAGTCGGGACAGGTCCAGTCGGACAGGTCCAGTCGGGACAGGTCCAGTCGGACAGGTCCAGTCGGGTCAGGTCCGGTCGGGTCCAGTCGGGTCAGGTCCAGTCGGGTCGGGTCCCGTGCGTCGGGTCGGGTCAGGTCGGGTTGGGTCCGGCGGGTCAGGTCCGGTCCGGCGGGTCGGGTCCAGTCGGATAGGGTCCAGTCAGGTCAGGTCCGGTCGGATAGGGTCCAGTCGGGTCAGGTCCGGTCGGATAGGGTCCAGTCGGGTCAGGTCCGGTCGGATAGGGTCCAGTCGGGTCAGGTCCGGTCGGATAGGGTCCAGTCGGGTCAGGTCCGGTCGGATAGGGTCCAGTCGGGTCAGGTCCGGTCGGATAGGGTCCAGTCGGGTCAGGTCCGGTCGGATAGGGTCCAGTCGGGTCAGGTCCGGTCGGATAGGGTCCAGTCAGGTCAGGTACGGTCGGGTCCGGTCGGGTCAGGTCCAGTCGGGACAGGACCGGTCGGGTCCAGTGTGGTCAGGTCGGGTCGGATAGGGTCCAGTCGGGTCAGGTCCGGTCGGGTCCAGTCGGGTCAGGTCCAGTCGGGACAGGACCGGTCGGGTCCAGTGGGGTCAGGTCCGGTCGGATAGGGTCCAGTCAGGTCAGGTACGGTCGGGTCAGGTCCAGTCGGGACAGGACCGGTCGGGTCAGGTCCAGTCGGGACAGGTCCGGTCGGATAGGGTCCAGTCGGGTCAGGTCCGGTCGGGTCCAGTCGGGACAGGTCCAGTCGGGACAGGTCCAGTCGGACAGGCCCAGTCGCGTCAGGTCCGGTCGGGTGCAGTCGGGTCCGGTCCGGTCGGATAGGGTCCAGTCGGGTCCGGTCCAGTCGGGACAGGTCCAGTCGGACAGGTCCAGTTGGGTCAGGTCCAGTCGGGTCCAGTCGGGTCGGGTCCAGTCGGATAGGGTCCAGTCAGGTCAGGTCTGGTCGGGTCCAGTCGGGTCAGGTCCGGTCGGATAGGGTCCAGTTGGGTCAGGTCCGGTCGGGTCAGGTCCGGTCGGGTCCAGTCGGGTCAGGTCCAGTCGGGTCCAGTCGGGTCAGGTCCGGTCGGGTGCAGTCGGGACAGGTCCAGTTGGACAGGCCCAGTCGGGTCAGGTCCAGTCGGGTGCAGTCGGGTCGGGTCCAGTCAGACAGGGTCCAGTTGGGTCGGGTCCAGTCGGGTCAGGTCCGGTCGGATAGGGTCCAGTCGGGTCAGGTCCGGTCGGGTCCAGTCGGGTCGGGTCCGGCGGGTCAGGTTGGGTCCGGCAGGTCAGGTCGGGTCCGGCGGGTCGGGTTCAGTCGGATAGGGTCCAGTCAGGTCAGGTCCCGTCGGGTCAGGTCCGGTCGGATAGGGTCCAGTCAGGTCAGGTCCCGTCGGGTCAGGTCCGGTCGGATAGGGTCCAGTCAGGTCAGGTCCGGTTGGGTCCGGTCGGGTCCAGTCGGGACAGGTCCGGTTGGGTCCGGTCGGGTCCAGTCGGGACAGGTCCGGTCGGGTCCAGTCGGGTCAGGTCCGGTCGGGTCAGGTCCGGTCGGATAGGGTCCAGTCAGGTCAGGTACGGTCGGATAGGGTCCAGTCAGGTCAGGTACGGTCGGGTCCGGTCGGGTCAGGTCCGGTCGGATAGGGTCCAGTCAGGTCAGGTCCGGTCGGATAGGGTCCAGTCAGGTCAGGTCCAGTCGGGACAGGTCCGGTCGGATAGGGTCCAGTCGGGTCAGGTCCGGTCGGATAGGGTCCAGTCGGGTCAGGTCCGGTCGGGACAGGACCGGTCGGGTCCAGTGGGGTCAGGTCGGGTCGGATAGGGTCCAGTCGGGTCAGGTCCGGTCGGATAGGGTCCAGTCGGGTCAGGTCCGGTCGGGACAGGACCGGTCGGGTCCAGTGGGGTCAGGTCGGGTCGGATAGGGTCCAGTCGGGTCAGGTCCGGTCGGGACAGGACCGGTCGGGTCCAGTGGGGTCAGGTCCGGTCGGATAGGGTCCAGTCAGGTCAGGTCCAGTCGGGACAGGACCGGTCGGGTCCAGTGGGGTCAGGTCCGGTCGGATAGGGTCCAGTCAGGTCAGGTCCAGTCGGGACAGGACCAGTCGGGTCCAGTGGGGTCAGGTCCAGTCGGATAGGGTCCAGTCGGGTCAGGTACAGTCGGGACAGGACCAGTCGGGACAGGACCGGTCGGGTCAGGTCCAGTCGGGACAGGTCCGGTCGGATAGGGTCCGGTCGGGTCAGGTCCGGTCGGGTCCAGTCGGGACAGGTCCAGTCGGGACAGGTCCAGTCGGACAGGCCCAGTCGGGTCAGGTCCGGTCGGGTGCAGTCGGGTCCGGTCCAGTCATACAGGGTCCAGTTGGGTCAGGTCCGGTCGGATAGGGTCCAGTCGGGTCCGGTCCAGTCGGGACAGGTCCAGTCGGACAGGTCCAGTCGGGTCAGGTCCGGTCGGGTCAGGTCCGGTCGGGTCCAGTCGGGTCAGGTCCGGTCGGATAGGGTCCAGTCAGGTCAGGTCCGGTCGGGTCCAGTCAGGTCAGGTCCAGTCAGGTCAGGTCCGGTCGGGTCCAGTCGGGTCAGGTCCGGTCGGGTCCAGTCGGGTCAGGTCCGGTCGGATAGGGTCCAGTCAGGTCAGGTCCGGTCGGGTCAGGTCCGGTCGGGTCCAGTCGGGTCAGGTCCGGTCGGATAGGGTCCAGTCAGGTCAGGTCCGGTCGGGTCCAGTCAGGTCAGGTCCAGTCGGGTCAGGTCCAGTCGGGTCAGGTCCGGTCGGATAGGGTCCAGTCAGGTCAGGTCCGGTCGGGTCCAGTCAGGTCAGGTCCAGTCAGGTCAGGTCCAGTCGGGTCAGGTCCGGTCGGATAGGGTCCAGTCAGGTCAGGTCCAGTCAGGACGGGTTGGGTCCGGCGGGTCCAGTCAGGTCAGGTCCGGTCGGATAGGGTCCAATCAGGTCAGGTCCGGTCGGGTCCAGTCGGGTCAGTTCCTGTCGGGTCCAGTCGGGTCAGGTCCGATCGGGTCCGGTCGGGTCCAGTCGGGTCGGGTCCGGTCGGGTCCAGTCGGGTCAGGTCCGGTCGGGTCCAGTCGGGTCCAGTCGGGTCCAGTCGGGTCAGGTCCGATCGGGTCCAGTCGGGTCAGGTCCGGTCGGGTCCGGTCGGGTCCAGTCGGGTCAGGTCCAGTCAGGTCAGGTCCGATCGGGTCCAGTCGGGTCAGGTCCGGTCGGGTCCGGTCGGGTCAGGTCCGGTCGGGTCCGGTCGGGTCCAGTCGGGTCAGGTCCGATCGGGTCCAGTCGGGTCAGGTCCGGTCGGGTCCGGTCGGGTCCAGTCGGGTCAGGTCCGGTCGGGTCAGGTCGGGTCCAGTCGGGTCAGGTCCAGTCAGGTCAGGTCCGGTCCATTCCGGTCCAGTCCGGCGGGGCGCTCACCGTGGGGTCGAACTGGATGCAGGTGATCCCCTCGGTGCTGCCTTCCAGAGTCACTCTGTGGGTCAGCGAGCCTGGTGACATCATCAGTGAGGTCACAACAACATCAAAGCCTGACAGCGATCAGCTGACCCGGGTCGGGTTACCTGCTCGGACCTCCCACAGCTTGATGACCCGGTCTGTTCCCCCAGTGGCCAGCAGGTCCGAGCTGCAGCTGAACCGTACTGCGTTGATGCCTTGCTCGTGGGCCTCCTGGAGACAGTGACAGGTTGTAGCCTCGGTCACCATGGTAACCTCGGTCACCATGGTGACCAGGCGGCATGAGGTCAGAGTGGGCGTGGTTCTGGTGGGCGGGTTACCAGGACTTGCAGGGCTCTGCCGGGAACTCTGGTGGACGCACAGATCCCGACCGGACCCGGCCGGTCCTCCGGCGGGCCGCAGACCGAGTGGCCCCGCCTCTTCCTGCTGATGTCACACACACACACACACACCGTCAGAGCAACGCACACACCGCTGACCTCTGACCTGCGGCTCCAGAACGCACCCGAACAGATGTCTGATGGAGGCGAACATCCTTGGAGACGTCACCGACGCCGACCTGCAACACAAGCCACCTGCCGTCACCATGGCAACGGATGTTCCGGAATAATTTCATATTCCAGAGTCTTCCGCTCGCCGTTCCCACCTGAAGAGACGGGCGTGTCCCCGCTCAGCTGCTTCGTCCCGGCGCCACGGAGACGAAGACCTGGACGCGACGGCGGACGCCCCGCTGGACACCATGGCGCCGGACGTCGGCCCGCTGGACGCCATGGCGCCGGACGTCGGCCCGCTGGACGCCATGGCGCCGGACGTCGGCCCGCTGGACGCCATGGCGCCGGACGTCGGCCCGCTGGACGCCATGGCGCCGGACGTCGGCCCGCTGGACGCCATGGCGCCGGACGTCGGCCCGCTGGACGCCATGGCGCCGGACGTCGGACCGCTGGACGACAGACAGAGACAGAAGTCTGGAGGACACACTCAAACGCGCTAACATCAACAGACAACCCTCACCTGTCCGCGCTGACCTTTGACCTCACCGCCGGCGGCAGCGTCGCATCACGAGCTCTGAAACACAAACGCCACGTTAAGCAGACACGCCTCTGCTGTCCCGGAGGTGTGCTGCGTTCAGGTACCTGGACCGCCGCTGGTTTCTGTGGTTCATGCGGGCGGCCGCCTGGTTCTTCAGGTGCATCACCTCCTCCAGGAGCTGCTCCTCCTTCACCTTCTCCTCCCTGAGGCGTGACTCCGCCCCCTCCTGCCGCTTCAGGAGCTCGTCGTACTTCTGTTTCAGCCGCCCGTTTTCCTCCTGAACCGTCTCCACCCGCTCCTGCAGCGCCCGATGAGCATCAAGCGCACTCCCACGCCGACGCTCCTCCTCCTGCAGTCTGACACCACAGAGGAAGAGGAAACATCCTTGTCGTCATGGTAACACCGAGTCCCTGTCTCCACCCGTCCCAGAGGAGCAGGATGGAGGACGAATCCATCACACCCAGGCACCAACGTTTGATTCCGTCAGTCTGGTGTGGACGTGCAGCTGAACCGCGACACCTGAACGCATCACAGGTCCGACACGCCTGTCTGGGGTTCTGGTGGTGCCGCCCGCTGGTTCACACGGCCTTGATGAACCTTGTCTGCAGTCTCACGGAGACAGAACGATGCGTCCAGGTGGGACAGGTGTGCGGGACTCACCTGCCTTGCTGCTCCCGGAGACGGCGTCCTTTGATCTTCAGCTGCTCCTGCAACTCCACCACCTGATAGGCCAGCTGGAAGCACAGAGGTCATGTGATCAGACCTGATGACATCAGCAACCACGTCCAACGTGGTTCAGGTCAAACACGGGGATCAAACCACCGAGCTTCGCCTTCCTTTGAATATTCAGGAGACCTTTCTGAAAGCTGATTGGACGATATGCTGCGTGTCCGCATCACATGATTCATTTTCACAGAGCGAAGAGACGCAGCATCATCATCATCTTCATCACCATCATCATCATCACCAGGTATCTGCAGGTGTTTCCTCCACCTGCAGATACAGAACATGAAGTGATGGTTGGATATAAAATGCTCCCCAATGTGGCTTATCTGTCCCTGCTGGTGGACATGGAACATGGAGACTCTGGACTCCAGTCCGGCACCTTCCAAAGGGAAGGGACTGACAGGTCGGGTCCGCTCCTTTTCCCAACCCAGAGCAGAGGAACAGAACGATGTTCTCCACAGCCAGACGTGGTGTAGCGGCCATCGGGCAGATGGAGGCAGGTGGAGGTGCCTCCATGCCCAGGAGGAAACCTGTTGTACAGCTGCAGATGTCTGCAGATAGTGGAGACGCTACATAACATGCTACTAAATGGAAACGTGTCCCGTTCAGCTGCGACCAGCGCTGTTGTCCCCGACCTCCAACCATCATGTTGGAACCAAACTGCTGCCAAACGTCTAGAAGTGATGCAACACATCAGAGGTGGACAATTCTCATTTATTCACAAGTTTAGTCTCATTTCTGTCTTTATGTCTCCGTCTCCTGCACCTCCTCCTCTGCCAGGACACGCCTGCTGGGGGGACAAGGTGGAACCACTGCCCCCCCCCTCACACTGACAGACTGATAAGAGGGTCTTGGCTGCAGCCTGGAGAATGGGGCGGGGCTGGATACTGGACGTCCCTGTCAGCCCCACCCCATTCTCCAGCTGGGGGTTATTGATGCTGACCTCCTCCGTCTTTCTGGTGGTGTCCATTTCCCTGGTGTCCCTACGAACGCCGCCTGCAGGCATCGTTGCTACGCGGGTCAGAAATGAGGCTCCTGGTGTGGCTGCTGTAGCAGACACTCGGCAGCCTCTAGTGGTCACTGACGGTATTACACCTGAAGCTCCGCCTACATGGTTCAGACTGGACCAATCAGCTCTCACCTCTCCGGTTCTCTTCTTCAGCCGGTTCGTCTGCTGAAGCACCGAGGAGACAGAGCGGCTGCCAGCGGAGGGACGTCTGCAAACACAAAACAAGCGCACCCTTAATGTCCTCAGAACAATCCAGACCCGGTCCAGACCTGGTCCAGACCCGGTCACACTGTAGAGGTCTCAGCTCAGGTGGATTACCTGCAGGACCGGTTCAGGATCCCTTTGGTAAGACTAGTCTTCTCCAGCAGCTGAGTGTCTGAAAGCAGAGAGATGGGTCAGACGTGTCTCTAACAGGACAGACGTGTCTCTAAGAGGTCAGACGTGTCTCTAAGAGGTCAGACGTGTCTCTAAGAGGACAGACGTGTCTCTAAGAGGTCAGACGTGTCTCTAAGAGGACAGACGTGTCTCTAAGAGGACAGACGTGTCTCTAAGAGGTCAGACGTGTCTCTAAGAGGACAGACGTGTCTCTAAGAGGTCAGACGTGTCTCTAAGAGGACAGACGTGTCTCTAAGAGGTCAGACGTGTCTCTAAGAGGACAGACGTGTCTCTAAGAGGTCAGACGTGTCTCTAAGAGGACAGACGTGTCTCTAAGAGGACAGACGTGTCTCTAAGAGGACAGACGTGTCTCTAAGAGGTCAGACGTGTCTCTAAGAGGACAGACGTGTCTCTAAGAGGTCAGACGTGTCTCTAAGAGGACAGACGTGTCTCTAACAGGTCAGACGTGTCTCTAAGAGGACAGACGTGTCTCTAACAGGTCAGACGTGTCTCTAACAGGTCAGACGTGTCTCTAAGAGGACAGACGTGTCTCTAACAGGACAGACGTGTCTCTAAGAGGACAGACGTGTCTAACAGGTCAGACATGTCCATGTCCTCTAGGACACGTGGACGTGATAAACCAGCAGGTGTCTCTGTAACTGGTTCCAGTCTCCTAAACTGGTTCCAGCCTCTCAAACTGGTTCCAGCCTCTGGAACTGGTTCCAGCCTCTGAAACTGGTTCCAGTCTCTGGAACTGGTTCCAGTCTCTGGAACTGGTTCCAGTCTCCTAAACTGGTTCCAGTCTCCGAAACTGGTTCCAGTCTCCGGAACTGGTTCCAGTCTCTGGAACTGGTTCCAGTCTCCTAAACTGGTTCCAGTCTCCAAAACTGGTTCCAGTCTCCAAAACTGGTTCCAGCCTCTCAAACTGGTTCCAGCCTCTCAAACTGGTTCCAGTCTCTGAAACTGGTTCCAGTCTCTGAAACTGGTTCCAGTCTCTGAAGCTGGTTCCAGTCTCTGAAACTGGTGCCAGTCTCTCAAACTGGTGCCAGTCTCTCAAACTGGTGCCAGTCTCTCAAACTGGTTCCAGTCTCTCAAACTGGTTCCAGTCTCCTAAACTGGTTCCAGTCTCCTAAACTGGTTCCAGTCTCTGAAGCTGGTTCCAGTCTCTGAAGCTGGTTCCAGTCTCTCAAACTGGTTCCAGTCTCTCAAACTGGTTCCAGTCTCTGAAGCTGGTTCCAGTCTCCTAAACTGGTTCCAGTCTCTGAAGCTGGTTCCAGTCTCTGAAGCTGGTTCCAGTCTCTGAAGCTGGTTCCAGTCTCTGAAACTGGTGCCAGTCTCTGAAACTGGTTCCAGTCTCTGAAACTGGTTCCAGTCTCTGAAACTGGTTCCAGTCTCCTAAACTGGTTCCAGTCTCTGAAACTGGTTCCAGTCTCTGAAACTGGTTCCAGCCTCCTAAACTGGTTCCAGTCTCTGAAGCTGGTTCCAGTCTCCTAAACTGGTTCCAGTCTCCTAAACTGGTTCCAGTCTCCTAAACTGGTTCCAGCCTCTCAAACTGGTTCCAGCCTCTCAAACTGGTTCCAGTCTCTGAAACTGGTTCCAGTCTCTGAAACTGGTTCCAGTCTCCGAAACTGGTGCCAGTCTCCGAAACTGGTTCCAGTCTCTGGGACTGGATCCAGTCTCTGGGACTGGATCCAGTGTCCTGAACTGGTTCCAGTCTCTGAAACTGGTTCCAGTCTCCTAAACTGGTTCCAGTCTCTCAAACTGGTTCCAGTCTCTCAAACTGGTTCCAGTCTCCTAAACTGGTTCCAGTCTCCTAAACTGGTTCCAGTCTCCGAAACTGGTGCCAGTCTCTGAAACTGGATCCAGTCTCCTAAACTGGTTCCAGTCTCCGAAACTGGATCCAGTCTCTGAAACTGGATCCAGTCTCCTGAACTGGTTCCAGTCTCCGAAACTGGTTCCAGTCTCCTAAACTGGTTCCAGTCTCCTAAACTGGTTCCAGTCTCTGAAACTGGTTCCAGTCTCCGAAACTGGTTCCAGTCTCTCAAACTGGTTCCAGTCTCTCAAACTGGTTCCAGTCTCTGAAACTGGTTCCAGTCTCTGAAACTGGTTCCAGCCTCTCAAACTGGTTCCAGCCTCTCAAACAGGTTCCAGTCTCTCAAACTGGTTCCAGCCTCTGAAACTGATTCCTGCCTCTCAAACTGGTTCCAGCCTCTCAAACTGGTTCAAGCCTCTCAAACTGGTTCCAGCCTCTCAAACTGGTTCCAGTCTCTCAAACTGGTTCCAGTCTCTGAAGCTGGTTCCAGTCTCCTAAACTGGTTCCAGTCTCCTAAACTGGTTCCAGTCTCCTAAACTGGTTCCAGTCTCTCAAACTGGTTCCAGTCTCTCAGACTGGTTCCAGTCTCTGAAGCTGGTTCCAGTCTCCTAAACTGGTTCCAGTCTCTGAAGCTGGTGCCAGTCTCCTAAACTGGTGCCAGTCTCCTAAACTGGTGCCAGTGTCCGAAACTGGTGCCAGTCTCCGAAACTGGTTCCAGTCTCCGAAACTGGTTCCAGTCTCCGAAACTGGTTCCAGTCTCCGAAACTGGTTCCAGTCTCTGGGACTGGATCCAGTGTCCTGAACTGGTTCCAGTCTCTGAAACTGGTTCCAGTCTCCTAAACTGGTTCCAGTCTCTCAAACTGGTTCCAGTCTCTCAAACTGGTTCCAGTCTCTGAAGCTGGTTCCAGTCTCCTAAACTGGTTCCAGTCTCCTAAACTGGTTCCAGTCTCCTAAACTGGTTCCAGTCTCCGAAACTGGTTCCAGTCTCTGAAACTGGATCCAGTCTCCTAAACTGGTTCCAGTCTCCTAAACTGGTGCCAGTCTCCTAAACTGGTGCCAGTGTCCGAAACTGGTGCCAGTGTCCGAAACTGGTGCCAGTCTCCGAAACTGGTTCCAGTCTCCGAAACTGGTTCCAGTCTCCGAAACTGGTTCCAATCTCTGAAAATGGTTCCAGTCTCTGGGACTGGATCCAGTGTCCTGAACTGGTTCCAGTCTCTCAAACTGGTTCCAGCCTCTCAAACTGGTTCCAGTCTCTCAAACTGGTTCCAGTCTCTGAAGCTGGTTCCAGTCTCCTAAACTGGTTCCAGTCTCCTAAACTGGTTCCAGTCTCTCAAACTGGTTCCAGTCTCTCAAACTGGTTCCAGTCTCTCAGACTGGTTCCAGTCTCTGAAGCTGGTTCCAGTCTCCTAAACTGGTGCCAGTCTCCTAAACTGGTGCCAGTGTCCGAAACTGGTGCCAGTCTCCGAAACTGGTTCCAGTCTCCGAAACTGGTTCCAGTCTCCGAAACTGGTTCCAGTCTCTGAAACTGGTTCCAGTCTCTGGGACTGGATCCAGTGTCCTGAACTGGTTCCAGTCTCTGAAACTGGTTCCAGTCTCCTAAACTGGTTCCAGTCTCTCAAACTGGTTCCAGTCTCTCAAACTGGTTCCAGTCTCTGAAGCTGGTTCCAGTCTCCTAAACTGGTTCCAGTCTCCTAAACTGGTTCCAGTCTCCTAAACTGGTTCCAGTCTCCGAAACTGGTTCCAGTCTCTGAAACTGGATCCAGTCTCCTAAACTGGTTCCAGTCTCCTAAACTGGTGCCAGTCTCCTAAACTGGTGCCAGTGTCCGAAACTGGTGCCAGTGTCCGAAACTGGTGCCAGTCTCCGAAACTGGTTCCAGTCTCCGAAACTGGTTCCAGTCTCCGAAACTGGTTCCAGTCTCTGAAAATGGTTCCAGTCTCTGGGACTGGATCCAGTGTCCTGAACTGGTTCCAGTCTCTGAAACTGGTTCCAGTCTCCTAAACTGGTTCCAGTCTCTCAAACTGGTTCCAGTCTCTGAAGCTGGTTCCAGTCTCCTAAACTGGTTCCAGTCTCCTAAACTGGTTCCAGTCTCCTAAACTGGTTCCAGTCTCCGAAACTGGTGCCAGTCTCTGAAACTGGATCCAGTCTCCTAAACTGGTTCCAGTCTCCTAAACTGGTTCCAGTCTCTGAAACTGGTTCCAGTCTCTGAAACTGGATCCAGTCTCCTGAACTGGTTCCAGTCTCCGAAACTGGTTCCAGTCTCCGAAACTGGTTCCAGTCTCCGAAACTGGTTCCAGTCTCCGAAACTGGTTCCAGTCTCCTAAACTGGTTCCAGTCTCTCAAACTGGTTCCAGTCTCCGAAACTGGTTCCAGTCTCCGAAACTGGTTCCAGCCTCTCAAACAGGTTCCAGCCTCTCAAACAGGTTCCAGCCTCTCAAACAGGTTCCAGTCTCTCAAACTGGTTCCAGCCTCTGAAACTGATTCCTGCCTCTGAAACTGGTTCCAGCCTCTCAAACTGGTTCCAGCCTCTCAAACTGGTTCCAGTCTCTCAAACTGGTTCCAGTCTCTCAAACTGGTTCCAGTCTCTGAAACTGATTCCAGTCTCTGAAGCTGGTTCCAGTCTCCTAAACTGGTTCCAGTCTCCGAAACTGGTGCCAGTCTCTCAAACTGGTTCCAGTCTCTGGGACTGGATCCAGTGTCCTGAACTGGTTCCAGTCTCTGAAACTGGTGCCAGTCTCTGAAACTGGTGCCAGTCTCTCAAACTGGTTCCAGTCTCTCAAACTGGTTCCAGTCTCTCAAACTGGTTCCAGTCTCCTAAACTGGTGCCAGTCTCCTAAACTGGTGCCAGTGTCCGAAACTGGTTCCAGTCTCCGAAACTGGTTCCAGTCTCTGAAACTGGTTCCAGTCTATGGGACTGGATCCAGTGTCCTGAACTGGTTCCAGTCTCTCAAACTGGTTCCAGTCTCTCAAACTGGTGCCAGTCTCTCAAACTGGTGCCAGTCTCTCAAACTGGTTCCAGTCTCTCAAACTGGTTCCAGTCTCTCACACTGGTTCCAGTCTCCTAAACTGGTTCCAGTCTCTGAAACTGGTTCCAGTCTCTGAAACTGGTGCCAGTCTCCTAAACTGGTTCCAGTCTCTGAAACTGGTACCAGTCTCTGAGGCTGGTTCCAGTCTCCTAAACTGGTTCCAGTCTCTAAAACTGGTTCCTGCCTCTGAAACTGGTTCCAGCCTCTGGAACTGGTTCCAGTCTCCTAAACTGGTTCCAGTCTCTCAAACTGGTTCCAGTCTCCTAAACTGGTTCCAGTCTCTGAAGCTGGTTCCAGTCTCCTAAACTGGTGCCAGTCTCCTAAACTGGTGCCAGTGTCCGAAACTGGTTCCAGTCTCCGAAACTGGTTCCAGTCTCCGAAACTGGTTCCAGTCTCTGAAACTGGTTCCAGTCTCTGGGACTGGATCCAGTGTCCTGAACTGGTTCCAGTCTCTCAAACTGGTTCCAGTCTCTCAAACTGGTTCCAGTCTCTCAAACTGGTGCCAGTCTCTGAAACTGGTGCCAGTCTCTGAAACTGGTGCCAGTCTCTCAAACTGGTTCCAGCCTCTCAAACTGGTTCCAGCCTCTCAAACTGGTTCCAGCCTCTCAAACTGGTTCCAGTCTCTGAAACTGGTTACAGTCTCTGAAACTGGTTCCAGTCTCTGAAACTGATTCCAGTCTCTGAATCTGGTTCCAGTCTCCTAAACTGGTGCCAGTCTCCTAAACTGGTGCCAGTGTCCGAAACTGGTGCCAGTCTCCGAAACTGGTTCCAGTCTCTCAAACTGGTTCCAGCCTCTGAAACTGGTTCCCGTCTCCTAAACTGGTTCCAGTCTCTGAAACTGGTTCCAGCCTCTCAAACTGGTTCCAGCCTCTCAAACTGGTTCCAGTCTCTCAAACTGGTTCCAGTCTCTCAAACTGGTTCCAGTCTCTGAAGCTGGTTCCAGTCTCTGAAGCTGGTTCCAGTCTCCTAAACTGGTGCCAGTCTCCGAAACTGGTGCCAGTGTCCGAAACTGGTTCCAGTCTCTCAAACTGGTTCCAGTCTCCTAAACTGGTTCCAGTCTCCTAAACTGGTTCCAGTCTCCTAAACTGGTTCCAGTCTCTGAAACTGGTGCCAGTCTCCTAAACTGGTTCCAGTCTCTGAAACTGGTGCCAGTCTCTGAAACTGGTGCCAGTCTCTGAAACTGGTTCCAGCCTCTCAAACTGGTTCCAGTCTCTCAAACTGGTTCCAGTCTCTCAAACTGGTTCCAGTCTCTCAAACTGGGTCCAGCCTCTGAAACTTATTCCTGCCTCTGGAACTGGTTCCAGTCTCTGAAACTGGTTCCAGTCTCTGAAACTGGTTCCGGTCTCCTAAACTGGTTCCGGTCTCTCAAACTGGTTCCTGCCTCTGAAACTGATTCCTGCCTCTGAAACTGATTCCTGCCTCTGAAACTGATTCCTGCCTCTGAAACTGGTTCCAGTCTCTGAAACTGGTTCCAGTCTCTGAAACTGGTTCCACCCTCTCAAACTGGTTCCAGTCTCTGAAACTGATTCCTGCCTCTGAAACTGGTTCCAGCCTCTGAAACTGGTTCCAGTCTCTGAAACTGGTTCCACCCTCTCAAACTGGTTCCAGTCTCTGAAACTGATTCCTGCCTCTGAAACTGGTTCCAGCCTCTGAAACTGGTTCCAGTCTCTGAAACTGGTTCCAGCCTCCGAAACTGGTTCCAGCCTCCGAAACTGGTTCCAGTCTCTCAAACTGGTTCCAGTCTCTCAAACTGGTTCCAGTCTCTCAAACTGGTTCCAGTCTCTGAAGCTGGTTCCAGTCTCTGAAGCTGGTTCCAGTCTCCTAAACTGGTTCCAGTCTCTGAAACTGGTTCCAGTCTCTGAAACTGGTTCCAGCCTCTCAAACTGGTTCCAGTCTCCGAAACTGGTTCCAGTCTCCGAAACTGGTTCCAGTCTCCGAAACTGGTTCCAGTCCCTGAAACTGGTTCCAGTCCCTGAAACTGGTTCCAGACTCCGAAACTGGTTCCAGACTCCGAAACTGGTTCCAGTCTCTGAAACTGGTTCCAGTCTCTGAAACTGGTTCCAGTCTCTGAAACTGGTTCCAGACTCTGAAACTGGTTCCCGTCTCCTAAACTGGTTCCAGTCTCTGAAACTGGTTCCAGCCTCTCAAACTGGTTCCAGCCTATAAAACTGGTTCCAGTCTCTCAAACTGGTTCCAGTCTCTCAAACTGGTTCCAGTCTCTGAAGCTGGTTCCAGTCTCCTAAACTGGTTCCAGTCTCCTAAATTGGTGCCAGTCTCCGAAACTGGTTCCAGCCTCTCAAACTGGTTCCAGCCTCTCAAACTGGTTCCAGCCACTCAAACTGATTCCAGTCTCTCAAACTGATTCCTGACTCTGAAACTGGTTCCAGCCGCTGGAACTGGTTCCAGTCTCTGAAACTGGATCCAGTCTCTCAAACTGGTTCCAGTCTCTCAAACTGGTTCCAGTCTCTCAAACTGGTGCCAGTCTCCGAAACTGGTGCCAGTCTCTGAAACTGGTGCCAGTCTCTGAAACTGGTGCCAGTCTCTGAAACTGGTTCCAGCCTCTCAAACTGGTTCCAGTCTCTCAAACTGGTTCCAGTCTCTCAAACTGGTTCCAGTCTCTCAAACTGGTTCCAGTCTCTGAAACTGATTCCTGCCTCTGAAACTGGTTCCAGTCTCTCAAACTGGTTCCAGTCTCTCAAACTGGTTCCAGTCTCTGAAGCTGGTTCCAGTCTCCTAAACTGGTTCCAGTCTCCTAAATTGGTGCCAGTCTCCGAAACTGGATCCAGCCTCTCAAACTGGTTCCAGCCTCTCAAACTGGTTCCAGCCTCTCAAACTGGTTCCAGCCTCTGAAACTGATTCCTGCCTCTGAAACTGGTTCCAGCCTCTGGAACTGGTTCCAGTCTCCTAAACTGGTTCCAGTCTCCTAAACTGGTTCCAGTCTCTGAAACTGGATCCAGTCTCTCAAACTGGTTCCAGTCTCTCAAACTGGTTCCAGTCTCTCAAACTGGTTCCAGTCTCTGAAACTGGTTCCAGTCTCTGAAGCTGGTTCCAGTCTCTCAAACTGGTTCCAGTCTCTGAAGCTGGTTCCAGTCTCTGAAGCTGGTGCCAGTCTCTGAAACTGGTGCCAGTCTCTGAAACTGGTTCCAGCCTCTCAAACTGGTTCCAGTCTCTCAAACTGGTTCCAGTCTCTGAAACTGATTCCTGCCTCTCAAACTGGTTCCAGTCTCCTAAACTGGTTCCAGTCTCTCAAACTGGTTCCAGTCTCTCAAACTGGTTCCAGCCTCCCGAACTGATTCCAGTCGCTGAAACTGGTTCCAGTCTCCGAAACTGGTTCCAGTCTCCGAAACTGGTTCCAGTCTCCGAAACTGGTTCCAGTCTCCGAAACTGGTTCCAGTCTCCGAAACTGGTTCCAGCCTCCGAAACTGGTTCCAGCCTCCGAAACTGGTTCCAGCCTCCGAAACTGGTTCCAGTCTCCTGAACTGGTTCCAGTCTCCTGAACTGGTTCCAGTCTCCTGAACTGGTTCCAGTCTCCGAAACTGGTTCCAGTCTCCTGAACTGGTTCCAGTCTCTGAAACTGGTTCCAGTCTCTGAAACTGGTTCCAGTCTCTGAAACTGGTTCCAGTCTCTCAAACTGGTTCCAGTCTCCGAAACTGGTTCCGGTCTCTCAAACTGGTTCCAGTCTCTCAAACTGGTTCCAGCCTCTGAAACTGGTTCCCGTCTCCTAAACTGGTTCCAGTCTCTCAAACTGGTTCCAGCCTCTCAAACTGGTTCCAGCCTCTCAAACTGGTTCCAGTCTCTCAAACTGGTTCCAGTCTCTCAAACTGGTTCCAGTCTCTGAAGCTGGTTCCAGTCTCTGAAGCTGGTTCCAGTCTCCTAAACTGGTGCCAGTCTCCGAAACTGGTGCCAGTCTCCGAAACTGGTGCCAGTGTCCGAAACTGGTTCCAGTCTCTCAAACTGGTTCCAGTCTCCTAAACTGGTTCCAGTCTCCTAAACTGGTTCCAGTCTCCTAAACTGGTTCCAGTCTCTGAAACTGGTGCCAGTCTCTGAAACTGGTGCCAGTCTCTGAAACTGGTTCCAGCCTCTCAAACTGGTTCCAGTCTCTCAAACTGGGTCCAGCCTCTGAAACTTATTCCTGCCTCTGGAACTTATTCCTGCCTCTGGAACTGGTTCCAGTCTCTGAAACTGGTTCCAGTCTCTGAAACTGGTTCCAGTCTCTGAAACTGGTTCCGGTCTCCTAAACTGGTTCCGGTCTCTCAAACTGATTCCTGCCTCTGAAACTGATTCCTGCCTCTGAAACTGATTCCTGCCTCTGAAACTGATTCCTGCCTCTGAAACTGGTTCCAGTCTCTAAAACTGGTTCCAGTCTCTAAAACTGGTTCCAGTCTCTGAAACTGGTTCCACCCTCTCAAACTGGTTCCAGTCTCTGAAACTGATTCCTGCCTCTGAAACTGGTTCCAGCCTCTGAAACTGGTTCCACCCTCTGAAACTGGTTCCACCCTCTCAAACTGGTTCCAGTCTCTGAAACTGATTCCTGCCTCTGAAACTGGTTCCAGCCTCTGAAACTGGTTCCAGTCTCTGAAACTGGTTCCAGTCTCTGAAACTGGTTCCAGTCTCCGAAACTGGTTCCAGCCTCCGAAACTGGTTCCAGCCTCCGAAACTGGTTCCAGCCTCCGAAACTGGTTCCAGCCTCCGAAACTGGTTCCAGTCTCTCAAACTGGTTCCAGTCTCTGAAGCTGGTTCCGGTCTCTGAAGCTGGTTCCGGTCTCTGAAACTGGTTCCAGCCTCTGAAACTGGTTCCAGCCTCTCAAACTGGTTCCAGCCTCTCAAACTGGTTCCAGTCTCTCAAACTGGTTCCTGCCTCTGAAACTGGTTCCAGTCTCCTAAACTGGTTCCAGTCTCCTAAACTGGTTCCAGTCTCCGAAACTGGTTCCAGTCCCCGAAACTGGTTCCAGTCCCTGAAACTGGTTCCAGACTCCGAAACTGGTTCCAGACTCCGAAACTGGTTCCAGTCTCTGAAACTGGTTCCAGTCTCTGAAACTGGTTCCAGTCTCTGAAACTGGTTCCAGACTCTGAAACTGGTTCCCGTCTCCTAAACTGGTTCCAGTCTCTGAAACTGGTTCCAGCCTCTCAAACTGGTTCCAGCCTCTCAAACTGGTTCCAGCCTCTCAAACTGGTTCCAGTCTCTCAAACTGGTTCCAGTCTCTCAAACTGGTTCCAGTCTCTGAAGCTGGTTCCAGTCTCCTAAACTGGTTCCAGTCTCCTAAACTGGTTCCAGTCTCCTAAACTGGTTCCAGTCTCCGAAACTGGTTCCAGCCTCTCAAACTGGTTCCAGCCTCTCAAACTGGTTCCAGCCTCTCAAACTGGTTCCAGCCTCTCAAACTGGTTCCAGTCTCTCAAACTGGTTCCAGTCTCTCAAACTGGTTCCAGTCTCTGAAGCTGGTTCCAGTCTCTGAAGCTGGTTCCAGTCTCTGAAGCTGGTTCCAGTCTCCTAAACTGGTGCCAGTCTCCGAAACTGGTGCCAGTCTCCGAAACTGGTGCCAGTGTCCGAAACTGGTTCCAGTCTCTCAAACTGGTTCCAGTCTCCTAAACTGGTTCCAGTCTCCTAAACTGGTTCCAGTCTCTGAAACTGGTGCCAGTCTCTGAAACTGGTGCCAGTCTCTGAAACTGGTGCCAGTCTCTGAAACTGGTTCCAGCCTCTCAAACTGGTTCCAGTCTCTCAAACTGGTTCCAGTCTCTCAAACTGGTTCCAGTCTCTCAAACTGGGTCCAGCCTCTGAAACTTATTCCTGCCTCTGGAACTGGTTACAGTCTCTGAAACTGGTTCCAGTCTCTGAAACTGGTTCCGGTCTCCTAAACTGGTTCCGGTCTCTCAAACTGGTTCCTGCCTCTGAAACTGATTCCTGCCTCTGAAACTGATTCCTGCCTCTGAAACTGATTCCTGCCTCTGAAACTGATTCCTGCCTCTGAAACTGGTTCCAGTCTCTGAAACTGGTTCCATCCTCTCAAACTGGTTCCAGTCTCTGAAACTGATTCCTGCCTCTGAAACTGGTTCCAGCCTCTGAAACTGGTTCCAGCCTCTGAAACTGGTTCCACCCTCTCAAACTGGTTCCAGTCTCTGAAACTGATTCCTGCCTCTAAAACTGGTTCCAGCCTCTAAAACTGGTTCCAGCCTCTGAAACTGGTTCCAGTCTCTGAAACTGGTTCCAGCCTCCGAAACTGGTTCCAGTCTCTCAAACTGGTTCCAGTCTCTCAAACTGGTTCCAGTCTCTGAAGCTGGTTCCAGTCTCTGAAGCTGGTTCCAGTCTCCTAAACTGGTTCCAGTCTCTGAAACTGGTTCCAGTCTCTGAAACTGGTTCCAGCCTCTCAAACTGGTTCCAGCCTCTCAAACTGGTTCCAGCCTCTGAAACTGGTTCCAGTCTCTGAAACTGGTTCCTGCCTCTGAAACTGGTTCCAGTCTCCTAAACTGGTTCCAGTCTCCTAAACTGGTTCCAGTCTCCGAAACTGGTTCCAGTCTCCTAAACTGGTTCCAGTCTCCGAAACTGGTTCCAGTCCCTGAAACTGGTTCCAGTCTCCGAAACTGGTTCCAGACTCCGAAACTGGTTCCAGACTCCGAAACTGGTTCCAGTCTCTGAAACTGGTTCCAGACTCTGAAACTGGTTCCAGCCTCTCAAACTGGTTCCAGCCTCTCAAACTGGTTCCAGTCTCTCAAACTGGGTCCAGCCTCTGAAACTTATTCCTGCCTCTGGAACTGGTTCCAGTCTCTGAAACTGGTTCCAGTCTCTGAAACTGGTTCCAGTCTCTGAAACTGGTTCCGGTCTCCTAAACTGGTTCCAGTCTCTCAAACTGGTTCCTGCCTCTGAAACTGATTCCTGCCTCTGAAACTGATTCCTGCCTCTGAAACTGATTCCTGCCTCTGAAACTGATTCCTGCCTCTGAAACTGGTTCCAGTCTCTGAAACTGGTTCCATCCTCTCAAACTGGTTCCAGTCTCTGAAACTGATTCCTGCCTCTGAAACTGGTTCCAGCCTCTGAAACTGGTTCCAGCCTCTGAAACTGGTTCCACCCTCTCAAACTGGTTCCAGTCTCTGAAACTGATTCCTGCCTCTAAAACTGGTTCCAGCCTCTAAAACTGGTTCCAGCCTCTGAAACTGGTTCCAGTCTCTGAAACTGGTTCCAGCCTCCGAAACTGGTTCCAGTCTCTCAAACTGGTTCCAGTCTCTCAAACTGGTTCCAGTCTCTGAAGCTGGTTCCAGTCTCTGAAGCTGGTTCCAGTCTCCTAAACTGGTTCCAGTCTCTGAAACTGGTTCCAGTCTCTGAAACTGGTTCCAGCCTCTGAAACTGGTTCCAGCCTCTCAAACTGGTTCCAGCCTCTGAAACTGGTTCCAGTCTCTGAAACTGGTTCCTGCCTCTGAAACTGGTTCCAGTCTCCTAAACTGGTTCCAGTCTCCTAAACTGGTTCCAGTCTCCGAAACTGGTTCCAGTCTCCTAAACTGGTTCCAGTCTCCGAAACTGGTTCCAGTCCCTGAAACTGGTTCCAGTCTCCGAAACTGGTTCCAGACTCCGAAACTGGTTCCAGACTCCGAAACTGGTTCCAGTCTCTGAAACTGGTTCCAGACTCTGAAACTGGTTCCAGCCTCTCAAACTGGTTCCAGCCTCTCAAACTGGTTCCAGTCTCTCAAACTGGTTCCAGTCTCTCAAACTGGTTCCAGTCTCTGAAGCTGGTTCCAGTCTCATAAACTGGTTCCAGTCTCCTAAATTGGTGCCAGTCTCCGAAACTGGTTCCAGCCTCTCAAACTGGTTCCAGCCTCTCAAACTGGTTCCAGCCTCTCAAACTGGTTCCAGCCTCTCAAACTGATTCCAGTCTCTCAAACTGATTCCTGCCTCTGAAACTGGTTCCAGCCGCTGGAACTGGTTCCAGTCTCCTAAACTGGTTCCAGTCTCTCAAACTGGTTCCAGTCTCTCAAACTGGTTCCAGTCTCTCAAACTGGTTCCAGTCTCTCAAACTGGTTCCAGTCTCTCAAACTGGTTCCAGTCTCTGAAGCTGGTTCCAGTCTCCTAAACTGGTTCCAGTCTCTGAAACTGGTGCCAGTCTCTGAAACTGGTGCCAGTCTCTGAAACTGGTTCCAGCCTCTCAAACTGGTTCCAGCCTCTCAAACTGGTTCCAGTCTCTCAAACTGGTTCCAGTCTCTCAAACTGGTTCCTGCCTCTGAAACTGGTTCCAGTCTCTCAAACTGGTTCCAGTCTCTGAAGCTGGTTCCAGTCTCATAAACTGGTTCCAGTCTCCTAAATTGGTGCCAGTCTCCGAAACTGGTTCCAGCCTCTCAAACTGGTTCCAGCCTCTCAAACTGGTTCCAGCCTCTCAAACTGGTTCCAGCCTCTCAAACTGATTCCAGTCTCTCAAACTGATTCCTGCCTCTGAAACTGGTTCCAGCCGCTGGAACTGGTTCCAGTCTCCTAAACTGGTTCCAGTCTCTCAAACTGGTTCCAGTCTCTCAAACTGGTTCCAGTCTCTCAAACTGGTTCCAGTCTCTCAAACTGGTTCCAGTCTCTGAAGCTGGTTCCAGTCTCCTAAACTGGTTCCAGTCTCTGAAACTGGTGCCAGTCTCTGAAACTGGTGCCAGTCTCTGAAACTGGTTCCAGCCTCTCAAACTGGTTCCAGCCTCTCAAACTGGTTCCAGTCTCTCAAACTGGTTCCAGTCTCTCAAACTGGTTCCTGCCTCTGAAACTGGTTCCAGTCTCTCAAACTGGTTCCAGTCTCTGAAACTGGTTCCAGTCTCTCAAACTGGTTCCAGTCTCTCAAACTGGTTCCAGCCTCCCGAACTGATTCCAGTCGCTGAAACTGGTTCCAGTCTCCGAAACTGGTTCCAGTCTCCGAAACTGGTTCCAGTCTCCGAAACTGGTTCCAGTCTCCGAAACTGGTTCCAGTCTCCGAAACTGGTTCCAGCCTCCGAAACTGGTTCCAGCCTCCGAAACTGGTTCCAGCCTCCGAAACTGGTTCCAGTCTCCTGAACTGGTTCCAGTCTCCTGAACTGGTTCCAGTCTCCTGAACTGGTTCCAGTCTCCGAAACTGGTTCCAGTCTCCTGAACTGGTTCCAGTCTCTGAAACTGGTTCCAGTCTCTGAAACTGGTTCCAGCCTCTCAAACTGGTTCCAGCCTCTCAAACTGGTTCCAGTCTCTCAAACTGGTTCCAGTCTCTGAAGCTGGTTCCAGTCTCTGAAGCTGGTTCCAGTCTCCTAAACTGGTGCCAGTCTCCGAAACTGGTGCCAGTCTCCGAAACTGGTGCCAGTCTCCGAAACTGGTTCCAGTCTCTCAAACTGGTTCCAGTCTCCTAAACTGGTTCCAGTCTCCTAAACTGGTTCCAGTCTCTGAAACTGGTGCCAGTCTCTGAAACTGGTGCCAGTCTCTGAAACTGGTGCCAGTCTCTGAAACTGGTGCCAGTCTCTGAAACTGGTTCCAGCCTCTCAAACTGGTTCCAGTCTCTCAAACTGGTTCCAGTCTCTCAAACTGGGTCCAGCCTCTGAAACTTATTCCTGCCTCTGGAACTGGTTCCAGTCTCTGAAACTGGTTCCAGTCTCTGAAACTGGTTCCGGTCTCTGAAACTGGTTCCGGTCTCCTAAACTGGTTCCGGTCTCTCAAACTGGTTCCTGCCTCTGAAACTGATTCCTGCCTCTGAAACTGATTCCTGCCTCTGAAACTGATTCCTGCCTCTGAAACTGATTCCTGCCTCTGAAACTGGTTCCAGTCTCTAAAACTGGTTCCAGTCTCTGAAACTGGTTCCACCCTCTCAAACTGGTTCCAGTCTCTGAAACTGATTCCTGCCTCTGAAACTGGTTCCAGCCTCTGAAACTGGTTCCAGTCTCTGAAACTGGTTCCACCCTCTCAAACTGGTTCCAGTCTCTGAAACTGATTCCTGCCTCTGAAACTGGTTCCAGCCTCTGAAACTGGTTCCAGTCTCTGAAACTGGTTCCAGTCTCTGAAACTGGTTCCAGTCTCCGAAACTGGTTCCAGCCTCCGAAACTGGTTCCAGCCTCCGAAACTGGTTCCAGTCTCCGAAACTGGTTCCAGTCTCTCAAACTGGTTCCAGTCTCTGAAGCTGGTTCCAGTCTCTGAAGCTGGTTCCAGTCTCCTAAACTGGTTCCAGTCTCTGAAACTGGTTCCAGTCTCTGAAACTGGTTCCAGCCTCTGAAACTGGTTCCAGCCTCTCAAACTGGTTCCAGTCTCTGAAACTGGTTCCTGCCTCTGAAACTGGTTCCAGTCTCCTAAACTGGTTCCAGTCTCCGAAACTGGTTCCAGTCTCCGAAACTGGTTCCAGTCCCCGAAACTGGTTCCAGTCCCCGAAACTGGTTCCAGTCTCCGAAACTGGTTCCAGTCCCTGAAACTGGTTCCAGACTCCGAAACTGGTTCCAGTCTCTGAAACTGGTTCCAGTCTCTGAAACTGGTTCCAGTCTCTGAAACTGGTTCCAGACTCTGAAACTGGTTCCCGTCTCCGAAACTGGTTCCCGTCTCCTAAACTGGTTCCAGTCTCTGAAACTGGTTCCAGCCTCTCAAACTGGTTCCAGCCTCTCAAACTGGTTCCAGCCTCTCAAACTGGTTCCAGTCTCTCAAACTGGTTCCAGTCTCTCAAACTGGTTCCAGTCTCTGAAGCTGGTTCCAGTCTCCTAAACTGGTTCCAGTCTCCTAAACTGGTTCCAGTCTCCGAAACTGGTTCCAGCCTCTCAAACTGGTTCCAGCCTCTCAAACTGGTTCCAGCCTCTCAAACTGGTTCCAGCCTCTAAAACTGGTTCCAGTCTCTCAAACTGGTTCCAGTCTCTGAAGCTGGTTCCAGTCTCTGAAGCTGGTTCCAGTCTCTGAAGCTGGTTCCAGTCTCTGAAGCTGGTTCCAGTCTCCTAAACTGGTGCCAGTCTCCGAAACTGGTGCCAGTCTCCGAAACTGGTGCCAGTGTCCGAAACTGGTTCCAGTCTCCTAAACTGGTTCCAGTCTCCTAAACTGGTTCCAGTCTCTGAAACTGCTGCCAGTCTCTGAAACTGCTGCCAGTCTCTGAAACTGGTGCCAGTCTCTGAAACTGGTGCCAGTCTCTGAAACTGGTTCCAGCCTCTCAAACTGGTTCCAGTCTCTCAAACTGGTTCCAGTCTCTCAAACTGGTTCCAGTCTCTCAAACTGGGTCCAGCCTCTGAAACTTATTCCTGCCTCTGGAACTGGTTCCAGTCTCTGAAACTGGTTCCAGTCTCTGAAACTGGTTCCAGTCTCTGAAACTGGTTCCGGTCTCCTAAACTGGTTCCGGTCTCTGAAACTGATTCCTGCCTCTGAAACTGATTCCTGCCTCTGAAACTGGTTCCAGCCTCTGAAACTGGTTCCAGCCTCTCAAACTGGTTCCAGCCTCTGAAACTGGTTCCAGTCTCTGAAACTGGTTCCTGCCTCTGAAACTGGTTCCAGTCTCCTAAACTGGTTCCAGTCTCCTAAACTGGTTCCAGTCTCCGAAACTGGTTCCAGTCTCCGAAACTGGTTCCAGTCTCCGAAACTGGTTCCAGTCCCTGAAACTGGTTCCAGTCTCCGAAACTGGTTCCAGACTCCGAAACTGGTTCCAGACTCCGAAACTGGTTCCAGACTCTGAAACTGGTTCCAGACTCTGAAACTGGTTCCAGCCTCTCAAACTGGTTCCAGCCTCTCAAACTGGTTCCAGTCTCTCAAACTGGTTCCAGTCTCTCAAACTGGTTCCAGTCTCTGAAGCTGGTTCCAGTCTCATAAACTGGTTCCAGTCTCCTAAATTGGTGCCAGTCTCCGAAACTGGTTCCAGCCTCTCAAACTGGTTCCAGCCTCTCAAACTGGTTCCAGCCTCTCAAACTGGTTCCAGCCTCTCAAACTGATTCCAGTCTCTCAAACTGATTCCTGCCTCTGAAACTGGTTCCAGCCGCTGGAACTGGTTCCAGTCTCCTAAACTGGTTCCAGTCTCTCAAACTGGTTCCAGTCTCTCAAACTGGTTCCAGTCTCTCAAACTGGTTCCAGTCTCTCAAACTGGTTCCAGTCTCTCAAACTGGTTCCAGTCTCTGAAGCTGGTTCCAGTCTCCTAAACTGGTTCCAGTCTCTGAAACTGGTGCCAGTCTCTGAAACTGGTGCCAGTCTCTGAAACTGGTTCCAGCCTCTCAAACTGGTTCCAGCCTCTCAAACTGGTTCCAGCCTCTCAAACTGGTTCCAGTCTCTCAAACTGGTTCCTGCCTCTGAAACTGGTTCCAGTCTCTCAAACTGGTTCCAGTCTCTGAAGCTGGTTCCAGTCTCATAAACTGGTTCCAGTCTCCTAAATTGGTGCCAGTCTCCGAAACTGGTTCCAGCCTCTCAAACTGGTTCCAGCCTCTCAAACTGGTTCCAGCCTCTCAAACTGGTTCCAGCCTCTCAAACTGGTTCCAGCCTCTCAAACTGATTCCAGCCTCTCAAACTGATTCCTGCCTCTGAAACTGGTTCCAGCCGCTGGAACTGGTTCCAGTCTCCTAAACTGGTTCCAGTCTCTCAAACTGGTTCCAGTCTCTCAAACTGGTTCCAGTCTCTCAAACTGGTTCCAGTCTCTCAAACTGGTTCCAGTCTCTGAAGCTGGTTCCAGTCTCCTAAACTGGTTCCAGTCTCTGAAACTGGTGCCAGTCTCTGAAACTGGTGCCAGTCTCTGAAACTGGTTCCAGCCTCTCAAACTGGTTCCAGCCTCTCAAACTGGTTCCAGTCTCTCAAACTGGTTCCAGTCTCTCAAACTGGTTCCAGTCTCTCAAACTGGTTCCTGCCTCTGAAACTGGTTCCAGTCTCTCAAACTGGTTCCAGTCTCTGAAACTGGTTCCAGTCTCTCAAACTGGTTCCAGTCTCTCAAACTGGTTCCAGCCTCCCGAACTGATTCCAGTCGCTGAAACTGGTTCCAGTCTCCGAAACTGGTTCCAGTCTCCGAAACTGGTTCCAGTCTCCGAAACTGGTTCCAGTCTCCGAAACTGGTTCCAGCCTCCGAAACTGGTTCCAGCCTCCGAAACTGGTTCCAGCCTCCGAAACTGGTTCCAGTCTCCTGAACTGGTTCCAGTCTCCTGAACTGGTTCCAGTCTCCTGAACTGGTTCCAGTCTCCGAAACTGGTTCCAGTCTCCTGAACTGGTTCCAGTCTCTGAAACTGGTTCCAGTCTCTGAAACTGGTTCCAGCCTCTCAAACTGGTTCCAGCCTCTCAAACTGGTTCCAGTCTCTCAAACTGGTTCCAGTCTCTGAAGCTGGTTCCAGTCTCTGAAGCTGGTTCCAGTCTCCTAAACTGGTGCCAGTCTCCGAAACTGGTGCCAGTCTCCGAAACTGGTGCCAGTCTCCGAAACTGGTTCCAGTCTCTCAAACTGGTTCCAGTCTCCTAAACTGGTTCCAGTCTCCTAAACTGGTTCCAGTCTCTGAAACTGGTGCCAGTCTCTGAAACTGGTGCCAGTCTCTGAAACTGGTGCCAGTCTCTGAAACTGGTGCCAGTCTCTGAAACTGGTTCCAGCCTCTCAAACTGGTTCCAGTCTCTCAAACTGGTTCCAGTCTCTCAAACTGGGTCCAGCCTCTGAAACTTATTCCTGCCTCTGGAACTGGTTCCAGTCTCTGAAACTGGTTCCAGTCTCTGAAACTGGTTCCGGTCTCTGAAACTGGTTCCGGTCTCCTAAACTGGTTCCGGTCTCTCAAACTGGTTCCTGCCTCTGAAACTGATTCCTGCCTCTGAAACTGATTCCTGCCTCTGAAACTGATTCCTGCCTCTGAAACTGATTCCTGCCTCTGAAACTGGTTCCAGTCTCTAAAACTGGTTCCAGTCTCTGAAACTGGTTCCACCCTCTCAAACTGGTTCCAGTCTCTGAAACTGATTCCTGCCTCTGAAACTGGTTCCAGCCTCTGAAACTGGTTCCAGTCTCTGAAACTGGTTCCACCCTCTCAAACTGGTTCCAGTCTCTGAAACTGATTCCTGCCTCTGAAACTGGTTCCAGCCTCTGAAACTGGTTCCAGTCTCTGAAACTGGTTCCAGTCTCTGAAACTGGTTCCAGCCTCCGAAACTGGTTCCAGCCTCCGAAACTGGTTCCAGCCTCCGAAACTGGTTCCAGTCTCTCAAACTGGTTCCAGTCTCTCAAACTGGTTCCAGTCTCTGAAGCTGGTTCCAGTCTCTGAAGCTGGTTCCAGTCTCCTAAACTGGTTCCAGTCTCTGAAACTGGTTCCAGCCTCTGAAACTGGTTCCAGCCTCTCAAACTGGTTCCAGCCTCTCAAACTGGTTCCAGTCTCTGAAACTGGTTCCTGCCTCTGAAACTGGTTCCAGTCTCCGAAACTGGTTCCAGTCTCCGAAACTGGTTCCAGTCCCCGAAACTGGTTCCAGTCCCCGAAACTGGTTCCAGTCTCCGAAACTGGTTCCAGTCCCTGAAACTGGTTCCAGACTCCGAAACTGGTTCCAGTCTCTGAAACTGGTTCCAGTCTCTGAAACTGGTTCCAGTCTCTGAAACTGGTTCCAGACTCTGAAACTGGTTCCCGTCTCCTAAACTGGTTCCAGTCTCTGAAACTGGTTCCAGCCTCTCAAACTGGTTCCAGCCTCTCAAACTGGTTCCAGCCTCTCAAACTGGTTCCAGTCTCTCAAACTGGTTCCAGTCTCTCAAACTGGTTCCAGTCTCTGAAGCTGGTTCCAGTCTCCTAAACTGGTTCCAGTCTCCTAAACTGGTTCCAGTCTCCGAAACTGGTTCCAGCCTCTCAAACTGGTTCCAGCCTCTCAAACTGGTTCCAGCCTCTCAAACTGGTTCCAGCCTCTAAAACTGGTTCCAGTCTCTCAAACTGGTTCCAGTCTCTGAAGCTGGTTCCAGTCTCTGAAGCTGGTTCCAGTCTCTGAAGCTGGTTCCAGTCTCTGAAGCTGGTTCCAGTCTCCTAAACTGGTGCCAGTCTCCGAAACTGGTGCCAGTCTCCGAAACTGGTGCCAGTGTCCGAAACTGGTTCCAGTCTCCTAAACTGGTTCCAGTCTCCTAAACTGGTTCCAGTCTCTGAAACTGCTGCCAGTCTCTGAAACTGCTGCCAGTCTCTGAAACTGGTGCCAGTCTCTGAAACTGGTGCCAGTCTCTGAAACTGGTTCCAGCCTCTCAAACTGGTTCCAGTCTCTCAAACTGGTTCCAGTCTCTCAAACTGGTTCCAGTCTCTCAAACTGGGTCCAGCCTCTGAAACTTATTCCTGCCTCTGGAACTGGTTCCAGTCTCTGAAACTGGTTCCAGTCTCTGAAACTGGTTCCAGTCTCTGAAACTGGTTCCGGTCTCCTAAACTGGTTCCGGTCTCCGAAACTGATTCCTGCCTCTGAAACTGATTCCTGCCTCTGAAACTGATTCCTGCCTCTGAAACTGATTCCTGCCTCTGAAACTGATTCCTGCCTCTGAAACTGGTTCCAGTCTCTGAAACTGGTTCCAGTCTCTGAAACTGGTTCCATCCTCTCAAACTGGTTCCATCCTCTCAAACTGGTTCCAGTCTCTGAAACTGATTCCTGCCTCTGAAACTGGTTCCAGCCTCTGAAACTGGTTCCAGCCTCTGAAACTGGTTCCACCCTCTCAAACTGGTTCCAGTCTCTGAAACTGATTCCTGCCTCTAAAACTGGTTCCAGCCTCTGAAACTGGTTCCAGCCTCCGAAACTGGTTCCAGCCTCCGAAACTGGTTCCAGCCTCTGAAACTGGTTCCAGTCTCCGAAACTGGTTCCAGTCTCTCAAACTGGTTCCAGTCTCTCAAACTGGTTCCAGTCTCTCAAACTGGTTCCAGTCTCTGAAGCTGGTTCCAGTCTCTGAAGCTGGTTCCAGTCTCCTAAACTGGTTCCAGTCTCTGAAACTGGTTCCAGCCTCTGAAACTGGTTCCAGCCTCTCAAACTGGTTCCAGTCTCTCAAACTGGTTCCAGTCTCTGAAACTGGTTCCAGTCTCTGAAACTGGTTCCTGCCTCTGAAACTGGTTCCAGTCTCCTAAACTGGTTCCAGTCTCCTAAACTGGTTCCAGTCTCCGAAACTGGTTCCAGTCTCCGAAACTGGTTCCAGTCTCCGAAACTGGTTCCAGCCTCCGAAACTGGTTCCAGCCTCCGAAACTGGTTCCAGTCTCCTGAACTGGTTCCAGTCTCCTAAACTGGTTCCAGTCTCCTAAACTGGTTCCAGTCTCTCAAACTGGTTCCAGCCTCTGAAACTGGTTCCCGTCTCCTAAACTGGTTCCAGTCTCTGAAACTGGTTCCAGCCTCTCAAACTGGTTCCAGCCTCTCAAACTGGTTCCAGTCTCTCAAACTGGTTCCAGTCTCTGAAGCTGGTTCCAGTCTCTGAAGCTGGTTCCAGTCTCCTAAACTGGTGCCAGTCTCCGAAACTGGTGCCAGTCTCCGAAACTGGTGCCAGTCTCCGAAACTGGTTCCAGTCTCTCAAACTGGTTCCAGTCTCCTAAACTGGTTCCAGTCTCCTAAACTGGTTCCAGTCTCTGAAACTGGTGCCAGTCTCTGAAACTGGTGCCAGTCTCTGAAACTGGTGCCAGTCTCTGAAACTGGTGCCAGCCTCTCAAACTGGTTCCAGTCTCTCAAACTGGTTCCAGTCTCTCAAACTGGGTCCAGCCTCTGAAACTTATTCCTGCCTCTGGAACTGGTTCCAGTCTCTGAAACTGGTTCCAGTCTCTGAAACTGGTTCCAGTCTCTGAAACTGGTTCCAGTCTCCTAAACTGGTTCCGGTCTCTCAAACTGGTTCCTGCCTCTGAAACTGATTCCTGCCTCTGAAACTGATTCCTGCCTCTGAAACTGATTCCTGCCTCTGAAACTGATTCCTGCCTCTGAAACTGATTCCTGCCTCTGAAACTGATTCCTGCCTCTGAAACTGGTTCCAGTCTCTAAAACTGGTTCCAGTCTCTGAAACTGGTTCCACCCTCTCAAACTGGTTCCAGTCTCTGAAACTGGTTCCAGCCTCTGAAACTGGTTCCAGCCTCTGAAACTGGTTCCAGTCTCTGAAACTGGTTCCACCCTCTCAAACTGGTTCCAGTCTCTCAAACTGGTTCCAGTCTCTGAAACTGGTTCCAGCCTCTGAAACTGGTTCCAGCCTCTGAAACTGGTTCCAGTCTCTGAAACTGGTTCCAGTCTCTGAAACTGGTTCCAGCCTCCGAAACTGGTTCCAGCCTCCGAAACTGGTTCCAGCCTCCGAAACTGGTTCCAGCCTCCGAAACTGGTTCCAGTCTCCGAAACTGGTTCCAGTCTCTCAAACTGGTTCCAGTCTCTCAAACTGGTTCCAGTCTCTGAAGCTGGTTCCAGTCTCTGAAGCTGGTTCCAGTCTCTGAAGCTGGTTCCAGTCTCTGAAACTGGTTCCAGCCTCTGAAACTGGTTCCAGCCTCTCAAACTGGTTCCAGTCTCTGAAACTGGTTCCAGTCTCTGAAACTGGTTCCAGTCTCCTAAACTGGTTCCAGTCTCCTAAACTGGTTCCAGTCTCCGAAACTGGTTCCAGTCTCCGAAACTGGTTCCAGTCCCCGAAACTGGTTCCAGTCTCCGAAACTGGTTCCAGTCTCCGAAACTGGTTCCAGTCCCTGAAACTGGTTCCAGACTCCGAAACTGGTTCCAGACTCCGAAACTGGTTCCAGTCTCTGAAACTGGTTCCAGTCTCTGAAACTGGTTCCAGTCTCTGAAACTGGTTCCAGACTCTGAAACTGGTTCCCGTCTCCTAAACTGGTTCCAGTCTCTGAAACTGGTTCCAGCCTCTCAAACTGGTTCCAGCCTCTCAAACTGGTTCCAGCCTCTCAAACTGGTTCCAGTCTCTCAAACTGGTTCCAGTCTCTCAAACTGGTTCCAGTCTCTCAAACTGGTTCCAGTCTCCTAAACTGGTTCCAGTCTCCTAAACTGGTTCCAGCCTCTCAAACTGGTTCCAGCCTCTCAAACTGGTTCCAGCCTCTAAAACTGGTTCCAGTCTCTCAAACTGGTTCCAGTCTCTGAAGCTGGTTCCAGTCTCTGAAGCTGGTTCCAGTCTCTGAAGCTGGTTCCAGTCTCTGAAGCTGGTTCCAGTCTCCTAAACTGGTGCCAGTCTCCGAAACTGGTGCCAGTCTCCGAAACTGGTGCCAGTCTCCGAAACTGGTGCCAGTCTCCTAAACTGGTTCCAGTCTCCTAAACTGGTTCCAGTCTCTGAAACTGCTGCCAGTCTCTGAAACTGCTGCCAGTCTCTGAAACTGGTGCCAGTCTCTGAAACTGGTGCCAGTCTCTGAAACTGGTTCCAGCCTCTCAAACTGGTTCCAGTCTCTCAAACTGGTTCCAGTCTCTCAAACTGGTTCCAGTCTCTCAAACTGGGTCCAGCCTCTGAAACTTATTCCTGCCTCTGGAACTGGTTCCAGTCTCTGAAACTGGTTCCAGTCTCTGAAACTGGTTCCGGTCTCCTAAACTGGTTCCGGTCTCTCAAACTGGTTCCTGCTCTGAAACTGATTCCTGCCTCTGAAACTGATTCCTGCCTCTGAAACTGATTCCTGCCTCTGAAACTGGTTCCAGTCTCTGAAACTGGTTCCAGTCTCTGAAACTGGTTCCATCCTCTCAAACTGGTTCCAGTCTCTGAAACTGATTCCTGCCTCTGAAACTGGTTCCAGCCTCTGAAACTGGTTCCAGCCTCTGAAACTGGTTCCACCCTCTCAAACTGGTTCCAGTCTCTGAAACTGATTCCTGCCTCCGAAACTGGTTCCAGCCTCTGAAACTGGTTCCAGTCTCCGAAACTGGTTCCAGTCTCTCAAACTGGTTCCAGTCTCTCAAACTGGTTCCAGTCTCTCAAACTGGTTCCAGTCTCTGAAGCTGGTTCCAGTCTCTGAAGCTGGTTCCAGTCTCCTAAACTGGTTCCAGTCTCTGAAACTGGTTCCAGTCTCTCAAACTGGTTCCAGTCTCTGAAACTGGTTCCAGTCTCTGAAACTGGTTCCTGCCTCTGAAACTGGTTCCAGTCTCCTAAACTGGTTCCAGTCTCCTAAACTGGTTCCAGTCTCCGAAACTGGTTCCAGTCTCCGAAACTGGTTCCAGTCTCCGAAACTGGTTCCAGTCCCTGAAACTGGTTCCAGACTCTGAAACTGGTTCCAGACTCCGAAACTGGTTCCAGACTCCGAAACTGGTTCCAGTCTCTGAAACTGGTTCCAGTCTCTGAAACTGGTTCCAGTCTCTGAAACTGGTTCCAGACTCTGAAACTGGTTCCAGCCTCTCAAACTGGTTCCAGCCTCTCAAACTGGTTCCAGCCTCTCAAACTGGTTCCAGTCTGTCAAACTGGTTCCAGTCTCCGAAGCTGGTTCCAGTCTCCGAAGCTGGTTCCAGTCTCCTAAATTGGTGCCAGTCTCCGAAACTGGTTCCAGCCTCTCAAACTGGTTCCAGCCTCTCAAACTGGTTCCAGCCTCTCAAACTGGTTCCAGCCTCTCAAACTGGTTCCAGCCTCTCAAACTGGTTCCAGCCTCTCAAACTGATTCCAGTCTCTCAAACTGATTCCTGCCTCTGAAACTGGTTCCAGCCGCTGGAACTGGTTCCAGTCTCCTAAACTGGTTCCAGTCTCTGAAACTGGATCCAGTCTCTCAAACTGGTTCCAGTCTCTCAAACTGGTTCCAGTCTCTGAAGCTGGTTCCAGTCTCCTAAACTGGTTCCAGTCTCTGAAACTGGTGCCAGTCTCTGAAACTGGTGCCAGTCTCTGAAACTGGTTCCAGCCTCTCAAACTGGTTCCAGCCTCTCAAACTGGTTCCAGTCTCTCAAACTGGTTCCAGTCTCTCAAACTGGTTCCAGTCTCTGAAACTGGTTCCTGCCTCTGAAACTGGTTCCAGTCTCTCAAACTGGTTCCAGTCTCTGAAGCTGGTTCCAGTCTCCTAAACTGGTTCCAGTCTCCTAAATTGGTGCCAGTCTCCGAAACTGGTTCCAGCCTCTCAAACTGGTTCCAGCCTCTCAAACTGATTCCAGCCTCTGAAACTGGTTCCAGCCTCTGGAACTGGTTCCAGTCTCCTAAACTGGTTCCAGTCTCCTAAACTGGATCCAGTCTCTCAAACTGGTTCCAGTCTCTCAAACTGGTTCCAGTCTCTCAAACTGGTTCCAGTCTCTGAAGCTGGTTCCAGTCTCCTAAACTGGTTCCAGTCTCTGAAACTGGTGCCAGTCTCTGAAACTGGTGCCAGTCTCTGAAACTGGTTCCAGCCTCTCAAACTGGTTCCAGCCTCTCAAACTGGTTCCAGTCTCTGAAACTGATTCCTGCCTCTGAAACTGGTTCCAGTCTCCTAAGCTGGTTCCAGTCTCTCAAACTGGTTCCAGTCTCTCAAACTGGTTCCAGCCTCCCGAACTGATTCCAGTCGCTGAAACTGGTTCCAGTCTCTCAAACTGGTTCCAGTCTCTCAAACTGGTTCCAGTCTCTCAAACTGGTTCCAGTCTCTCAAACTGGTTCCAGTCTCTGAAGCTGGTTCCAGTCTCCTAAACTGGTTCCAGTCTCCTAAATTGGTGCCAGTCTCCGAAACTGGTTCCAGCCTCTCAAACTGGTTCCAGCCTCTCAAACTGGTTCCAGCCTCTCAAACTGGTTCCAGCCTCTCAAACTGGTTCCAGTCTCTCAAACTGGTTCCAGTCTCTCAAACTGGTTCCAGTCTCTGAAGCTGGTTCCACTCTCTGAAGCTGGTGCCAGTCTCCTAAACTGGTGCCAGTCTCCGAAACTGGTGCCAGTCTCCGAAACTGGTGCCAGTGTCCGAAACTGGTTCCAGTCTCTCAAACTGGTTCCAGTCTCCTAAACTGGTTCCAGTCTCCTAAACTGGTTCCAGTCTCTGAAACTGGTGCCAGTCTCTGAAACTGGTGCCAGTCTCTGAAACTGGTTCCAGCCTCTCAAACTGGTTCCAGTCTCTCAAACTGGTTCCAGTCTCTCAAACTGGTTCCAGTCTCTCAAACTGGGTCCAGCCTCTGAAACTTATTCCTGCCTCTGGAACTGGTTCCAGTCTCTGAAACTGGTTCCAGTCTCTGAAACTGGTTCCGGTCTCCTAAACTGGTTCCGGTCTCTCAAACTGGTTCCTGCCTCTGAAACTGATTCCTGCCTCTGAAACTGATTCCTGCCTCTGAAACTGATTCCTGCCTCTGAAACTGGTTCCAGTCTCTGAAACTGGTTCCAGTCTCTGAAACTGGTTCCATCCTCTCAAACTGGTTCCAGTCTCTGAAACTGATTCCTGCCTCTGAAACTGGTTCCAGCCTCAAACTGGTTCCAGTCTCTGAAACTGGTTCCACCCTCTCAAACTGGTTCCAGTCTCTGAAACTGATTCCTGCCTCTAAAACTGGTTCCAGCCTCTGAAACTGGTTCCAGTCTCTGAAACTGGTTCCAGTCTCTGAAACTGGTTCCAGCCTCCGAAACTGGTTCCAGCCTCTGAAACTGGTTCCAGTCTCCGAAACTGGTTCCAGTCTCTCAAACTGGTTCCAGTCTCTGAAGCTGGTTCCAGTCTCTGAAGCTGGTTCCAGTCTCCTAAACTGGTTCCAGTCTCTGAAACTGGTTCCAGCCTCTGAAACTGGTTCCAGCCTCTCAAACTGGTTCCAGTCTCTGAAACTGGTTCCAGTCTCTGAAACTGGTTCCTGCCTCTGAAACTGGTTCCAGTCTCCTAAACTGGTTCCAGTCTCCGAAACTGGTTCCAGACTCCGAAACTGGTTCCAGTCTCTGAAACTGGTTCCAGTCTCTGAAACTGGTTCCAGTCCCTGAAACTGGTTCCAGCCTCTCAAACTGGTTCCAGCCTCTCAAACTGGTTCCAGCCTCTCAAACTGGTTCCAGTCTCTCAAACTGGTTCCAGTCTCTCAAACTGGTTCCAGTCTCTCAAACTGGTTCCAGTCTCTGAAGCTGGTTCCAGTCTCCTAAACTGGTTCCAGTCTCCTAAATTGGTGCCAGTCTCCGAAACTGGTTCCAGCCTCTCAAACTGGTTCCAGCCTCTCAAACTGGTTCCAGCCTCTCAAACTGATTCCAGTCTCTCAAACTGATTCCTGCCTCTGAAACTGGTTCCAGCCGCTGGAACTGGTTCCAGTCTCCTAAACTGGTTCCAGTCTCTGAAACTGGATCCAGTCTCTCAAACTGGTTCCAGTCTCTCAAACTGGTTCCAGTCTCTCAAACTGGTTCCAGTCTCTCAAACTGGTTCCAGTCTCTGAAGCTGGTTCCAGTCTCCTAAACTGGTTCCAGTCTCTGAAACTGGTGCCAGTCTCTGAAACTGGTGCCAGTCTCTGAAACTGGTGCCAGTCTCTGAAACTGGTTCCAGCCTCTCAAACTGGTTCCAGCCTCTCAAACTGGTTCCAGTCTCTGAAACTGGTTCCAGTCTCTGAAACTGGTTCCAGTCTCTGAAACTGGTTCCGGTCTCCTAAACTGGTTCCGGTCTCTCAAACTGGTTCCTGCCTCTGAAACTGATTCCTGCCTCTGAAACTGATTCCTGCCTCTGAAACTGATTCCTGCCTCTGAAACTGGTTCCAGTCTCTGAAACTGGTTCCAGTCTCTGAAACTGGTTCCATCCTCTCAAACTGGTTCCAGTCTCTGAAACTGATTCCTGCCTCTGAAACTGGTTCCAGCCTCAAACTGGTTCCAGTCTCTGAAACTGGTTCCACCCTCTCAAACTGGTTCCAGTCTCTGAAACTGATTCCTGCCTCTAAAACTGGTTCCAGCCTCTGAAACTGGTTCCAGTCTCTGAAACTGGTTCCAGTCTCTGAAACTGGTTCCAGTCTCTGAAACTGGTTCCAGTCTCTGAAACTGGTTCCAGCCTCCGAAACTGGTTCCAGCCTCTGAAACTGGTTCCAGTCTCCGAAACTGGTTCCAGTCTCTCAAACTGGTTCCAGTCTCTGAAGCTGGTTCCAGTCTCTGAAGCTGGTTCCAGTCTCCTAAACTGGTTCCAGTCTCTGAAACTGGTTCCAGCCTCTGAAACTGGTTCCAGCCTCTCAAACTGGTTCCAGTCTCTGAAACTGGTTCCAGTCTCTGAAACTGGTTCCTGCCTCTGAAACTGGTTCCAGTCTCCTAAACTGGTTCCAGTCTCCGAAACTGGTTCCAGACTCCGAAACTGGTTCCAGTCTCTGAAACTGGTTCCAGTCTCTGAAACTGGTTCCAGTCCCTGAAACTGGTTCCAGTCCCTGAAACTGGTTCCAGCCTCTCAAACTGGTTCCAGCCTCTCAAACTGGTTCCAGCCTCTCAAACTGGTTCCAGTCTCTCAAACTGGTTCCAGTCTCTCAAACTGGTTCCAGTCTCTGAAGCTGGTTCCAGTCTCCTAAACTGGTTCCAGTCTCCTAAATTGGTGCCAGTCTCCGAAACTGGTTCCAGCCTCTCAAACTGGTTCCAGCCTCTCAAACTGGTTCCAGCCTCTCAAACTGATTCCAGTCTCTCAAACTGATTCCTGCCTCTGAAACTGGTTCCAGCCGCTGGAACTGGTTCCAGTCTCCTAAACTGGTTCCAGTCTCTGAAACTGGATCCAGTCTCTCAAACTGGTTCCAGTCTCTCAAACTGGTTCCAGTCTCTCAAACTGGTTCCAGTCTCTGAAGCTGGTTCCAGTCTCCTAAACTGGTTCCAGTCTCTGAAACTGGTGCCAGTCTCTGAAACTGGTGCCAGTCTCTGAAACTGGTGCCAGTCTCTGAAACTGGTTCCAGCCTCTCAAACTGGTTCCAGCCTCTCAAACTGGTTCCAGTCTCTCAAACTGGTTCCAGTCTCTCAAACTGGTTCCAGTCTCTCAAACTGGTTCCAGTCTCTGAAACTGGTTCCTGCCTCTGAAACTGGTTCCAGTCTCTCAAACTGGTTCCAGTCTCTGAAGCTGGTTCCAGTCTCCTAAACTGGTTCCAGTCTCCTAAATTGGTGCCAGTCTCCGAAACTGGTTCCAGCCTCTCAAACTGGTTCCAGCCTCTCAAACTGATTCCAGCCTCTGAAACTGGTTCCAGCCTCTGGAACTGGTTCCAGTCTCCTAAACTGGTTCCAGTCTCTGAAACTGGATCCAGTCTCTCAAACTGGATCCAGTCTCTCAAACTGGTTCCAGTCTCTCAAACTGGTTCCAGTCTCTCAAACTGGTTCCAGTCTCTGAAGCTGGTTCCAGTCTCCTAAACTGGTTCCAGTCTCCTAAACTGGTGCCAGTCTCTGAAACTGGTTCCAGCCTCTCAAACTGGTTCCAGCCTCTCAAACTGGTTCCAGCCTCTCAAACTGGTTCCAGTCTCTCAAACTGGTTCCAGTCTCTGAAACTGATTCCTGCCTCTGAAACTGGTTCCAGTCTCCTAAGCTGGTTCCAGTCTCTCAAACTGGTTCCAGTCTCTCGAACTGGTTCCAGCCTCCCGAACTGATTCCAGTCGCTGAAACTGGTTCCAGTCTCCGAAACTGGTTCCAGTCTCCGAAACTGGTTCCAGTCTCCGAAACTGGTTCCAGTCTCCGAAACTGGTTCCAGTCTCCGAAACTGGTTCCAGTCTCCGAAACTGGTTCCAGCCTCCTGAACTGGTTCCAGTCTCCTGAACTGGTTCCAGTCTCCTGAACTGGTTCCAGTCTCTGAAACTGGTTCCAGTCTCTGAAACTGGTTCCAGTCTCTGAAACTGGTTCCAGTCTCCTGAACTGGTTCCAGTCTCCGAAACTGGTTCCAGTCTCCGAAACTGGTTCCAGTCTCCGAAACTGGTTCCAGTCTCCGAAACTGGTTCCAGTCTCCGAAACTGGATCCAGTCTCCTGAACTGGATCCAGTCTCTCAAACTGGTTCCAGTCTCTCAAACTGGTTCCAGTCTCTGAAACTGGTTCCAGTCTCTGAAGCTGGTTCCAGTCTCCTAAACTGGTTCCAGTCTCTGAAACTGGTTCCAGTCTCTGAAACTGGTTCCAGCCTCTCAAACTGGTTCCAGCCTCTCAAACTGGTTCCAGTCTCCTAAACTGGTTCCAGTCTCCTAAACTGATTCCTGCCTCTGAAACTGATTCCTGCCTCTGGAACTGGTGCCAGTCTCTGAAACTGGTGCCAGTCTCTGAAACTGGTTCCAGCCTCTCAAACTGGTTCCAGCCTCTCAAACTGGTTCCAGTCTCCTGAACTGGTTCCAGTCTCTGAAACTGGTTCCAGTCTCTGAAACTGGTTCCAGTCTCTCAAACTGGTTCCAGTCTCTCAAACTGGTTCCAGTCTCTCAAACTGGTTCCAGTCTCCGAAACTGGTTCCAGTCTCCGAAACTGGTTCCAGTCTCCGAAACTGGTTCCAGTCTCTGAAACTGGATCCAGTCTCCTGAACTGGATCCAGTCTCTCAAACTGGTTCCAGTCTCTCAAACTGGTTCCAGCCTCTCAAACTGGTTCCAGCCTCTCAAACTGGTTCCAGCCTCTCAAACTGGTTCCAGCCTCTCAAACTGGTTCCAGTCTCCTAAACTGGTTCCAGTCTCCTAAACTGGTTCCAGTCTCCTAAACTGATTCCTGCCGCTGAAACTGATTCCTGCCTCTGGAACTGGTGCCAGTCTCTGAAACTGGTGCCAGTCTCTGAAACTGGTTCCAGCCTCTCAAACTGGTTCCAGCCTCTCAAACTGGTTCCAGCCTCTCAAACTGGTTCCAGCCTTTTAAACTGGTTCCAGTCTCTCAAACTGGTTCCAGTCTCTGAAACTGATTCCTGCCTCTGAAACTGGTTCCACTCTCCGAAACTGGTTCCACTCTCCGAAACTGGTTCCACTCTCCGAAACTGGTTCCAGTCGCCGAAACTGGTTCCAGTCGCCGAAACTGGTTCCAGTCTCCGAAACTGGTTCCACTCTCCGAAACTGGTTCCACTCTCCGAAACTGGTTCCACTCTCCGAAACTGGTTCCAGTCGCCGAAACTGGTTCCAGTCGCCGAAACTGGTTCCAGTCGCCGAAACTGGTTCCAGTCTCCGAAACTGGTTCCAGTCTCCGAAACTGGTTCCAGCCTCCGAAACTGGTTCCAGTCTCCGAAACTGGTTCCAGTCTCCGAAACTGGTTCCAGTCTCCGGAACTGGTTCCAGCCTCCGAAACTGGCTCCAGCCTCCGAAACTGGCTCCAGCCTCCGAAACTGGCTCCAGTCTCCGAAACTGGCTCCAGTCTCCGAAACTGGCTCCAGTCTCCGAAACGGGTTCCAGTCTCTCAAACGGGTTCCAGTCTCTCAAACTGGTTCCAGTCTCTGAAACTGGATCCAGTCTCCTAAACTGGATCCAGTCTCCTAAACTGGATCCAGTCTCCTAAACTGGTTCCAGTCTCCTAAACTGGTTCCAGTCTCCGAAACTGGTTCCAGTCTCCGAAACTGGTTCCAGTCTCCGAAACTGGTTCCAGTCTCCGAAACTGGTTCCAGTCTCCGAAACTGGTTCCAGACTCCGAAACTGGTTCCAGACTCCGAAACTGGTTCCAGTCTCCGAAACTGGTTCCAGTCTCTGAAACTGGTTCCAGTCTCTGAAACTGGTTCCAGTC
This sequence comes from Telmatherina bonti, assembly GCF_933228915.1. NCBI lineage: Eukaryota > Metazoa > Chordata > Actinopteri > Atheriniformes > Telmatherinidae > Telmatherina > Telmatherina bonti. The sequence goes on along the minus strand of NC_136627.1, from coordinate 39,260,757 downwards.
TCTGAAACTGGTTCCAGTCTCTGAAACTGGATCCAGTCTCCTGAACTGGTTCCAGTCTCTCAAACTGGTTCCAGTCTCTGAAACTGGTTCCAGTCTCTGAAACTGGTTCCAGTCTCCTAAACTGGTTCCAGTCTCTGAAACTGGTTCCAGCCTCTCAAACTGGTTCCAGCCTCTCAAACTGGTTCCAGCCTCTCAAACTGGTTCCAGTCTCCGAAACTGGTTCCAGTCTCCGAAACTGGTTCCAGTCTCCGAAACTGGTTCCAGTCTCCGAAACTGGTTCCAGTCTCCGAAACTGGTTCCAGTCTCCGAAACTGGTTCCAGTCTCTGAAACTGGATCCAGTCTCCTGAACTGGATCCAGTCTCTCAAACTGGTTCCAGTCTCTGAAACTGGTTCCAGTCTCTGAAACTGGTTCCAGTCTCTGAAGCTGGTTCCAGTCTCCTAAACTGGTTCCAGTCTCTGAAACTGGTTCCAGTCTCTGAAACTGGTTCCAGTCTCTCAAACTGGTTCCAGTCTCTGAAACTGGTTCCAGTCTCTGAAACTGGTTCCAGTCTCTGAAGCTGGTTCCAGTCTCCTAAACTGGTTCCAGTCTCTGAAACTGGTTCCAGTCTCTGAAACTGGTTCCAGCCTCTCAAACTGGTTCCAGCCTCTCAAACTGGTTCCAGCCTCTCAAACTGGTTCCAGCCTCTCAAACTGGTTCCAGTCTCCTAAACTGGTTCCAGTCTCCTAAACTGGTTCCAGTCTCTGAAACTGATTCCTGCCTCTGGAACTGGTTCCAGTCTCTGAAACTGATTCCTGCCTCTGGAACTGGTTCCAGCCTCTGAAACTGGTTCCAGTCTCTGAAACTGGATCCAGTCTCCTGAACTGGATCCAGTCTCTCAAACTGGTTCCAGTCTCTGAAACTGGTTCCAGTCTCTGAAACTGGTTCCAGTCTCTCAAACTGGTTCCAGTCTCTCAAACTGGTTCCAGTCTCTCAAACTGGTTCCAGTCTCTGAAACTGGTTCCAGTCTCTGAAACTGGTTCCAGTCTCTGAAACTGGTTCCAGCCTCTCAAACTGGTTCCAGCCTCTCAAACTGGTTCCAGCCTCTCAAACTGGTTCCAGTCTCCTAAACTGGTTCCAGTCTCTGAAACTGGTTCCAGTCTCTGAAACTGGTTCCAGTCTCTGAAACTGGTGCCAGTCTCTGAAACTGGTTCCAGCCTCTCAAACTGGTTCCAGCCTCTCAAACTGGTTCCAGCCTCTCAAACTGATTCCTGCCTCTGAAACTGGTTCCAGTCTCTGAAGCTGGTTCCAGTCTCTGAAGCTGGTTCCAGTCTCTGAAACTGGTTCCAGTCTCTGAAACTGGTTCCAGTCTCTGAAACTGGTTCCAGTCTCTCAAACTGGTTCCAGTCTCTCAAACTGGTTCCAGTCTCTCAAACTGGTTCCAGTCTCCTAAACTGGTTCCAGTCTCTGAAACTGATTCCAGCCTCTGGAACTGGTTCCAGCCTCTGGAACTGGTTCCAGCCTCTGGAACTGGTTCCAGTCTCTGAAACTGGTTCCAGTCTCTGAAACTGGATCCAGTCTCTGAAACTGGATCCAGTCTCCTGAACTGGTTCCAGTCTCTCAAACTGGTTCCAGTCTCTCAAACTGGTTCCAGTCTCTCAAACTGGTTCCAGTCTCTGAAGCTGGTTCCAGTCTCTGAAACTGGTGCCAGTCTCTGAAACTGGTGCCAGTCTCTGAAACTGGTGCCAGTCTCTGAAACTGGTTCCAGCCTCTCAAACTGGTTCCAGCCTCTCAAACTGGTTCCAGCCTCCTAAACTGGTTCCAGTCTCCTAAACTGATTCCTGCCTCTGAAACTGATTCCTGCCTCTGGAACTGGTGCCAGTCTCTGGAACTGGTGCCAGTCTCTGAAACTGGTGCCAGTCTCTGAAACTGGTGCCAGTCTCTGGAACTGGTGCCAGTCTCTGAAACTGGTGCCAGTCTCTGAAACTGGTGCCAGTCTCTGAAACTGGTTCCAGCCTCTCAAACTGGTTCCAGTCTCTGAAACTGGTTCCAGCCTCTCAAACTGGTTCCAGTCTCCTGAACTGGTTCCAGTCTCTGAAACTGGTTCCAGTCTCTGAAACTGGTTCCAGTCTCTCAAACTGGTTCCAGTCTCTCAAACTGGTTCCAGTCTCTCAAACTGGTTCCAGTCTCTCAAACTGGTTCCAGTCTGTCAAACTGGTTCCAGTCTCCGAAACTGGATCCAGTCTCCTGAACTGGATCCAGTCTCTCAAACTGGTTCCAGTCTCTCAAACTGGTTCCAGTCTCTCAAACTGGTTCCAGTCTCTCAAACTGGTTCCAGTCTCTCAAACTGGTTCCAGTCTCTGAAGCTGGTTCCAGTCTCCTAAACTGGTTCCAGTCTCTGAAACTGGTTCCAGTCTCTGAAACTGGTTCCAGCTTCTCAAACTGGTTCCAGCCTCTCAAACTGGTTCCAGTCTCCTAAACTGATTCCAGTCTCCTAAACTGATTCCTGCCTCTGAAACTGATTCCTGCCTCTGGAACTGGTGCCAGTCTCTGAAACTGGTGCCAGCCTCTCAAACTGGTTCCAGCCTCTCAAACTGGTTCCAGCCTCTCAAACTGGTTCCAGCCTCTCAAACTGGTTCCAGTCTCCGAAACTGATTCCAGTCTCCGAAACTGGTTCCAGTCTCCGAAACTGGTTCCAGTCGCCGAAACTGGTTCCAGTCGCCGAAACTGGTTCCAGTCGCCGAAACTGGTTCCAGTCGCCGAAACTGGTTCCAGTCTCCGAAACTGGTTCCAGTCTCCGAAACTGGTTCCAGCCTCCGAAACTGGTTCCAGCCTCCGAAACTGGTTCCAGCCTCCGAAACTGGTTCCAGTCTCCGAAACTGGTTCCAGTCTCCGGAACTGGTTCCAGCCTCCGAAACTGGTTCCAGCCTCCGAAACTGGCTCCAGCCTCTGAAACTGGCTCCAGCCTCTGAAACTGGCTCCAGCCTCTGAAACTGGCTCCAGCCTCCGAAACTGGCTCCAGTCTCCGAAACTGGTTCCAGTCTCCGAAACTGGCTCCAGTCTCCGAAACGGGTTCCAGTCTCTGAAACTGGTTCCTGCCTCTGAAACTGGATCCAGTCTCCGAAACTGGTTCCAGTCTCCGAAACTGGTTCCAGTCTCCGAAACTGGTTCCAGTCTCTGAAACTGGATCCAGTCTCCTGAACTGGATCCAGTCTCTCAAACTGGTTCCAGTCTCTGAAACTGGTTCCAGTCTCTGAAACTGGTTCCAGTCTCTCAAACTGGTTCCAGTCTCTCAAACTGGTTCCAGTCTCTCAAACTGGTTCCAGTCTCTGAAACTGGTTCCAGTCTCTGAAACTGGTTCCAGTCTCTGAAACTGGTTCCAGTCTCTGAAACTGGTTCCAGCCTCTCAAACTGGTTCCAGCCTCTCAAACTGGTTCCAGCCTCTCAAACTGGTTCCAGTCTCCTAAACTGGTTCCAGTCTCTGAAACTGGTTCCAGTCTCTGAAACTGGTTCCAGTCTCTGAAACTGGTGCCAGTCTCTGAAACTGGTTCCAGCCTCTCAAACTGGTTCCAGCCTCTCAAACTGGTTCCAGCCTCTCAAACTGATTCCTGCCTCTGAAACTGGTTCCAGTCTCTCAAACTGGTTCCAGTCTCCGAAACTGGTTCCAGTCTCCGAAACTGGTTCCAGCCTCCGAAACTGGTTCCAGCCTCCGAAACTGGTTCCAGCCTCCGAAACTGGTTCCAGCCTCCGAAACTGGTTCCAGTCTCCGAAACTGGTTCCAGTCTCCGAAACTGGTTCCAGTCTCCGGAACTGGTTCCAGTCTCCTGAACTGGTTCCAGTCTCCTGAACTGGTTCCAGTCTCCCAAACGGGTTCCAGTCTCTCAAACTGGTTCCAGTCTCTGAAGCTGGTTCCAGTCTCCTAAACTGGTTCCAGTCTCTGAAACTGGTTCCAGTCTCTGAAACTGGTTCCAGCCTCTCAAACTGGTTCCAGCCTCTCAAACTGGTTCCAGCCTCTCAAACTGGTTCCAGCCTCTGAAACTGGTTCCAGTCGCCGAAACTGGTTCCAGCCTCCGAAACTGGCTCCAGTCTCCGAAACTGGCTCCAGTCTCCGAAACTGGCTCCAGTCTCCGAAACTGGCTCCAGTCTCCGAAACTGGCTCCAGTCTCCGAAACTGGTTCCAGTCTCCCAAACGGGTTCCAGTCTCTCAAACTGGTTCCAGTCTCTGAAGCTGGTTCCAGTCTCCTAAACTGGTTCCAGTCTCTGAAACTGGTTCCAGTCTCTGAAACTGGTTCCAGCCTCTCAAACTGGTTCCAGCCTCTCAAACTGGTTCCAGCCTCTCAAACTGGTTCCAGTCTCCTAAACTGGTTCCAGTCTCCTAAACTGGTTCCAGTCTCTGAAACTGGTTCCAGTCTCTGAAACAGGTGCCAGTCTCTGAAACTGGTGCCAGTCTCTGAAACTGGTTCCAGCCTCTCAAACTGGTTCCAGGCTCTCAAACTGGTTCCAGCCTCTCAAACTGATTCCTGCCTCTGAAACTGGTTCCAGTCTCCTAAACTGGTTCCAGTCTCTCAAACTGGTTCCAGTCTCCGAAACTGGTTCCAGTCTCTCAAACTGGTTCCAGTCTCCGAAACTGGTTCCAGCCTCCGAAACTGGTTCCAGCCTCCGAAACTGGTTCCAGCCTCCGAAACTGGTTCCAGTCTCCGAAACTGGTTCCAGTCTCCGAAACTGGTTCCAGTCTCCGAAACTGGTTCCAGTCTCCGAAACTGGTTCCAGTCTCCTGAACTGGTTCCAGTCTCCTGAACTGGTTCCAGCCTCTGAAACTGGTTCCAGCCTCTGAAACTGGTTCCAGCCTCTGAAACTGGTTCCAGCCTCTGAAACTGGTTCCAGCCTCCGAAACTGGTTCCAGTCTCCGAAACTGGTTCCAGTCTCCGAAACTGGCTCCAGTCTCCGAAACTGGCTCCAGTCTCCGAAACTGGCTCCAGTCTCTCAAACTGGTTCCAGTCTCCCAAACGGGTTCCAGTCTCTCAAACGGGTTCCAGTCTCCGAAACTGGTTCCAGCCTCCGAAACTGGTTCCAGCCTCCGAAACTGGTTCCAGTCTCCGAAACTGGTTCCAGTCTCCGAAACTGGTTCCAGTCTCCGAAACTGGTTCCAGTCTCCGAAACTGGATCCAGTCTCCTAAACTGGATCCAGTCTCCTAAACTGGATCCAGTCTCCTAAACTGGATCCAGTCTCCGAAACTGGTTCCAGTCTCCGAAACTGGTTCCAGTCTCCGAAACTGGTTCCAGTCTCCGAAACTGGTTCCAGACTCCGAAACTGGTTCCAGACTCCGAAACTGGTTCCAGACTCCGAAACTGGTTCCAGTCTCCGAAACTGGTTCCAGTCTCTGAAACTGGTTCCAGTCTCCTGAACTGGTTCCAGTCTCCGAAACTGGTTCCAGTCTCCGAAACTGGTTCCAGACTCTCAAACTGGTTCCAGTCTCCGAAACTGGTTCCAGTCTCCGAAACTGGTTCCAGTCTCCGAAACTGGTTCCAGTCTCCGAAACTGGTTCCAGTCTCCGAAACTGGATCCAGTCTCCTGAACTGGTTCCAGTCTCTCAAACTGGTTCCAGTCTCTCAAACTGGTTCCAGTCTCTGAAGCTGGTTCCAGTCTCCTAAACTGGTTCCAGTCTCTGAAACTGGTGCCAGTCTCTGAAACTGGTTCCAGCCTCTCAAACTGGTTCCAGCCTCTCAAACTGGTTCCAGCCTCTCAAACTGGTTCCAGCCTCTCAAACTGGTTCCAGTCTCTCAAACTGGTTCCAGTCTCTCAAACTGGTTCCAGTCTCTCAAACTGGTTCCAGTCTCTGAAACTGGTTCCAGTCTCTGAAACTGGTTCCAGTCTCTGAAACTGGTTCCAGCCTCTGAAACTGGTTCCAGCCTCTCAAACTGGTTCCAGCCTCTCAAACTGGTTCCAGTCTCCTAAACTGGTTCCAGTCTCCTAAACTGGTTCCAGTCTCTGAAACTGGTGCCAGTCTCTGAAACTGGTGCCAGTCTCTGAAACTGGTGCCAGTCTCTGAAACTGGTTCCAGCCTCTCAAACTGGTTCCAGCCTCTCAAACTGGTTCCAGCCTCTCAAACTGATTCCTGCCTCTGAAACTGGTTCCAGTCTCCTAAACTGGTTCCAGTCTCTCAAACTGGTTCCAGTCTCCGAAACTGGTTCCAGTCTCCGAAACTGGTTCCAGCCTCCGAAACTGGTTCCAGCCTCCGAAACTGGTTCCGGTCTCCGAAACTGGTTCCAGTCTCCGAAACTGGTTCCAGTCTCCGAAACTGGCTCCAGTCTCCGAAACTGGCTCCAGTCTCCGAAACTGGCTCCAGTCTCCGAAACTGGCTCCAGTCTCCGAAACGGGTTCCAGTTTCTGAAACTGGATCCAGTCTCCTGAACTGGATCCAGTCTCTCAAACTGGTTCCAGTCTCTCAAACTGGTTCCAGTCTCTGAAACTGGTTCCTGCCTCTGAAACTGGATCCAGTCTCCGAAACTGGTTCCAGTCTCCGAAACTGGTTCCAGTCTCCGAAACTGGTTCCAGTCTCCGAAACTGGTTCCAGTCTCCGAAACTGGTTCCAGTCTCTGAAACTGGATCCAGTCTCCTGAACTGGATCCAGTCTCTCAAACTGGTTCCAGTCTCTGAAACTGGTTCCAGTCTCTCAAACTGGTTCCAGTCTCTCAAACTGGTTCCAGTCTCTCAAACTGGTTCCAGTCTCTCAAACTGGTTCCAGTCTCTCAAACTGGTTCCAGTCTCTGAAACTGGTTCCAGTCTCTGAAACTGGTTCCAGTCTCTGAAACTGGTTCCAGCCTCTCAAACTGGTTCCAGTCTCTGAAACTGGTGCCAGTCTCTGAAACTGGTGCCAGTCTCTGAAACTGGTTCCAGCCTCTCAAACTGGTTCCAGCCTCTCAAACTGGTTCCAGCCTCTGAAACTGATTCCTGCCTCTGAAACTGGTTCCAGTCTCTCAAACTGGTTCCAGTCTCCGAAACTGGTTCCAGTCTCCGAAACTGGTTCCAGCCTCCGAAACTGGTTCCAGCCTCCGAAACTGGTTCCAGCCTCCGAAACTGGTTCCAGCCTCCGAAACTGGTTCCAGTCTCCGAAACTGGTTCCAGTCTCCGAAACTGGTTCCAGTCTCCGGAACTGGTTCCAGTCTCCGGAACTGGTTCCAGTCTCCTGAACTGGTTCCAGTCTCCTGAACTGGTTCCAGTCTCCCAAACGGGTTCCAGTCTCTCAAACTGGTTCCAGTCTCTGAAGCTGGTTCCAGTCTCCTAAACTGGTTCCAGTCTCTGAAACTGGTTCCAGCCTCTCAAACTGGTTCCAGCCTCTCAAACTGGTTCCAGCCTCTCAAACTGGTTCCAGCCTCTCAAACTGGTTCCAGCCTCTGAAACTGGTTCCAGTCGCCGAAACTGGTTCCAGCCTCCGAAACTGGCTCCAGTCTCCGAAACTGGCTCCAGTCTCCGAAACTGGCTCCAGTCTCCGAAACTGGCTCCAGTCTCCGAAACTGGCTCCAGTCTCCGAAACTGGCTCCAGTCTCCGAAACTGGTTCCAGTCTCCCAAACGGGTTCCAGTCTCTCAAACTGGTTCCAGTCTCTGAAGCTGGTTCCAGTCTCCTAAACTGGTTCCAGTCTCTGAAACTGGTTCCAGTCTCTGAAACTGGTTCCAGCCTCTCAAACTGGTTCCAGCCTCTCAAACTGGTTCCAGCCTCTCAAACTGGTTCCAGTCTCCTAAACTGGTTCCAGTCTCCTAAACTGGTTCCAGTCTCTGAAACTGGTTCCAGTCTCTGAAACAGGTGCCAGTCTCTGAAACTGGTGCCAGTCTCTGAAACTGGTTCCAGCCTCTCAAACTGGTTCCAGGCTCTCAAACTGGTTCCAGCCTCTCAAACTGATTCCTGCCTCTGAAACTGGTTCCAGTCTCCTAAACTGGTTCCAGTCTCTCAAACTGGTTCCAGTCTCTCAAACTGGTTCCAGTCTCCGAAACTGGTTCCAGTCTCTCAAACTGGTTCCAGTCTCCGAAACTGGTTCCAGCCTCCGAAACTGGTTCCAGCCTCCGAAACTGGTTCCAGCCTCCGAAACTGGTTCCAGTCTCCGAAACTGGTTCCAGTCTCCGAAACTGGTTCCAGTCTCCGGAACTGGTTCCAGTCTCCTGAACTGGTTCCAGTCTCCTGAACTGGTTCCAGTCTCCTGAACTGGTTCCAGCCTCTGAAACTGGTTCCAGCCTCTGAAACTGGTTCCAGTCGCCGAAACTGGTTCCAGCCTCCGAAACTGGTTCCAGTCTCCGAAACTGGCTCCAGTCTCCGAAACTGGCTCCAGTCTCCGAAACTGGCTCCAGTCTCCGAAACTGGCTCCAGTCTCTCAAACTGGTTCCAGTCTCCCAAACGGGTTCCAGTCTCTCAAACGGGTTCCAGTCTCCGAAACTGGTTCCAGCCTCCGAAACTGGTTCCAGCCTCCGAAACTGGTTCCAGTCTCCGAAACTGGTTCCAGTCTCCGAAACTGGTTCCAGTCTCCGAAACTGGATCCAGTCTCCTAAACTGGATCCAGTCTCCTAAACTGGATCCAGTCTCCTAAACTGGATCCAGTCTCCGAAACTGGTTCCAGTCTCCGAAACTGGTTCCAGTCTCCGAAACTGGTTCCAGTCTCCGAAACTGGTTCCAGACTCCGAAACTGGTTCCAGACTCCGAAACTGGTTCCAGACTCCGAAACTGGTTCCAGTCTCCGAAACTGGTTCCAGTCTCTGAAACTGGTTCCAGTCTCCTGAACTGGTTCCAGTCTCCGAAACTGGTTCCAGTCTCCGAAACTGGTTCCAGACTCTCAAACTGGTTCCAGTCTCCGAAACTGGTTCCAGTCTCCGAAACTGGTTCCAGTCTCTGAAACTGGTTCCAGTCTCCGAAACTGGTTCCAGTCTCCGAAACTGGATCCAGTCTCCTGAACTGGTTCCAGTCTCTCAAACTGGTTCCAGTCTCTCAAACTGGTTCCAGTCTCTGAAGCTGGTTCCAGTCTCCTAAACTGGTTCCAGTCTCTGAAACTGGTGCCAGTCTCTGAAACTGGTTCCAGCCTCTCAAACTGGTTCCAGCCTCTCAAACTGGTTCCAGCCTCTCAAACTGGTTCCAGCCTCTCAAACTGGTTCCAGTCTCTCAAACTGGTTCCAGTCTCTGAAACTGGTTCCAGTCTCTGAAACTGGTTCCAGTCTCTGAAACTGGTTCCAGTCTCTGAAACTGGTTCCAGTCTCTGAAACTGGTTCCAGCCTCTGAAACTGGTTCCAGCCTCTCAAACTGGTTCCAGCCTCTCAAACTGGTTCCAGTCTCCTAAACTGGTTCCAGTCTCCTAAACTGGTTCCAGTCTCTGAAACTGGTGCCAGTCTCTGAAACTGGTGCCAGTCTCTGAAACTGGTGCCAGTCTCTGAAACTGGTTCCAGCCTCTCAAACTGGTTCCAGCCTCTCAAACTGGTTCCAGCCTCTCAAACTGATTCCTGCCTCTGAAACTGGTTCCAGTCTCCTAAACTGGTTCCAGTCTCTCAAACTGGTTCCAGTCTCCGAAACTGGTTCCAGTCTCCGAAACTGGTTCCAGCCTCCGAAACTGGTTCCAGCCTCCGAAACTGGTTCCGGTCTCCGAAACTGGTTCCAGTCTCCGAAACTGGTTCCAGTCTCCGAAACTGGTTCCAGTCTCCGGAACTGGTTCCAGTCTCCTGAACTGGTTCCAGTCTCCTGAACTGGTTCCAGCCTCTGAAACTGGTTCCAGTCTCCTGAACTGGTTCCAGCCTCTGAAACTGGTTCCAGTCGCCGAAACTGGTTCCAGCCTCCGAAACTGGTTCCAGTCTCCGAAACTGGCTCCAGTCTCCGAAACTGGCTCCAGTCTCCGAAACTGGTTCCAGTCTCCCAAACGGGTTCCAGTCTCTCAAACTGGTTCCAGTCTCTGAAGCTGGTTCCAGTCTCCTAAACTGGTTCCAGTCTCTCAAACTGGTTCCAGTCTCTGAAACTGGTTCCAGCCTCTCAAACTGGTTCCAGCCTCTCAAACTGGTTCCAGCCTCTGAAACTGGTTCCAGCCTCTGAAACTGGTTCCAGTCGCCGAAACTGGTTCCAGCCTCCGAAACTGGTTCCAGCCTCCGAAACTGGCTCCAGTCTCCGAAACTGGCTCCAGTCTCCGAAACTGGTTCCAGTCTCCGAAACTGGCTCCAGTCTCCCAAACGGGTTCCAGTCTCCCAAACGGGTTCCAGTCTCTCAAACTGGTTCCAGTCTCTGAAGCTGGTTCCAGTCTCCTAAACTGGTTCCAGTCTCTGAAACTGGTTCCAGTCTCTGAAACTGGTTCCAGCCTCTCAAACTGGTTCCAGCCTCTCAAACTGGTTCCAGCCTCTCAAACTGGTTCCAGTCTCCTAAACTGGTTCCAGTCTCCTAAACTGGTTCCAGTCTCCTAAACTGGTTCCAGTCTCCGAAACTGGTGCCAGTCTCTGAAACTGGTGCCAGTCTCTGAAACTGGTTCCAGCCTCTCAAACTGGTTCCAGCCTCTCAAACTGGTTCCAGCCTCTCAAACTGGTTCCAGCCTCTCAAACTGATTCCTGCCTCCGAAACTGGTTCCAGTCTCCTAAACTGGTTCCAGTCTCTCAAACTGGTTCCAGTCTCTCAAACTGGTTCCAGTCTCCGAAACTGGCTCCAGTCTCCGAAACTGGCTCCAGTCTCCGAAACTGGCTCCAGTCTCCGAAACTGGCTCCAGTCTCCGAAACTGGTTCCAGTCTCCCAAACGGGTTCCAGTCTCTCAAACTGGTTCCAGTCTCTGAAGCTGGTTCCAGTCTCCTAAACTGGTTCCAGTCTCTCAAACTGGTTCCAGTCTCTGAAACTGGTTCCAGCCTCTCAAACTGGTTCCAGCCTCTCAAACTGGTTCCAGCCTCTGAAACTGGTTCCAGCCTCTGAAACTGGTTCCAGTCGCCGAAACTGGTTCCAGCCTCCGAAACTGGCTCCAGTCTCCGAAACTTGCTCCAGTCTCCGAAACTGGCTCCAGTCTCCGAAACTGGCTCCAGTCTCCGAAACTGGCTCCAGTCTCCCAAACGGGTTCCAGTCTCCCAAACGGGTTCCAGTCTCTCAAAGTGGTTCCAGTCTCTGAAGCTGGTTCCAGTCTCCTAAACTGGTTCCAGTCTCTGAAACTGGTTCCAGTCTCTGAAACTGGTTCCAGTCTCTGAAACTGGTTCCAGCCTCTCAAACTGGTTCCAGCCTCTCAAACTGGTTCCAGCCTCTCAAACTGGTTCCAGTCTCCTAAACTGGTTCCAGTCTCCTAAACTGGTTCCAGTCTCCTAAACTGGTTCCAGTCTCTGAAACTGGTTCCAGTCTCTGAAACTGGTGCCAGTCTCTGAAACTGGTTCCAGCCTCTCAAACTGGTTCCAGCCTCTCAAACTGGTTCCAGCCTCTCAAACTGATTCCTGCCTCCGAAACTGGTTCCAGTCTCCTAAACTGGTTCCAGTCTCTCAAACTGGTTCCAGTCTCTCAAACTGGTTCCAGTCTCCGAAACTGGTTCCAGTCTCCGAAACTGGTTCCAGCCTCTCAAACTGGTTCCAGTCTCCCAAACGGGTTCCAGTCTCCCAAACGGGTTCCAGTCTCTCAAACTGGTTCCAGTCTCCTAAACTGGTTCCAGTCTCTGAAACTGGTTCCAGTCTCTGAAACTGGTTCCAGCCTCTCAAACTGGTTCCAGCCTCTCAAACTGGTTCCAGCCTCTCAAACTGGTTCCAGTCTCCTAAACTGGTTCCAGTCTCCTAAACTGGTTCCAGTCTCCTAAACTGGTTCCAGTCTCTGAAACTGGTTCCAGTCTCTGAAACTGGTGCCAGTCTCTGAAACTGGTTCCAGCCTCTCAAACTGGTTCCAGCCTCTCAAACTGGTTCCAGCCTCTCAAACTGATTCCTGCCTCCGAAACTGGTTCCAGTCTCCTAAACTGGTTCCAGTCTCTCAAACTGGTTCCAGTCTCTCAAACTGGTTCCAGTCTCTCAAACTGGTTCCAGTCTCTCAAACTGGTTCCAGTCTCCGAAACTGGCTCCAGTCTCCGAAACTGGCTCCAGTCTCCGAAACTGGCTCCAGTCTCCGAAACTGGTTCCAGTCTCCCAAACGGGTTCCAGTCTCTCAAACTGGTTCCAGTCTCTGAAGCTGGTTCCAGTCTCCTAAACTGGTTCCAGTCTCTGAAACTGGTTCCAGTCTCTGAAACTGGTTCCAGCCTCTCAAACTGGTTCCAGCCTCTCAAACTGGTTCCAGCCTCTGAAACTGGTTCCAGCCTCTGAAACTGGTTCCAGTCGCCGAAACTGGTTCCAGCCTCCGAAACTGGCTCCAGTCTCCGAAACTGGCTCCAGTCTCCGAAACTGGCTCCAGTCTCCGAAACTGGCTCCAGTCTCCGAAACTGGCTCCAGTCTCCCAAACGGGTTCCAGTCTCCCAAACGGGTTCCAGTCTCTCAAACTGGTTCCAGTCTCTGAAGCTGGTTCCAGTCTCCTAAACTGGTTCCAGTCTCTGAAACTGGTTCCAGCCTCTCAAACTGGTTCCAGCCTCTCAAACTGGTTCCAGCCTCTCAAACTGGTTCCAGCCTCTCAAACTGGTTCCAGCCTCTCAAACTGGTTCCAGTCTCCTAAACTGGTTCCAGTCTCCTAAACTGGTTCCAGTCTCCTAAACTGGTTCCAGTCTCTGAAACTGGTTCCAGTCTCTGAAACTGGTGCCAATCTCTGAAACTGGTTCCAGCCTCTCAAACTGGTTCCAGCCTCTCAAACTGGTTCCAGCCTCTCAAACTGATTCCTGCCTCCGAAACTGGTTCCAGTCTCCTAAACTGGTTCCAGTCTCTCAAACTGGTTCCAGTCTCTCAAACTGGTTCCAGTCTCCGAAACTGGTTCCAGTCTCCGAAACTGGTTCCAGCCTCCGAAACTGGTTCCAGTCTCCGAAACTGGTTCCAGTCTCCGAAACTGGTTCCAGTCTCCGGAACTGGTTCCAGTCTCCTGAACTGGTTCCAGTCTCCTGAACTGGTTCCAGTCTCCTGAACTGGTTCCAGCCTCTGAAACTGGTTCCAGCCTCTGAAACTGGTTCCAGTCGCCGAAACTGGTTCCAGCCTCCGAAACTGGCTCCAGTCTCCGAAACTGGCTCCAGTCTCCGAAACTGGCTCCAGTCTCCGAAACTGGCTCCAGTCTCCGAAACTGGCTCCAGTCTCCCAAACGGGTTCCAGTCTCCCAAACGGGTTCCAGTCTCTCAAACGGGTTCCAGTCTCTCAAACGGGTTCCAGTCTCTCAAACGGGTTCCAGTCTCCGAAACGGGTTCCAGTCTCCGAAACTGGTTCCAGTCTCCGAAACTGGTTCCAGCCTCCGAAACTGGTTCCAGCCTCCGAAACTGGTTCCAGTCTCCGAAACTGGTTCCAGTCTCCGAAACTGGTTCCAGTCTCCGAAACTGGATCCAGTCTCCTAAACTGGATCCAGTCTCCTAAACTGGATCCAGTCTCCGAAACTGGTTCCAGTCTCCGAAACTGGTTCCAGTCTCCGAAACTGGTTCCAGACTCCGAAACTGGTTCCAGACTCCGAAACTGGTTCCAGACTCCGAAACTGGTTCCAGTCTCCGAAACTGGTTCCAGTCTCTGAAACTGCTTCCAGTCTCCTGAACTGGTTCCAGTCTCCGAAACTGGTTCCAGTCTCCGAAACTGGTTCCAGACTCTCAAACTGGTTCCAGTCTCCGAAACTGGTTCCAGTCTCCGAAACTGGTTCCAGTCTCTGAAACTGGTTCCAGTCTCCTGAACTGGTTCCAGTCTCCGAAACTGGATCCAGTCTCCTGAACTGGTTCCAGTCTCTCAAACTGGTTCCAGTCTCTCAAACTGGTTCCAGTCTCTCAAACTGGTTCCAGTCTCTGAAGCTGGTTCCAGTCTCCTAAACTGGTTCCAGTCTCTGAAACTGGTGCCAGTCTCTGAAACTGGTTCCAGTCTCTCAAACTGGTTCCAGCCTCTCAAACTGGTTCCAGCCTCTCAAACTGGTTCCAGCCTCTCAAACTGGTTCCAGCCTCTCAAACTGGTTCCAGTCTCTCAAACTGGTTCCAGTCTCTGAAACTGATTCCTGCCTCTGGAACTGGTTCCAGCCTCTCAAACTGGTTCCAGTGGAAAACGGATCGGACTTGCAGGGATTCTTACAGAACCGGATCAGGTCCTGGAACATGGCCCTCTGGCTCAGGTCTCGGTTCTTCAGCTGTTGGACGATGTGTCCCCTCCATGTGTCCGCGGTCCCGCCGCCTCCCACAGCCCGGTTTCTCGGCTCCGGCAGCTCGCGTGGATCCATGCCGACAGTGCGGGCAGCAGACGCTCACACAGCGGCCTGTTACCGGCACCGAGTCCCGGTCCGTCCAGCCGCCATGTTGTCTCTTCTCTCGGAGTTTTGTTTATGAACTTTTCCTGCTTTCATGTGGAGGCGGAGCCAGCGGGGCTCACAGCCAATCAGAGGCCGCCCTGCGGACTTCCTCCAAATCCAAGGAAAAGTCAGGCTGTCAGTTCGTTAGTGCATAGTGCGCACTACGGCGGGTAAGTACTGTCCCAAATGGAACATGGACGTAGAGCACTAACCGGTGGTGATGAACTCGCATTTGTCCACAATTATTCTGCCGCCAAAAGTAAAACAAAGCGCTAAATTAGGAGAATGAATTTGCTTCTCATGAAACTCCATCGTATTAAAGGTGACGAAGGATCCTCCTCTGATTGGCTGAACATGAGTTGGTACGTATATTTATTTATTTCTAACGCGTATGACCCGCCTGCATACGTACCCAGAGTGCGGACCTGTTGCCAGTCCCGCTTCATTATTGGCTCATCGTTTCAGAGACGGTTCGTCCCACTAAATTCTTTTTAGGAAGTTGTAATAAAGAAATGAACAAAACCAGCAAACATAACTTTATGTATCATCATATATTATGGCCTACACTAGAGGGATCTATCTCAGTTGTTAACTATATAAAGCAACATCAGACTGTCATGTGTCTCTGCATGTCTCCCACATGCTTATTAGTATAATAAAGTGCAAATCTAAACACTAATAAAACAGCTTTTAAATATGCAAAGATATTGTCAGTATAAAAATGTCCTTTACATGAAACACGTGTTTTAACTGGTGTTTACTCTGATGCTGTGCACATCTGGCAACAGGAAAGTTATTATAAATGATAATGTAGGGAATGTAATGCTGTAAAGAAGATGCTCAGACACAGAGATGCAGCAAAGTTGTTACAGAAACATTTTATTGCATCTCCTCCATCTTCCTCATGACGCTCCTCAGGCAGCCTGTCTGAATCCACCTGCAAGCTCGCTTCACCTGCTGCCTGTCAGAAGCCAGGTGTGTGTGGAGAGGTCTTTCAGGACCCTAGAGACCAGGTGGAGGTCTTTCAGGACCCTAGAGACCAGGTGGAGGTCCGTCTTTCAGGATCCTAGAGACCAGGTGGAGGTCCGTCTTTCAGGACCCCAGAGACCAGGTGGAGGTCCGTCTTTCAGGACCCTAGAGACCAGGTGGAGGTCCGTCTTTCAGGATCCTAGAGACCAGGTGGAGGTCCGTCTTTCAGGACCCTAGAGACCAGGTGGAGGTCTTTCAGGACCCTAGAGACCAGGTGGAGGTCCGTCTTTCAGGATCCTAGAGACCAGGTGGAGGTCCGTCTTTCAGGATCCTAGAGACCAGGTGGAGGTCCGTCTTTCAGGATCCTAGAGACCAGGTGGAGGTCCGTCTTTCAGGACCCTAGAGACCAGGTGGAGGTCCGTCTTTCAGGACCCTAGAGACCAGGTGGAGGTCCGTCTTTCAGGACCCTAGAGACCAGGTGGAGGTCCGTCTTTCAGGATCCTAGAGACCAGGTGGAGGTCCGTCTTTCAGGATCCTAGAGACCAGGTGGAGGTCCGTCTTTCAGGATCCCAGAGACCAGGTGGAGGTCCGTCTTTCAGGATCCTAGAGACCAGGCGGAGGTCCGTCTTTCAGGGTCCTAGAGACCAGGTGGAGGTCCGTCTTTCAGGATCCCAGAGACCAGGTGAAGGTCCGTCTTTCAGGACCCTAGAGACCAGGTGGAGGTCCGTCTTTCAGGATCCCAGAGACCAGGTGGAGGTCCGTCTTTCAGGATCCTAGAGACCAGGCGGAGGTCCGTCTTTCAGGATCCTAGAGACCAGGCGGAGGTCCGTCTTTCAGGACCCTAGAGACCAGGTGGAGGTCCGTCTTTCAGGATCCTAGAGACCAGGTGGAGGTCCGTCTTTCAGGATCCCAGAGACCAGGTGGAGGTCCGTCTTTCAGGATCCTAGAGACCAGGTGGAGGTCCGTCTTTCAGGATCCTAGAGACCAGGTGGAGGTCCATCTTTCAGGATCCTAGAGACCAGGTGGAGGTCCGTCTTTCAGGATCCTAGAGACCAGGTGGAGGTCCGTCTTTCAGGATCCTAGAGACCAGGTGGAGGTCCGTCTTTCAGGATCCTAGAGACCAGGTGGAGGTCCGTCTTTCAGGATCCTAGAGACCAGGTGGAGGTCCGTCTTTCAGGATCCTAGAGACCAGGCGGAGGTCCGTCTTTCAGGATCCTAGAGACCAGGTGGAGGTCCGTCTTTCAGGATCCTAGAGACCAGGTGGAGGTCCGTCTTTCAGGATCCTAGAGACCAGGTGGAGGTCCATCTTTCAGGATCCTAGAGACCAGGTGGAGGTCCGTCTTTCAGGATCCTAGAGACCAGGTGGAGGTCCGTCTTTCAGGATCCTAGAGACCAGGTGGAGGTCCGTCTTTCAGGACCCCAGAGACCAGGTGGAGGTCCGTCTTTCAGGATCCTAGAGACCAGGTGGAGGTCCGTCTTTCAGGATCCCAGAGACCAGGTGGAGGTCCGTCTTTCAGGATCCTAGAGACCAGGTGGAGGTCCGTCTTTCAGGATCCTAGAGACCAGGTGGAGGTCCGTCTTTCAGGACCCCAGAGACCAGGTGGAGGTCCGTCTTTCAGGATCCTAGAGACCAGGTGGAGGTCCGTCTTTCAGGACCCTAGAGACCAGGTGGAGGTCCGTCTTTCAGGACCCCAGAGACCAGGTGGAGGTCCGTCTTTCAGGATCCTAGAGACCAGGTGGAGGTCCGTCTTTCAGGATCCTAGAGACCAGGTGGAGGTCCGTCTTTCAGGATCCCAGAGACCAGGTGGAGGTCCGTCTTTCAGGATCCTAGAGACCAGGTGGAGGTCCGTCTTTCAGGATCCTAGAGACCAGGTGGAGGTCCGTCTTTCAGGACCCTAGAGACCAGGTGGAGGTCCGTCTTTCAGGATCCTAGAGACCAGGTGGAGGTCCGTCTTTCAGGATCCCAGAGACCAGGCGGAGGTCGGTCTTTCAGGATCCTAGAGACCAGGTGGAGGTCCGTCTTTCAGGATCCTAGAGACCAGGTGGAGGTCCGTCTTTCAGGACCCTAGAGACCAGGTGGAGGTCTTTCAGGACCCTAGAGACCAGGTGGAGGTCCGTCTTTCAGGATCCTAGAGACCAGGTGGAGGTCTTTCAGGACCCCAGAGACCAGGTGGAGGTCCGTCTTTCAGGACCCTAGAGACCAGGTGGAGGTCCGTCTTTCAGGACCCTAGAGACCAGGTGGAGGTCCGTCTTTCAGGATCCTAGAGACCAGGTGGAGGTCCGTCTTTCAGGATCCTAGAGACCAGGTGGAGGTCCGTCTTTCAGGATCCTAGAGACCAGGTGGAGGTCCGTCTTTCAGGATCCCAGAGACCAGGTGGAGGTCCGTCTTTCAGGACCCTAGAGACCAGGTGGAGGTCCGTCTTTCAGGACCCTAGAGACCAGGTGGAGGTCCGTCTTTCAGGATCCTAGAGACCAGGTGGAGGTCCGTCTTTCAGGATCCTAGAGACCAGGTGGAGGTCCGTCTTTCAGGATCCTAGAGACCAGGTGGAGGTCCGTCTTTCAGGACCCCAGAGACCAGGTGGAGGTCCGTCTTTCAGGATCCTAGAGACCAGGCGGAGGTCCGTCTTTCAGGATCCTAGAGACCAGGTGGAGGTCCGTCTTTCAGGATCCTAGAGACCAGGTGGAGGTCCGTCTTTCAGGATCCTAGAGACCAGGTGGAGGTCCATCTTTCAGGATCCTAGAGACCAGGTGGAGGTCCGTCTTTCAGGATCCTAGAGACCAGGTGGAGGTCCGTCTTTCAGGATCCTAGAGACCAGGTGGAGGTCCGTCTTTCAGGACCCCAGAGACCAGGTGGAGGTCCGTCTTTCAGGATCCTAGAGACCAGGTGGAGGTCCGTCTTTCAGGATCCCAGAGACCAGGTGGAGGTCCGTCTTTCAGGATCCTAGAGACCAGGTGGAGGTCCGTCTTTCAGGACCCTAGAGACCAGGTGGAGGTCCGTCTTTCAGGACCCCAGAGACCAGGTGGAGGTCCGTCTTTCAGGATCCTAGAGACCAGGTGGAGGTCCGTCTTTCAGGATCCCAGAGACCAGGTGGAGGTCCGTCTTTCAGGATCCCAGAGACCAGGTGGAGGTCCGTCTTTCAGGATCCTAGAGACCAGGTGGAGGTCCGTCTTTCAGGACCCTAGAGACCAGGTGGAGGTCCGTCTTTCAGGATCCTAGAGACCAGGCGGAGGTCGGTCTTTCAGGATCCTAGAGACCAGGTGGAGGTCCGTCTTTCAGGATCCTAGAGACCAGGTGGAGGTCCGTCTTTCAGGATCCCAGAGACCAGGTGGAGGTCCGTCTTTCAGGATCCCAGAGACCAGGTGGAGGTCCGTCTTTCAGGATCCCAGAGACCAGGTGGAGGTCCGTCTTTCAGGATCCTAGAGACCAGGTGGAGGTCCGTCTTTCAGGATCCCAGAGACCAGGTGGAGGTCCGTCTTTCAGGATCCTAGAGACCAGGTGGAGGTCCGTCTTTCAGGATCCCAGAGACCAGGTGGAGGTCTGTCTTTCAGGATCCTACAGACCAGGTGGAGGTCCGTCTTTCAGGATCCCAGAGACCAGGTGGAGGTCCGTCTTTCAGGATCCTAGAGACCAGGTGGAGGTCCGTCTTTCAGGACCCTAGAGACCAGGTGGAGGTCCGTCTTTCAGGATCCTAGAGACCAGGTGGAGGTCTGTCTTTCAGGATCCTAGAGACCAGGTGGAGGTCCGTCTTTCAGGATCCCAGAGACCAGGTGGAGGTCCGTCTTTCAGGATCCTAGAGACCAGGTGGAGGTCCGTCTTTCAGGATCCTAGAGACCAGGTGGAGGTCCGTCTTTCAGGATCCCAGAGACCAGGTGGAGGTCCGTCTTTCAGGATCCCAGAGACCAGGTGGAGGTCCGTCTTTCAGGATCCCAGAGACCAGGTGGAGGTCCGTCTTTCAGGATCCTAGAGACCAGGTGGAGGTCCGTCTTTCAGGACCCTAGAGACCAGGTGGAGGTCCGTCTTTCAGGACCCTAGAGACCAGGTGGAGGTCCGTCTTTCAGGATCCTAGAGACCAGGTGGAGGTCCGTCTTTCAGGATCCCAGAGACCAGGTGGAGGTCCGTCTTTCAGGATCCCAGAGACCAGGTGGAGGTCCGTCTTTCAGGATCCTAGAGACCAGGTGGAGGTCCGTCTTTCAGGATCATAGAGACCAGGTGGAGGTCCGTCTTTCAGGATCCTAGAGACCAGGTGGAGGTCCGTCTTTCAGGATCCCAGAGACCAGGTGGAGGTCCGTCTTTCAGGATCCTAGAGACCAGGTGGAGGTCCGTCTTTCAGGATCCTAGAGACCAGGTGGAGGTCCGTCTTTCAGGATCCTAGAGACCAGGTGGAGGTCCGTCTTTCAGGATCCTAGAGACCAGGTGGAGGTCCGTCTTTCAGGATCCTAGAGACCAGGTGGAGGTCCGTCTTTCAGGATCCTAGAGACCAGGTGGAGGTCCGTCTTTCAGGACCCTAGAGACCAGGTGGAGGTCCGTCTTTCAGGATCCTAGAGACCAGGTGGAGGTCCGTCTTTCAGGACCCTAGAGACCAGGTGGAGGTCCGTCTTTCAGGATCCCAGAGACCAGGTGGAGGTCCGTCTTTCAGGATCCTAGAGACCAGGTGGAGGTCCGTCTTTCAGGATCCTAGAGACCAGGTGGAGGTCCGTCTTTCAGGATCCCAGAGACCAGGTGGAGGTCCGTCTTTCAGGATCCCAGAGACCAGGTGGAGGTCCGTCTTTCAGGATCCTAGAGACCAGGTGGAGGTCTGTCTTTCAGGATCCTAGAGACCAGGTGGAGGTCCGTCTTTCAGGACCCTAGAGACCAGGTGGAGGTCCGTCTTTCAGGATCCTAGAGACCAGGTGGAGGTCCGTCTTTCAGGATCCCAGAGACCAGGTGGAGGTCCGTCTTTCAGGATCCTAGAGACCAGGTGGAGGTCCGTCTTTCAGGATCCCAGAGACCAGGTGGAGGTCCGTCTTTCAGGACCCTAGAGACCAGGTGGAGGTCCGTCTTTCAGGATCCCAGAGACCAGGTGGAGGTCCGTCTTTCAGGACCCTAGAGACCAGGTGGAGGTCCGTCTTTCAGGATCCCAGAGACCAGGTGGAGGTCCGTCTTTCAGGATCCCAGAGACCAGGTGGAGGTCCGTCTTTCAGGATCCTAGAGACCAGGTGGAGGTCCGTCTTTCAGGATCCTAGAGACCAGGTGGAGGTCCGTCTTTCAGGATCCCAGAGACCAGGTGGAGGTCCGTCTTTCAGGATCCTAGAGACCAGGTGGAGGTCCGTCTTTCAGGATCCTAGAGACCGGGTGGAGGTCCGTCTTTCAGGATCCCAGAGACCGGGTGGAGGTCCGTCTTTCAGGATCCCAGAGACCGGGTGGAGGTCCGTCTTTCAGGATCCCAGAGACCGGGTGGAGGTCCGTCTTTCAGGATCCTAGAGACCGGGTGGAGGTCCGTCTTTCAGGATCCTAGAGACCAGGTGGAGGTCCGTCTTTCAGGATCCTAGAGACCAGGCGGAGGTCCGTCTTTCAGGATCCCAGAGACCAGGTGGAGGTCCGTCTTTCAGGATCCTAGAGACCAGGTGGAGGTCCGTCTTTCAGGACCCTAGAGACCAGGTGGAGGTCCGTCTTTCAGGACCCTAGAGACCAGGTGGAGGTCCGTCTTTCAGGATCCTAGAGACCAGGTGGAGGTCCGTCTTTCAGGATCCTAGAGACCAGGTGGAGGTCCGTCTTTCAGGATCCTAGAGACCAGGTGGAGGTCCGTCTTTCAGGATCCTAGAGACCAGGTGGAGGTCCGTCTTTCAGGATCATAGAGACCAGGTGGAGGTCCGTCTTTCAGGATCCTAGAGACCAGGTGGAGGTCCGTCTTTCAGGATCCCAGAGACCAGGTGGAGGTCCGTCTTTCAGGATCCTAGAGACCAGGTGGAGGTCCGTCTTTCAGGATCCTAGAGACCAGGTGGAGGTCCGTCTTTCAGGATCCTAGAGACCAGGTGGAGGTCCGTCTTTCAGGATCCTAGAGACCAGGTGGAGGTCCGTCTTTCAGGATCCCAGAGACCAGGTGGAGGTCCGTCTTTCAGGACCCTAGAGACCAGGTGGAGGTCCGTCTTTCAGGATCCTAGAGACCAGGTGGAGGTCCGTCTTTCAGGATCCCAGAGACCAGGTGGAGGTCCGTCTTTCAGGATCCCAGAGACCAGGTGGAGGTCCGTCTTTCAGGACCCTAGAGACCAGGTGGAGGTCCGTCTTTCAGGATCCCAGAGACCAGGTGGAGGTCCGTCTTTCAGGATCCTAGAGACCAGGTGGAGGTCCGTCTTTCAGGACCCTAGAGACCAGGTGGAGGTCCGTCTTTCAGGGTCCTAGAGACCAGGTGGAGGTCCGTCTTTCAGGACCCTAGAGACCAGGTGGAGGTCCGTCTTTCAGGATCCCAGAGACCAGGTGGAGGTCCGTCTTTCAGGATCCCAGAGACCAGGTGGAGGTCCGTCTTTCAGGATCCCAGAGACCAGGTGGAGGTCCGTCTTTCAGGACCCTAGAGACCAGGTGGATGTCCGTCTTTCAGGATCCTAGAGACCAGGTGGAGGTCCGTCTTTCAGGATCCTAGAGACCAGGTGGAGGTCCGTCTTTCAGGATCCCAGAGACCAGGTGGAGGTCCGTCTTTCAGGATCCTAGAGACCAGGTGGAGGTCCGTCTTTCAGGACCCTAGAGACCAGGTGGAGGTCCGTCTTTCAGGATCCCAGAGACCAGGTGGAGGTCCGTCTTTCAGGATCCTAGAGACCAGGTGGAGGTCCGTCTTTCAGGATCCCAGAGACCAGGTGGAGGTCCGTCTTTCAGGATCCCAGAGACCAGGTGGAGGTCCGTCTTTCAGGATCCCAGAGACCAGGTGGAGGTCCGTCTTTCAGGATCCTAGAGACCAGGTGGAGGTCCGTCTTTCAGGATCCTAGAGACCAGGTGGAGGTCCGTCTTTCAGGATCCCAGAGACCAGGTGGAGGTCCGTCTTTCAGGATCCCAGAGACCAGGTGGAGGTCCGTCTTTCAGGATCCCAGAGACCAGGTGGAGGTCCGTCTTTCAGGATCCCAGAGACCAGGTGGAGGTCCGTCTTTCAGGATCCCAGAGACCAGGTGGAGGTCCGTCTTTCAGGACCCTAGAGACCAGGTGGAGGTCCGTCTTTCAGGATCCCAGAGACCAGGTGGAGGTCCGTCTTTCAGGATCCCAGAGACCAGGTGGAGGTCCATCTTTCAGGATCCTAGAGACCAGGTGGAGGTCCGTCTTTCAGGACCCTAGAGACCAGGTGGAGGTCTTTCAGGACCCTAGAGACCAGGTGGAGGTCCGTCTTTCAGGATCCCAGAGACCAGGTGGAGGTCCGTCTTTCAGGATCCCAGAGACCAGGTGGAGGTCCGTCTTTCAGGATCCTAGAGACCAGGTGGAGGTCCGTCTTTCAGGACCCTAGAGACCAGGTGGAGGTCCGTCTTTCAGGATCCCAGAGACCAGGTGGAGGTCCGTCTTTCAGGATCCCAGAGACCAGGTGGAGGTCCGTCTTTCAGGATCCCAGAGACCAGGTGGAGGTCCGTCTTTCAGGATCCCAGAGACCAGGTGGAGGTCCGTCTTTCAGGATCCCAGAGACCAGGTGGAGGTCCGTCTTTCAGGATCCTAGAGACCAGGTGGAGGTCCGTCTTTCAGGATCCCAGAGACCAGGTGGAAGTCCGTCTTTCAGGATCCCAGAGACCAGGCGGAGGTCCGTCTTTCAGGATCCCAGAGACCAGGTGGAAGTCCGTCTTTCAGGATCCCAGAGACCAGGTGGAGGTCCGTCTTTCAGGATCCCAGAGACCAGGTGGAAGTCCGTCTTTCAGGATCCCAGAGACCAGGTGGAAGTCCGTCTTTCAGGATCCCAGAGACCAGGTGGAGGTCCGTCTTTCAGGATCCCAGAGACCAGGTGGAAGTCCGTCTTTCAGGATCCCAGAGACCAGGTGGAGGTCCGTCTTTCAGGATCCCAGAGACCAGGTGGAAGTCCGTCTTTCAGGATCCCAGAGACCAGGTGGAAGTCCGTCTTTCAGGATCCCAGAGACCAGGTGGAGGTCCGTCTTTCAGGATCCTAGAGACCAGGTGGAGGTCCGTCTTTCAGGATCCCAGAGACCAGGTGGAGGTCCGACTTTCAGGATCCCAGAGACCAGGTGGAGGTCCGTCTTTCAGGATCCTAGAGACCAGGCGGAGGTCCGTCTTTCAGGATCCTAGAGACCAGGCGGAGGTCCGTCTTTCAGGATCCTAGAGACCAGGCGGAGGTCCGTCTTTCAGGATCCTAGAGACCAGGCGGAGGTCCGTCTTTCAGGATCCTAGAGACCAGGCGGAGGTCCGTCTTTCAGGATCCCAGAGACCAGGCGGAGGTCCGTCTTTCAGGATCCTAGAGACCAGGTGGAGGTCCGTCTTTCAGGATCCTAGAGACCAGGTGGAGGTCCGTCTTTCAGGATCCCAGAGACCAGGTGGAGGTCCGTCTTTCAGGATCCTAGAGACCAGGTGGAGGTCCGTCTTTCAGGATCCTAGAGACCAGGTGGAGGTCCGTCTTTCAGGATCCCAGAGACCAGGTGGAGGTCCGTCTTTCAGGATCCCAGAGACCAGGTGGAGGTCCGTCTTTCAGGATCCCAGAGACCAGGTGGAGGTCCGTCTTTCAGGATCCTAGAGACCAGGTGGAGGTCCGTCTTTCAGGATCCTAGAGACCAGGTGGAGGTCCGTCTTTCAGGATCCTAGAGACCAGGTGGAGGTCCGTCTTTCAGGACCCTAGAGACCAGGTGGAGGTCCGTCTTTCAGGACCCTAGAGACCAGGTGGAGGTCCGTCTTTCAGGATCCTAGAGACCAGGTGGAGGTCCGTCTTTCAGGATCCTAGAGACCAGGTGGAGGTCCGTCTTTCAGGATCCTAGAGACCAGGTGGAGGTCCGTCTTTCAGGATCCCAGAGACCAGGCGGAGGTCCGTCTTTCAGGATCCTAGAGACCAGGTGGAGGTCCGTCTTTCAGGATCCTAGAGACCAGGTGGAGGTCCGTCTTTCAGGATCCTAGAGACCAGGCGGAGGTCCGTCTTTCAGGATCCTAGAGACCAGGCGGAGGTCCGTCTTTCAGGATCCTAGAGACCAGGTGGAGGTCCGTCTTTCAGGATCCTAGAGACCAGGTGGAGGTCCGTCTTTCAGGATCCTAGAGACCAGGTGGAGGTCCGTCTTTCAGGATCCTAGAGACCAGGTGGAGGTCCGTCTTTCAGGATCCTAGAGACCAGGTGGAGGTCCGTCTTTCAGGATCCTAGAGACCAGGTGGAGGTCCGTCTTTCAGGATCATAGAGACCAGGTGGAGGTCCGTCTTTCAGGATCCTAGAGACCAGGTGGAGGTCCGTCTTTCAGGATCCTAGAGACCAGGTGGAGGTCCGTCTTTCAGGATCCTAGAGACCAGGTGGAGGTCCGTCTTTCAGGATCCCAGAGACCAGGCGGAGGTCCGTCTTTCAGGATCCCAGAGACCAGGTGGAGGTCCGTCTTTCAGGATCCTAGAGACCAGGTGGAGGTCCGTCTTTCAGGATCCTAGAGACCAGGTGGAGGTCCGTCTTTCAGGATCCTAGAGACCAGGTGGAGGTCCGTCTTTCAGGATCCTAGAGACCAGGTGGAGGTCCGTCTTTCAGGATCCTAGAGACCAGGTGGAGGTCCGTCTTTCAGGATCCTAGAGACCAGGTGGAGGTCTGTCTTTCAGGATCATAGAGACCAGGTGGAGGTCCGTCTTTCAGGATCCTAGAGACCAGGTGGAGGTCCGTCTTTCAGGATCATAGAGACCAGGTGGAGGTCCGTCTTTCAGGATCCTAGAGACCAGGTGGAGGTCCGTCTTTCAGGACCCTAGAGACCAGGTGGAGGTCCGTCTTTCAGGATCCCAGAGACCAGGCGGAGGTCCGTCTTTCAGGATCCCAGAGACCAGGTGGAGGTCCGTCTTTCAGGATCCTAGAGACCAGGTGGAAGTCCGTCTTTCAGGATCCTAGAGACCAGGCGGAGGTCCGTCTTTCAGGACCCTAGAGACCAGGTGGAGGTCCGTCTTTCAGGATCCTAGAGACCAGGCGGAGGTCCGTCTTTCAGGATCCCAGAGACCAGGCGGAGGTCCGTCTTTCAGGATCCCAGAGACCAGGTGGAGGTCCGTCTTTCAGGATCCTAGAGACCAGGTGGAAGTCCGTCTTTCAGGATCCCAGAGACCAGGTGGAGGTCCGTCTTTCAGGACCCTAGAGACCAGGTGGAGGTCCGTCTTTCAGGATCCCAGAGACCAGGTGGAGGTCCGTCTTTCAGGATCCTAGAGACCAGGCGGAGGTCCGTCTTTCAGGATCCCAGAGACCAGGTGGAGGTCCGTCTTTCAGGACCCTAGAGACCAGGTGGAGGTCCATCTTTCAGGATCCTAGAGACCAGGTGGAGGTCCATCTTTCAGGATCCTAGAGACCAGGTGGAGGTCCGTCTTTCAGGACCCTAGAGACCAGGTGGAGGTCCGTCTTTCAGGATCCCAGAGACCAGGTGGAGGTCCGTCTTTCAGGATCCTAGAGACCAGGTGGAGGTCCGTCTTTCAGGATCCCAGAGACCAGGTGGAGGTCCGTCTTTCAGGATCCCAGAGACCAGGTGGAGGTCCGTCTTTCAGGATCCTAGAGACCAGGTGGAGGTCCGTCTTTCAGGATCCTAGAGACCAGGTGGAGGTCCGTCTTTCAGGATCCTAGAGACCAGGTGGAGGTCCGTCTTTCAGGATCCTAGAGACCAGGTGGAGGTCCGTCTTTCAGGATCCTAGAGACCAGGTGGAGGTCCGTCTTTCAGGATCCTAGAGACCAGGTGGAGGTCCGTCTTTCAGGATCCTAGAGACCAGGTGGAGGTCCGTCTTTCAGGATCCTAGAGACCAGGTGGAGGTCCGTCTTTCAGGATCCTAGAGACCAGGTGGAGGTCCGTCTTTCAGGATCCTAGAGACCAGGTGGAGGTCCGTCTTTCAGGATCCTAGAGACCAGGTGGAGGTCCGTCTTTCAGGATCCTAGAGACCAGGTGGAGGTCCGTCTTTCAGGATCCTAGAGACCAGGTGGAGGTCCGTCTTTCAGGATCCTAGAGACCAGGTGGAGGTCCGTCTTTCAGGATCCTAGAGACCAGGTGGAGGTCCGTCTTTCAGGATCCTAGAGACCAGGTGGAGGTCCGTCTTTCAGGATCCCAGAGACCAGGTGGAGGTCCGTCTTTCAGGATCCCAGAGACCAGGTGGAGGTCAGTCTTTCAGGATCCCAGAGACCAGGTGGAGGTCCGTCTTTCAGGATCCCAGAGACCAGGTGGAGGTCCGTCTTTCAGGATCCCAGAGACCAGGTGGAGGTCCGTCTTTCAGGACCCTAGAGACCAGGTGGAGGTCCGTCTTTCAGGATCCTAGAGACCAGGTGGAGGTCCGTCTTTCAGGATCCCAGAGACCAGGTGGAGGTCCGTCTTTCAGGGTCCTAGAGACCAGGTGGAGGTCCGTCTTTCAGGATCCCAGAGACCAGGTGGAGGTCCGTCTTTCAGGATCCCAGAGACCAGGTGGAGGTCCGTCTTTCAGGATCCTAGAGACCAGGTGGAGGTCCGTCTTTCAGGATCCTAGAGACCAGGTGGAGGTCCGTCTTTCAGGATCCCAGAGACCAGGTGGAGGTCCGTCTTTCAGGATCCCAGAGACCAGGTGGAGGTCCGTCTTTCAGGATCCTAGAGACCAGGTGGAGGTCCGTCTTTCAGGACCCTAGAGACCAGGTGGAGGTCCGTCTTTCAGGATCCCAGAGACCAGGTGGAGGTCCGTCTTTCAGGATCCTAGAGACCAGGTGGAGGTCCGTCTTTCAGGATCCTAGAGACCAGGTGGAGGTCCGTCTTCCTAAAGGCTCTGGAAGGAGGTGAAGAACGTCCACCGTCCTCCACAACATCTGCATGAGCAGCGGTGACCTTCTGGAGCCAGATGATGATGATGATGATGATGATGATGAAGATGTCAGGAGGGCAGCTGGGGAACAACCAGCAGGAGAACCAGCAGCATCTCCAGGAACCGTCTGTGAGGCTGATGAGAGGCAGAGGATGGTAATGATGTGTTACTCCCCAGATCATGACTGCATTTATATCTAAACAATAAATAATTTGGCGAATGGGAAACAAATTGTGTGTCTCTATATGATGAAGATCTACAATGAACTTCTCTTTACATTTATTCTATTATAATTAAATATTTTGTAATTAATTTATTACCATACACAAAACACACGAAACATTCAGTAAATATTACATGACACCAACTACAACGTAAACTAAACACACACACACACACACACACACACACACACACACACACACACACGATGGATTTTCAATCAGGGACAGACGAGGTGGAGCCATGCAGAAGAAAGTTACACACTTTGCACTCTAATAATCAAACCAACTAAATTCACTACTATGTTTATTTTATATCTATATTTTCTCGTTCAGTCTCAGCAGTTCAGATCTGACGATACGATGCAGATTTACGGCATCAGTGGTAACCATAGTAACGGACCGCTCTCTAAAAACTGGTGCTATATCGGTATTAATAGTTTACGGTATAAACACCACAATGCTTCATCTGGACGTTCAGCAAGGATGAATGAACATACAGAACCTATAACATTCATCATTTATAACACATATAACCTGTATACGTCCACTACAGCGGATAAAAACTGCTAACAGTGTGCTAAGCTACGGTGCTAACTACCGAGTCTGACAAATGGTCAGATCCATAACTGTCGTCAGGCTGCAGTATACATCACAATCATAACGGAATCATTTAATACTTACATTTATACAAATGAATCCCCGCCTGGACCGGCGTTAAACTCCGCCATTATTTACCTGGTAAACTTTTTTTTTTTAACCAAAACTTTATTGACAGTTGGACATTACAAGCTACGGATGGAGGACAGAAGAAAAGCTGAACAGGGATCAGACAGGATGGAGGACAGAAGAAAAGCTGAACAGGGATCAGACAGGATGGAGGACAGAAGAAAAGCTGAACAGGGATCAGACAGGATGGAGGACAGAAGAAAAGCTGAACAGGGATCAGACAGGATGGAGGACAGAAGAAAAGCTGAACAGGGATCAGACAGGATGGAGGACAGAAGAAAAGCTGAACAGGGATCAGACAGGATGGAGGACAGAAGAAAAGCTGAACAGGGATCAGACAGGATGGAGGACAGAGGAGTACATGCTTTTCAGTAGATGTTGAATAGCAGACATAAATCTGTGGTTTTAACAGCTTTCTTATTTTTAGAATGTTTTATTGTTGTGAGGTATTGTTTGATTTCCTTTGTAAATATTAAAAAACAGGGTTTTTTATTTGAGAATTTACATTTATGTATATGGTATTTTGCCAGCAACAAAATTAGATTGATTATAAATATTGATCTGATTTGGCAGCATCAAAGGAAAAAAAGCCAAACAATACATCTTCATATACTAGAGTGAAGTCAAAATCAATTTTGGGGGAAATAAATGTGCACACATTTTGTCAGAATACAGAGGAAAAATCACAAGACCAGAAGAGATGATGCATGTCGCAGAATGAGCAGGTGGCTTCAGTATCCTTTCTGTACCTGTGCAGAAATAGTTTACAGGGATAGAAACGATGAATGATTTTCATTGAGACTTCCTTGATTTTGTTCACAATAAAATATTTAGAGGGAAGACGCCAGATAGCTTTCCAGTTCAGATTTGGAACCATGTTATTCCAGTAAGACACTACATTTGGAACAGAGATTTTATCTCTGGAATAAATTGCGTATGTCCCGATGGTTATTTCTCTTTTTACTGGAAAAACAAATGTGACCTGTATTGCTGTCGATAGGATGCAAGTTGGTAGCAGTGGTTACGGCAGAACTTCTGAGGAGCATTATGGCACCAAAAACAAGAGCATATTCTCTCGGTGGTATTGGGACGCCGCAGGTGTCTAAAAGACATCAGAACACCACTGGGATGGAACAGCTGTTTAACCAACAGGATTCCACGTTAAAACCAGTTCTCCATAAATAATGATTTGTGTTTATACAAGATGTCTTTGTTGTTCCAAATGAAGTATTGATGGGGGGGGGGGGAGTTATGTTTATAGATTAGGGACCAGGAGAGAAGCATTCGTTTATGGAAATTGGACAGCTTTATGGGGATTTTTGTAATATTGTAGTTACAAAGTAATAGAAATTTAATGCCACCAACCTTTGAAAAAATGTAATTAGGATGAAGTTCCAGACAGAAGATGGGTTTTTTAAGGAATTGTTTAATCCAGTTTATTTTAAATGTATTGTTTAAAGTGGAAAAATCACAGAAGTTTAGGCCACCATTTTCATAAGAATTCATCAGGACTGATTTTCTGATATAGTGTATCTTATTTTTCCATACAAAGTTAGAAAGCATTTTGTCAATGGAGTCATTTTGTCAATTTTTTTGTTCACATTAAGGGACAAGGCTGCATCGGTCAGACGAGAAATGCCCTCTGCTTTAGTTAGTAATATTCTGCCTCTGATTGATAGATCTCTTTGGATCCAAGAATTAAGCTTTTTCTGCGTTTTTTCTATGACAGGGTCAAAATTTAAAGCACATCTTTTATCTTGATCTTTAGCAATAGTTATGCCGAGATAAGTGACCGAGTCCTTTTCAGGAATGCCACAGATGGAAGGGACATTTTTGAGAGCCAGAAGTTCACATTTGTTGATACTTAAATCCAGACCAGAAGCATTAGAGAATGGTTTGATGATGGTGATGGCTGCGGAGACTTGTGTGTTGCATCGTCAGCCAGTTGACTGATGATTATTTCTCTTTCAGCCACAGTGATGCCTTTCAGGTGGTTTGTTTGAATAAAATCTGAGAGTAATTGAGTGCATAGCAGGAACAAGTACGGGGAGACTGGGCAGCCCTGTCTAACGCCGCGCTTCACATCAAACCTAGGAGAGGTGCCTGCAGAGAGATTGATGGAGCAGTTTGCGTTTTTATACATGGTTTTAACAGCTGCGCAGAAATAAGGGCCAAAACCGGATTTTTCTAAGGCCTGAAACATGAATTTGTGTTCGATAGTGTGTCAAAAGCGTTTCGAAAATCTAGGAAGAAAATAA
Organism: Telmatherina bonti; assembly: GCF_933228915.1. NCBI lineage: Eukaryota > Metazoa > Chordata > Actinopteri > Atheriniformes > Telmatherinidae > Telmatherina > Telmatherina bonti. The sequence goes on along the minus strand of NC_136627.1, from coordinate 39,230,339 downwards.
AACTACTGTCATCACAGAGATCCGCATAATCAATAAGGTCAAGAACAAGTCTGACATGATTAGCGATGTGTCTGTTGGGCATAAAACCATTTTGAGATTCGTCAATTATATGATCCAGACCTGCTTTCATCCTGTTGGCTAGGATTTTAGCTAAAATCTTATAGTCATTGTTTAGGAGGTATCTTTATCCACTGAATGTGACTCTTGAAAAAACAGAAGCTAGTTTTCTGCTGTTTTGCAAACAAAAATAAAGCTTTGCGTTTGATGTTTTCTCTTAAACCCCTAGCATTTAAAGAAAATACAGAAAGGGACGTTGTAGAAGTGCTAAGAACACAGTAAACAATTTCCAAATCTTAACTTGTATTTTAAGTTTTAACTCTAACCAGGAACAAATAAGGGTTAAAGGACAAAAAAGAATTTTTAAAAAAGATGGTTTCTTGTGGCAGTATATGTAGATCCTAAAAGAAAGTTCCCATCTGTATCAATATGCAATTACAAACTGAAATACTCAGGCTCTTTGGCTATTGCAGAATTTCTGCTAACGTGAGAATAAGGGTCAGGAAAATTTAAAGTAGAGGAATAAATAAAACAGATCAAAAGTTATAAGTCTCAGAATTCAGAATCAAAACTTGTAGGCATAACATTTGTAACAAGAACTGTGCCTGAGGATATAATGTCATATCTTCAAAAGAGAGCATGTAAACATAATGCAAGGTCTAGCAATATTCACTCTCACTATGGGGGAGCCATGACGTCCATGCCTTCATGTGTAGGTGTTGCAGCAGGTTGAGGAGGCGACCGGACCTCTTTCCCCTCTATGATCACACGAACACCAGCAAAATGAGCTTTTTTCCCATTTTTCCTTGCAGTCTCAATGAGTGGCCAAAGTTTCTGGCGCAGTACTTTGTCAGCAGTGGTGAGATCCTCTGAATCTCAGCTTGTTTTCTTTGAGAAAGCTGCTGTCTTTGGCCATTCTCCATACCAGGTCACGTGACCATCTGTTGGTGAAGCGAATAATCGTCGTCCTTGGCCTCTTCTGTGTGTCGTTAAAGCGACCCAAACGATGAACAATGTCAATGTCCTCTTTAATCTCGGTGTGACTGGCCCCAGCCACAGCAGAGCATGACTCAGCAACCTTGGCTTTTATGTTTTCTTGTTTGTTTTCAGGGTTCCCATGAAGTCTCAGATTCCATCTGCGTTGATAACGCTCCATCTCATTGAGCCTCATTTCTAACTCCCATACCTCCTGGGTGGTACTTCCGCAAGCTAGATTTACTGCCTTTACCTCCGTTTTCAAGGTTTCCACCTCTGCGAACACGAATAGATTTTTTTAAGGTATCGATGCTCACAGTGTTAAGGTTTGTCATGTTTTCTAGATTATCCGAGCGCTCGTTGATTAAGGTGGCAATGTTGATTTGTAACTGGTCTAAAGTGAGGTCACCTTTCAACCTTTTCCCATCAGGTTTAGAAGGGGTGTTCGGGTCGGACTCTGGGAGTGGGCATAGATCTGGGCTTTGCCTTCCCTCGGTGAAGGAACTGTTATAATCATGCTCACGGATGGAGTCATTGATGGCGTTGGCATTTGTAGAATCTGTGGATTTAGCAGTTGACGGCATGACTTTGGAGGGAGCTGTTGTTGCATTCTTGGAAGAGAAAGACCTGTCTTTGTCCTTTCTTTTGGCGCCTTGTTCGGGTTATTTATAGTTGGCGTTAAGCTACCTGGAAGCTAGCTAGAAGCAAGCATGTGGTTTCCCTCGACAGCGACGCAGTTGGAGATGCTCTCTTTGTGGGAAGTTAGTTGGAGATAACAAAGCTGCACTTAAGATTTTTTCTGGTCAAGACAAGTCCATACCACGAGTTCAAGAGAAGTGGAGATTAGAAACTGTTCTCAGCCACGTAAACTTATGACTGCGTAACCCGCCATCTTGGCCGGAACCCCCTTACCTGGTAAACTGATGGAAAGTCCATCCTCTTCCGCTACGTCAGCAAAATGGCGTCGATTTAGTGCGCGAAGTGTCCATCGCTCCACACTGCATTTATGGGCGGGTTTAGGGCAGCATCCGGGTACTGAGTATTTTGCACAAAAGTCTGTAAACGCACTGAAACATAGTGCGCAAAGTAGTGTTAGTGCGCTGATTGAGACACAGCCACAAACTCCAGGCCACGGCCACGTGACGTCACATCGGTTGGGAGAAAATAAATAAATATGACGTCAGTCCGCTGCTAATCCCACTTCATCGGTTTCCAGTTGCAGAGCATCGATTCCAAGCTCTGCTTCAGGGACAGCAGCCTAAACAGGGAAGCCCAGACTTCCCTCTCCCCAGCCACATCTACCAACTCTGCGGGGGGGATCCCGAGGCGTTCCCAGGCCAGCCGAGAGATATAATCCCTCCAGCGTGTCCTGGGTCTTCCCCGGGGTCTCCTCCCAGAGGGACGTGCCTGGAACACCTCACCAGGGAGGTCCAGGAGGCATCCTGACCAGATGCCCGAGCCACCTCAACTGGTTCCTCTCGATGCGAAGGAGCAGCGGCTCTACTCTGATCTCCTCCTGGATGACCGAGCTCCTCACCCTATCTCTAAGGGAGAGCCCGGCCACCCTGCGGAGGAAACTCATTTCAGCCGCCTGTATATGAGATCTCCTTCTTTCTCCACTTGAGGCAGGACCTGACTCCCGACCCGGAGAGGGCGATCTACCCTATTCCAGCTGAGGACTGTGGTGGAAAATACTCTGGTCTTGAGAATTTCTAATACATTTAAGAATCAACTGTCTTCTTACAATGAACATTTTATTATAAACTAATACAAGCACACGCTGGAGCTTGGAGAGAGAACTCTCTCTGCAGATGCTGAAGTAACACCCGATTATAAACCATGCTTAACTCCTCCTAGTTGCTGGGCAGACCACAGAAAACAATCATTCTCTTCCTGAACTTTAACCTTTAGCCTTTAGACAACTGGTCAACCAAGCAATTGACAAAAACAGATGCCCTGCAGGGAACGCTCCCTGTCTCAGACTTCATCGGCACATTCCAGACAAGGATCATATAACTTAAAGAAAGCTTTGTGCATAGACACAAAACACAGCAGGATCACAGCAAATCAATACATATATGTCTAATATCTAATACAAAGCAAAACCCATAATTTCTCCAACAGGACCATGGTCTCAGATTTGGAGGTGCCGATTCTCATCCCAGCCACTTCACACTCGGCCGCGAATCGCTCAAGTGAGAGCTGGAGATCACGGCCAGATGAAGCAAACAGGACCACGTCATCTGCAAAAAGCAGGGACCCAATCCTGAGGCCACCAAGCCGGATCCCCTCAACACCTCGGCTGCGCACAGTCAAAGCCTTCTCCAGGTCCACAAAGCACATGTAGACTGGTTGGCCAAACTCCCATGCCCCCTCCAGGACCCCAAAGAGGGTATAGAGCTGGTCCACTGTTCCGCGACCAGGACGAAAACCACACTGCTCCTCCTCAATCCGGGATTCGACTATCCGGCGGACCCTCCTCTCCAGGACCCCTGAATAGACCTTACCAGGGAGGCTGAGGAGTGTGATTCCCCCATAGTTGGAACACACCCTCTGTAGGGCTGCTCGATTATGACAAAAATTATAACCACGATTATTCAGACTGAAACTGAGATCTGGATTATTTAACACAATTATCCAGTATTTATAAACAACGCTGCGCGTCGTGGTGTTCTAGACGCCGTGTCGTGCATTATAACCGTCTAATGTACGGTTCCAAGTTGTTTAATCCGCTTTTACCGCTTATATAGGAACGATTTTATGTTGGCCTGGATGTACGTTTTATACCAAACAACCGCTGTCAGGCTGCAGCGCGTTTCTCTCATCCACCTTTTAAAAGACGGCTGATCTGAACCAGCTGGTTAACGCGTTGCTATGGTAACGCCCCGTGTTTTAACAGAGAGACCGTTGCAGGGTGGGAACAGCATAGATCTGCCTCCAGCTCTACCTGCCAACACCTGCATCCACCTGGACTCACACCAGTCTGACCACCGGTGAAACCGGGCGACCCGTTGGGCCGTCGGACCTGAATGTGGGAATGCATCTTCAACTGATCGGTTAAAATTGTCCACCTGGTGTGACCTATTGGACTGTCATGATGGCGGACCAAACCAGAACCAGTCCAGTGGACTTCATTGTGGTTCTGCGGGCCAGCAGGACCTGGATCGGATCCAAGATGGAGGTAAAAACATTTTATTTAACATCAAACAAATTCTGTACAAACATTAAGGTGCTTTCAGTTTGACAGGCAGCCGCTCTGGTTCCGGTTCAAATCCGGTTCAGTTTGTTCTGGGTCATCTGGACCAGCAGGTCCGAGTATCTCTCCAGCAGGGCCTTGGTCCCGTCCTCCAGCTGGTCAGAGGGGGCGTGTCCTCGTCCCCGCAACGCTGCCTGTAGCTCCGAGCCTACGACGACAAACGCCTCCTCCAGGATGGACCACTTCTCGGGATGGCGCTCCGGACCGCTGAGCTGTCAACAAACGGCACGTTTAGACGAAACATGGCTGCCGTTTCCATGGAGACGGAGAACTTCCTGCGGCAACAAACAGACCTGCTGGTGGAGGAGAACGGCCCGTTTCACCGTCTGTCTGAGCTCATCGGCGACCTGCTGACACTGCTGGACACTGACCCCATCTTCCTCTGGATCTGGACCTGGATCTGGACCTGGACCTGGGTCTGGACCTGAACCTGGGCCTGAATGTGGACCTGGATCTGGACGTGGACCTGAACCTGGGCCTGAACCTGGGTCTGGACCTGGACCTGGACCTGAACCTGAACCTGGGCCTGAACCTGGGTCTGAACCTGGGTCTGGACCTGGACCTGGACCTGGACCTGAACCTGAACCTGGGCCTGAACCTGGGTCTGGACCTGAACCTGGGCCTGAACCTGGACCTGATCCTGGGTCTGGAAGAAAACGAGAGAAATCCAGTCAGACCGGATGGCGTTCCCTGGAGGAAGAGGAGAATTTTCCATGACGTTACCTGTTGTCCAGGTGGAAGCTCCTGCCAAAAGGGGGCGGGGTCTGTGTAGCATGGGGGAAGAAGAGGAGGTGGGCGGGGCAGACAGCAGCGAATCAGACGCGTCCAACACTAAAAGCAGAAAAATGATGGAATGAAGCAAACTGTTCAGGATCACGGTTTTCCCGGCGCTCCTAGCAACACTTCTTCACCTGGATCAGTCTGGATTCTGGTCTCATCCACACCTGTGCAGGCAGGTGTGGTTGGCGGAGTTGAAGGGTGGGGGCACTGGATCACAGTTTGGTTCTGATTGGTCGGCGTCTCCTCGGCGCTGCTGACACTCCACATGGTGGTTTGGCCCTGTGATATCACCAGAGTGGGCGTGGCCACCCGCAGGCTGAGACATGGAGACAAAACAGTTTCTCCACGTGAGAACTCCTCCCAGACCTGGACCAGGTACCAGACATGATGTCCCAGAGGTGCTGGCTGGACGGGTTGACACCTGGTCTGACGGGTTGACACCTGGTCTGCAGGTTGACACCTGGTCTGACGGGTTGACACCTGGTCTGCAGGTTGACACCTGGTCTGACGGGTTGACACCTGGTCTGCAGGTTGACACCTGGTCTGACGGGTTGACACCTGGTCTGCAGGTTGACACCTGGTCTGACGGGTTGACACCTGGTCTGACGGGTTGACACCTGGTCTGCAGGTTGACACCTGGTCTGACGGGTTGACACCTGGTCTGACGGGTTGACACCTGGTCTGACGGGTTGACACCTGGTCTGACGGGTTGACACCTGGTCTGATGGGCTGACACCTGGTCTGCGGGTTGACACCTGGTCTGACGGGTTGACACCTGGTCTGACGGGCTGACACCTGGTCTGACGGGTTGACACCTGGTCTGACGGGTTGACACCTGGTCTGACGGGCTGACACCTGGTCTGGAGGTTGACACCTGGTCTGATGGGCTGACACCTGGTCTGATGGGCTGACACCTGGTCTGACGGGTTGACACCTGGTCTGACGGGCTGACACCTGGTCTGACGGGCTGACACCTGGTCTGGAGGTTGACACCTGGTCTGACGGGTTGACACCTGGTCTGCAGGTTGACACCTGGTCTGACGGGCTGACACCTGGTCTGACGGGTTGACACCTGGTCTGACGGGTTGACACCTGGTCTGACGGGCTGACACCTGGTCTGGAGGTTGACACCTGGTCTGATGGGCTGACACCTGGTCTGATGGGCTGACACCTGGTCTGACGGGTTGACACCTGGTCTGACGGGCTGACACCTGGTCTGACGGGCTGACACCTGGTCTGGAGGTTGACACCTGGTCTGACGGGTTGACACCTGGTCTGCAGGTTGACACCTGGTCTGACGGGCTGACACCTGGTCTGACGGGCTGACACCTGGTCTGCGGGTTGACACCTGGTCTGACGGGTTGACACCTGGTCTGACGGGTTGACACCTGGTCTGACGGGTTGACACCTGGTCTGACGGGTTGACACCTGGTCTGCAGGTTGACACCTGGTCTGCAGGTTGACACCTGGTCTGCAGGTTGACACCTGGTCTGGAGGTTGACACCTGGTCTGACGGGTTGACACCTGGTCTGACGGGTTGACACCTGGTCTGACGGGCTGACACCTGGTCTGACGGGTTGACACCTGGTCTGCAGGTTGACACCTGGTCTGCAGGTTGACACCTGGTCTGGAGGTTGACACCTGGTCTGACGGGTTGACACCTGGTCTGCCGGGTTGACACCTGGTCTGCAGGTTGACACCTGGTCTGCAGGTTGACACCTGGTCTGGAGGTTGACACCTGGTCTGACGGGTTGACACCTGGTCTGCAGGTTGACACCTGGTCTGGAGGTTGACACCTGGTCTGGAGGTTGACACCTGGTCTGACGGGTTGACACCTGGTCTGACGGGTTGACACCTGGTCTGATGGGTTGACACCTGGTCTGACGGGTTGACACCTGGTCTGACGGGTTGACACCTGGTCTGCAGGTTGACACCTGGTCTGACGGGTTGACACCTGGTCTGACGGGTTGACACCTGGTCTGCAGGTTGACACCTGGTCTGACGGGCTGACACCTGGTCTGGAGGTTGACACCTGGTCTGACGGGTTGACACCTGGTCTGCAGGTTGACATCTGGTCTGGAGGTTGACACCTGGTCTGACGGGTTGACACCTGGTCTGACGGGTTGACACCTGGTCTGACGGGTTGACACCTGGTCTGACGGGCTGACACCTGGTCTGACGGGCTGACACCTGGTCTGACGGGTTGACACCTGGTCTGACGGGTTGACACCTGGTCTGACGGGCTGACACCTGGTCTGACGGGCTGACACCTGGTCTGGAGGTTGACACCTGGTCTGACGGGTTGACACCTGGTCTGACGGGCTGACACCTGGTCTGACGGGCTGACACCTGGTCTGACGGGCTGACACCTGGTCTGACGGGTTGACACCTGGTCTGACGGGCTGACACCTGGTCTGACGGGTTGACACCTGGTCTGACGGGTTGACACCTGGTCTGACGGGTTGACACCTGGTCTGACGGGCTGACACCTGGTCTGACGGGTTGACACCTGGTCTGACGGGTTGACACCTGGTCTGACGGGCTGACACCTGGTCTGACGGGTTGACACCTGGTCTGACGGGTTGACACCTGGTCTGCAGGTTGACACCTGGGGCCTCATTTATCAAACTGTATGTAGCAAAGCTGACTCCAGGCGGCGTACGTACAGAAAACAGGAAATGCGGCACAAAAAAATTTCACGATTTACAAAGCAGCACGTCCCACGCCTGTTTCCTTCATAAATCAGGATCAACACCACATGAGGAAACATCTGGCCACGCCCACATGTTGGCCATAAAAGGTCAGGCCGACGCCCTGATAAATATGAATCCATCTCATTTCCATGACGGTTCTGCAGGAAAAAAGAGGAATTTTCTGGAAAATGAGGAAGAAATTCCAACAGATAAAGTTGTAAAATGTAAAAGTATTTTATCTGGTGGAGACGGGATGGACATCACCACCAGCAGAAAGACAGAGGAGGTCAGCAGGGGACAGATGCTGTCAGCGTCTCATCAGACCAGCGGACTTATCCAGAAAGGACAAATAAAGTGGTCAGACAATAAAATGTAGGGAGAGAGGACATCTTGGTCCACAGGAGGAGGAAGGGGGGGGGGGGGGGGGGGGGGAGCTACAGCAGCAGTTTGGTTCCAACATGATGGTTGGAGGTCGGGGACAACAGCGCTGGTCGCAGCTGAACGGGACACGTTACCATTTAGTAGCATGTTATGTAGCGTCTCCACTATCTGCACACATCTGCAGCTGTACAACAGGTTTCCTCCTGGGCATGGAGGCACCTCCACCTGCCTCCATCTGCCCGATGGCCGCTACACCACGTCTGGCTGTGGAGAACATCGTTCTGTTCCTCTGCTCTGGGTTGGGAAAAGGAGCGGACCCGACCTGTCAGTCCCTTCCCTTTGGAAGGTGCCGGACTGGAGTCCAGAGTCTCCATGTTCCATGTCCACCAGCAGGGACAGATAAGCCACATTGGGGAGCATTTTATCTCCAACCATCACTTCATGTTCTGTATCTGCAGGTGGAGGAAACACCTGAGCAGCCTGATGATGGGCTGTTGTCATGGCGACCGCCTCCTTTTACCTGCAGGTCTTCATGTAGAGCTTTATTAGTACGGCAGCTTCTGTACGACTTATTAACTGTGTGATGTGGCTTTTCTAACATGTAGAACTGCTTGGTTTCAGAACATTTTACTGCTGGACGTTTTACGTGCTGGAGGAACTTTTTCTCTTCTTCTGCAGATGCTGTTAATGTCCAACATTCTGGGGGAAAGTTTACATTTCATTTGGAACAAATGGCTCAGATTTCTTTTTATTTCCTGCCTTTGGTGTCGCCGTTTCCCGTTTCTCCAGATGTTGTCGTACGCCGGGGTCAGAGTTGGCGTGGAGGTCGGGACGTTTTACCGCCAAGTCCTGCTTTTAGAAACCCCAGAAGTGGACGAGAACCGGCGTACGGCGGGTTTTGTGCGACAGCTTCGTAAATGAGGCCCCAGGTCTGCAGGTTGACACCTGGTCTGACGGGACCCCTACCTGCTCATCTCGTCAGCGTTTCTGGACCGGAGGTTCTCCTTGTTCTCCTCTTGAGAGGAGGAGGAGGCGTTCAAGGTGATGGGTCTCTGGCTCGGTTTGGGGCTGGATGGAGGGTCCAGGTGACAAAGGTCAGACTCCGCCCACTGACTGCTGGAGGACACGTCTGATTGGATGAGAAACAGGAGGAAGCTGGTCAGAGACGTTGGAGGAAGAAGCAGAGGAGAAGGAGGAGGATGAGGAGGAGGAGGAAGAGTGTGTGATCCTCAGACAGATGTTCCCGCTGTGACCTGCATTTACTATTTAACCTGATCAATCTTTCAATCAGCCTATTGATCAGAATGACCAGAAAACCTCCCAGTGCTCCACGCCACACACACCTCCCAGCATCCTCCTGCACTGGACCAGCACCACCGTGGATCGTCGTTGCCGTGGTGACGGCCGCCAGGTTCTGACAGACCGGATCCGCTGCACTATGGTCACACAGAACAGTTCCAGTTCAGGATCGATTATTGATCCAATTGATCCTGTAAAAACTGATTACAGCTAAGAAGATTTATTTAAACAGGTTCTGATCTGGTTCTGATCCAGGTCCATGGAACCGATTTCCTGGTCCAACTGGACCAGGTGGGCTCCATCATGTATTTCTATGACTTAATACATAACGCTTTCTTCATCCAATCAGAAACCAGGATCCTAGAAGTGGGCGGTCCTTATGGCGTAACATTTCCAGTTAACCAGTAGATGGCAGTGTTACAATCCGTAACCATCGACATGTGCTGTTTTTATTGTTATGTGATTGATATTTAGTCCATGCCTTTATTACTTCCAGACTGGATTACTACAATTCCTTATTTATGGGTTGTCCCAAATATGCCCTGAAAAGTCTCCATCTGATCCAAAATGCTACAGCGAGGGTTCTGATGAGGACTAGCAGGAGAGATCATATTTCACCAGTTTTAGCCTCTCTACACTGGCTCCCTGTTAAATCCAGGATAAAGTTTAAAATTCTTCTCCTCACATATAAAGCTCTCCATGACCAAGCTCCATTGTACATAAAAGATCTTATAGTTCCATATATTCCAAATGGAGCACTTGGCTCTCAGACTGCAGGTTTACTGGTGGTTCCCAGAGTCTCAAAGAGTACTATGGAAGGAAGGGCCTTTAGCCATCAGGCTCCTCTCTTATGGAACCAGCTCCCACCGTGGGTTCAGGAGGCAGACTCCCTCCACACCTTTCAGATGGAGCTGAAAACCTTCCTTTTCCATGATTCTTATAGTTAGGATATGAGCATCTCCTGAGTTGGAGTCTGCATGTACGGGACCCAAATGTCCAGGTTCTGCTCATTGCTCTTATAGTTATGGGTAGTCTAGCCATCCATTACTTATGTAGCAATGAGGATGTTACCTGATGCACTGAGAAGTACCTCGCTCTATTTCTCTCATATATTAATGTATAAATATATGACAATATTGCGTCTCTAACTTATTTCTCCTTTTTTCCGCAGGTCTTCCTGAATAAGTGCAGTTGTACATGTTGATCTGTCTTTCCTGTCCTCTCCACCCCAACCAGTCGAGGCAGATGGCTGCCCTCCCTGAGCCGGGTTCTGCCGGAGGTTTTCTTCCTGTTAAAGGGGAGTTTTTTCCTTCCCACTGTCGCCTCGTGCAGCTCAGGATGGAGGATTGGATCCAAGTCATGACTCGATGCAATCAGTTGGTTTCTGTTATAGGATATGTATGAACTGGCCTGAAATGATGTGGATGTAAACCTGGGACAACATTGCTGTGAAGTGGCGCTGTACAAATAAAGCTGAACTGAATTCTGAATCAGTGGCGTTGGAGACTCCAGTCAACGTTTAAGACCAGGACAGGAAGACGTGACCCGCCGGGCTGCCAGACCGGCAAAACCAGGACAGGAAGACCCGGGCTGCTATGCTTCATTTAGAAAGGACTGATAATCAATGCCATATTATTGGTTCTGATCGACGTCTCGTTTTCAGGATCAGCAACAGGAGGAAGTTTCAGGGAGGAAAACGGACGTTTTCCAATTTTTCCAGAAATGTATCCGTCCAGAAAAAGGCTGGAGACTCCAGACCAGGAAGGAAACGCTTCCTGTCAGGGTAATCAATGATGGGCAGGATTCAATACTTCAATGGAGGGCGGAGGAAGAAACCAGTCCTGGAAGCAGACCACCTGCAGGTCTGGTGGGCTGCAGAGGGCTGGAGAACTGGGCTGGAAGAGGTCTGGGATCAGTCCACCAGTCCAGACCTGCAGCAAGAAGGAACGGGCCGAGTACGGATCCCTGAGGAACACCACTGGACCGGCTCAGCTCCCACCGAACAATACAACGCTCCAATAAACGGATCAGAAACAGGACTTACCAGAACCAGTACTTCCTGATCCAGAACCAGTCCTTCCTGATCGGGCTGGCGTTGCTGTGGTGATGTTGCTGGACTCCAAGGTCACCTGTGAACACATTTCCAGAATTTGTTTAAAATTCACTGAAAAAGTTCCTGGAAACTAAAACAGGTCTTTGGTCTGTCATGGTCCAGGTTCGGGTCTGTCCCTGTCCTGGTCTTAGTCCGACAGTCCAGGTGCCAGTCTGTGGCAGTCCTGGAGCCTCATGGCGGCGGTGACTACAGGTGGCGTACGTACGGAAAACAGGAAATGCAGCGCAGCACAAACCCGTCCCACGTCTGGTTCAACCAGGATCAATACCACATGATGCGACGTGACGGAGCGTCTGGCCACGCCCACATGTTGGCAACAAAAGGTCATGTGACCCCTGATAAACAGGAATCCGTATCATTTCCATGATGCTTAGCAGGGAAACAGAGGAACCTTCCGGAATGTAGAACTGATCAAGTGGAGGCGGGACAGACATCAGAGGTGGAGGAGCGTCGGCATCGGCCCGCCGGACACTTCCAGAGAGGTGGAGGAGCGTCGGCATCGGACCGCCGGACACTTCCAGAATTGGTCAGCTGACCACGCTTCTTTGAATGAAGCAAAGCCGCCCGGGTTTGTTTACAACTGCAAGTCACATGACTGGCCGAGGGGGGAGGACAGTTCTCTCGCGTGGAGAATCTCGCCAGCGTCCGTCGCCGCCTCTCGCTTGTTTGCGTCGATGTCTCAGTGCTGCCTGGTTCTCTTCCTACAATGGTTGCAGCAGTTTATCGTCCACCTAAACCTAATCAGGACTTTACAAAGAAATTTTCTGTATTTTTGGCTGAGCTCTCTTTACGCTTGCCCAATGTGAGTTCTTGGTGATTTTAATATACACATGGACAATGTAAATAATATTCTTACCAGACTTTTTATCCTGTCTGAAGAGTTTTGGTTTCCAACAGTTTAATACCGTTCCTACCCCATTCAAAAAGACATTCTTGATTTAATCTGCTGTTCAGGTGTCATAACAGGCTGCAAAGCGGAAGCACTTCCTTTTCTGAGCACATGCTAAGGACTTTTGATAAGTCATATTGTGATATGTCTTACCGTAACTTTAACAACATTAACTTGGACACCTTTTCAGCCGGCATCAAGTCTTTTAATAACAGTCTCCAGAATCTCCTCAACTGGCGGCCATGTTGTCATGACATTTAGAACTACTTTCATTTCAGTGGCGACGCTGCGTTGCGTGTCTACGTACCGAGACGTTGCTGATGACACTCTCTTCTGAGATCCAACTCGGGACTGAAACCGGACACGGAGCTCTGATGTGCTTTGTCCTGAAAACAGCAGAAACAAAGAGTCGTTATCATGACAACCAGGCCAGCAGAAACAAACCACTGTTACCATGACAACCAGGCCAGCTGGCGTCCCAGAGGACTGTAGGTGTTAGACCTGAGTCTGTCCTGGAAGCGGGACAGGAAGCGTGTGGAGATGCTGAGTCGAGGGTTCAGGAAGGGTTTTTCCTCTGGAGGCTGCAGGGTCCTCAGGTCCGTGTCGAACCTCTCTGCTGGGACAGACAGAACCGGGTCAGGACACAGCAGCAGGACCACAGTCTTTGTCTCCGTTATCTCACGACGAAGATGGACTCACCATCGTTCAGACTGCAGGACAGAGTCTCAAAGTGGTTCCTCAGAGAGTTCCTGTCCTCCTCATCTTCAAGACCCAAGCTGCCCACCGAGCTGCCCTGACTCAGAGAGTCCGTGTCTGAGGAGGGGAGGGGGGGGAGGGGGGGGGGGGGGGGGGGGGGGGACGACAACGTCAGTAAAAAGTATTTATTAAATCATTTTCACAGAGAGAGAGAACACCAAAAATCACAAAGCAAGAAGAAGACCTCCCAGACATGTTTACTCCAGTCCAGTCTTCTGGTCCAGAGTCCCGGTCCAGTCTACCGGTCCAGTCTACCGGTTCACAGTCCAGGTCCAAAGTCCAGGTCCAGCGACCTTCGGCGGTTAAAAGTTAAACTAATGCGGAAGTGCATAAAACTGCAGTTCCCCCTACATCCACTAGGGGCTGCAAAACAGAGTGAATCCTCATAGACTCCCATGTTAAACAGACCAACTTCACAGCAGAAATAAACATGTTTACAGCAGAAATAAACACGTTTACAGCAGAAATAAACACGTTTACAGCAGAAATAAACACGTTTACAGCAGATATACACATGTTTACAGCAGGAATAAACACGTTTACAGCAGAAATAAACATGTTTACAGCAGATGTACACATGTTTACAGCAGATATACACATGTTTACAGCAGGAATAAACACGTTTACAGCAGAAATAAACACGTTTACAGCAGGAATAAACATGTTTACAGCAGAAATAAACACGTTTACAGCAGGAATAAACATGTTTACAGCAGATATACACATGTTTACAGCAGATATACACATGTTTACAGCAGGAATAAACACGTTTACAGCAGAAATAAACATGTTTACAGCAGATATACACATGTTTACAGCAGATATACACATGTTTACAGCAGGAATAAACACGTTTACAGCAGAAATAAACACGTTTACAGCAGGAATAAACATGTTTACAGCAGAAATAAACACGTTTACAGCAGGAATAAACATGTTTACAGCAGATATACACATGTTTACAGCAGATATACACATGTTTACAGCAGGAATAAACATGTTTACAGCAGGAATAAACATGTTTACAGCAGGAATAAACATGTTTACAGCAGATATACACATGTTTACAGCAGGAATAAACATGTTTACAGCAGATATACACATGTTTACAGCAGGAATAAACATGTTTACAGCAGGAATAAACATGTTTACAGCAGATATACACATGTTTACAGCAGGAATAAACATGTTTACAGCAGATATACACATGTTTACAGCAGGAATAAACATGTTTACAGCAGGAATAAACATGTTTACAGCAGGAATAAAGCCAAACCTTTATTAACATGAAATACAAACATTCTGTTTAACCAGTTATGTCCATAATATGCTTCATGTATAGTTTCCAACACACCTGTAGAACAATGAGAACGAGTAAAATAAAGCAATGACATTCAAATTAAAACAACATATTTAACATGATGCTTTTAATTTGAAAGTCATTGCTTGGTTTTACTGCTCATTTACTGGTATTATTGGTCTTATTGGTACCAAAGTCTGTCATAACATGAAATATTGACATGACAATGTCTTTTACCATTTTACACAAAGTACTGAAACGAACTGGAAAACAAGGTGGCATCGCCATGGAACCATCTGGTATTGTGACGGCCCTTGACCCAACCAATCCACTGTCCAGTTCTGGACCGGATCTGAACTGGTCCTTACCGGGATCGTTCTGCTGTTCCAGACTTCCGACCGACCCCTCAGAACATGCTGAGTCAGGACTCAGCAGAGTGCTCCAGAAAGGCTCCACCCCGTGACCTTTGACCTCCAGCTGGGTCACAGACTGGCGAGGATCCCCGTCTACAGTGAGGTCTCTGACAACAAAAATACTGATCAGAAACAAGTGAGTAAAAGCAAAACACGATCCTGAGCCTGAACATCTGACCTGATGGCATCTGGGGGGACGAGGGTCAGGGGGGACGAGGGTCAGGGGGGACGAGGAGTCAGGGGGGACGAGGAGTCAGGGGGGACGAGGAGTCAGGGGGGACGAGAGTCAGGGGGGACGAGGAGTCAGGGGGGACGAGGAGTCAGGGGGGACGAGGAGTCAGGGGGGACGAGGAGTCAGGGGGGACGAGGAGTCAGGGGGGACAAGAGTCAGGGGGGACGAGGGTCAGGGGGGACGAGGGTCAGGGGGGACGAGAGTCAGGGGGGACGAGGAGTCAGGGGGGACGAGGAGTCAGGGGGGACGAGGGTCAGGGGGGACGAGAGTCAGGGGGGACGAGGAGTCAGGGGGGACGAGGAGTCAGGGGGGACAAGAGTCAGGGGGGACGAGGAGTCAGGGGGGACGAGGAGTCAGGGGGGACAAGAGTCAGGGGGGACGAGGGTCAGGGGGGACGAGGAGTCAGGGGGGACGAGGAGTCAGGGGGGACGAGGGTCAGGGGGGACGAGAGTCAGGGGGGACGAGGAGTCAGGGGGGACGAGGGTCAGGGGGGACGAGGAGTCAGGGGGGACGAGGGTCAGGGGGGACAAGAGTCAGGGGGGACGAGGGTCAGGGGGGACGAGGAGTCAGGGGGGACGAGGAGTCAGGGGGGACGAGGGTCAGGGGGGACGAGGGTCAGGGGGGACGAGGAGTCAGGGGGGACGAGGAGTCAGGGGGGACGAGGGTCAGGGGGGACGAGGGTCAGGGGGGACGAGGGTCAGGGGGGACGAGAGTCAGGGGGGACGAGGAGTCAGGGGGGACGAGGAGTCAGGGGGGGACGGGGATCAGGGGGGGACGGGGATCAGGGGGGGACGAGGGTCAGGGGGGACGAGGGTCAGGGGGGACGAGGGTCAGGGGGGACGTGGGTCAGGGGGGACGGGGATCAGGGGGGGACGAGGATCAGGGGGGGACGGGGGTCAGGGGGGACGAGGGTCAGGGGGGACGAGGGTCAGGGGGGACGAGGGTCAGGGGGGACGAGGAGTCAGGGGGGACGTGGGTCAGGGGGGACGAGGGTCAGGGGGGACGAGGGTCAGGGGGGACGAGGGTCAGGGGGGACGGGGGTCAGGGGGGGACGGGGATCAGGGGGGGACGAGGATCAGGGGGGGACGGGGGTCAGGGGGGACGGGGGTCAGGGGGGACGAGGGTCAGGGGGGACGAGGGTCAGGGGGGACGAGGGTCAGGGGGGACGGGAGTCAGGGGGGATGAGGAGTCAGGGGGGACGGGGGTCAGGGGGGACGAGGGTCAGGGGGGACGGGGGTCAGGGGGGACGAGGAGTCAGGGGGGACGAGGGTCAGGGGGGACGGGGGTCAGGGGGGACGGGGGTCAGGGGGGATGAGGAGTCAGGGGGGACGAGGGTCAGGGGGGACGGGGGTCAGGGGGGATGAGGAGTCAGGGGGGACGGGGATCAGGGGGGACGAGGGTCAGGGGGGACAAGGAGTCAGGGGGGACAAGGAGTCAGGGGGGACGTGGGTCAGGGGGGACGAGGGTCAGGGGGGACGGGGGTCAGGGGGGACGGGGGTCAGGGGGGACGAGGGTCAGGGGGGACGGGGGTCAGGGGGGACGGGGGTCAGGGGGGACGAGGAGTCAGGGGGGACGGGGATCAGGGGGGACGGGGATCAGGGGGGACGAGGAGTCAGGGGGGACGAGGAGTCAGGGGGGACGAGGAGTCAGGGGGGACGAGGGTCAGGGGGGACGGGGGTCAGGGGGGACGGGGGTCAGGGGGGACGAGGGTCAGGGGGGACGAGGGTCAGGGGGGACGGGGGTCAGGGGGGACGAGGGTCAGGGGGGACGGGGGTCAGGGGGGATGAGGAGTCAGGGGGGACGGGGGTCAGGGGGGACGAGGGTCAGGGGGGACGGGGGTCAGGGGGGATGAGGAGTCAGGGGGGACGAGGGTCAGGGGGGACGAGGGTCAGGGGGGACGAGGGTCAGGGGGGACGGGGGTCAGGGGGGATGAGGAGTCAGGGGGGACGAGGGTCAGGGGGGACGGGGGTCAGGGGGGATGAGGAGTCAGGGGGGACGAGGAGTCAGGGGGGACGTGGGTCAGGGGGGACGTGGGTCAGGGGGGATGAGGGTCAGGGGGGACGGGGGTCAGGGGGGATGAGGAGTCAGGGGGGACGAGGGTCAGGGGGGACGGGGGTCAGGGGGGATGAGGAGTCAGGGGGGACGAGGAGTCAGGGGGGACGAGGAGTCAGGGGGGATGAGGAGTCAGGGGGGACGGGGGTCAGGGGGGACGAGGGTCAGGGGGGACGAGGAGTCAGGGGGGACGAGGGTCAGGGGGGACGGGGGTCAGGGGGGACGGGGGTCAGGGGGGACGGGGGTCAGGGGGGACGGGGGTCAGGGGGGACGAGGGTCAGGGGGGACGAGGGTCAGGGGGGACGGGGGTCAGGGGGGACGGGGGTCAGGGGGGACGAGGGTCAGGGGGGACGGGGGTCAGGGGGGACGAGGGTCAGGGGGGACGAGGGTCAGGGGGGACGAGGGTCAGGGGGGACGAGGGTCAGGGGGGACGGGGGTCAGGGGGGACGGGGGTCAGGGGGGATGAGGAGTCAGGGGGGACGGGGGTCAGGGGGGACGAGGGTCAGGGGGGACGGGGGTCAGGGGGGACGGGGGTCAGGGGGGATGAGGAGTCAGGGGGGACGGGGGTCAGGGGGGACGAGGGTCAGGGGGGATGAGGAGTCAGGGGGGACGGGGGTCAGGGGGGACGAGGGTCAGGGGGGATGAGGAGTCAGGGGGGACGAGGAGTCAGGGGGGACGAGGGTCAGAGGTCCCAGAGGGACAACTGGGTCTTCCCTAGAGCACCCATGATTATGTGAATGTGTGTGTGCTTGTGTTAAGTGTGTGTGTTGTTAGTGTAAATGTAGTAGTATCTAAGGTTTAAGTAAAATTGGGGGAGAAAGGCCTCAATGGAAGGGCCACCGCTGTGGCTCCTGTCCACCCACGGCCACTGTGCCTTTTCCCACAAAGCCATGAGTGTATATTGTTGTCTATGTTGCAATAAAAAATTAGTGGGGCAGGCAGTCTCAGCCGGAGATCCCTCTCTGGGGTCCTCGGGAGGATCCTTCACCCATGAATCCCATACGGGAGGGGGGGGGGCAGCGCTGACCTCACTCCCTCACTTCCAGGGAGTGAGGTCGTCTTCTATCGTCTTGGTGGGTATAATTACATTTTGTTAGTTCTGAGAGCCTGGAAGGGATATTTACGCCTACGTTACTATTACCCGATTGTTAGGAAGTGTTGGGTGGACTTTGAAACCTACAGTTAATTGGTAGGACTGTGCTCTTAGACCAGTTAATAGAGTAGTCAGATAGTGAAGAAAATGTATTAATTAGTCAGATTGTTTCAGATAATGATGTTTGTGAGTTTTGGAGGAATAGTAAAATATCATCGGCATAAAGGCTTATTTTATGAATTATATTTTTTGGACTGTATGCCTTTTATAATTATATTCTGTCGAATTGCAGCAGCTAGTGGTTCAATAAATACAGCAAAAAGTGAGGGAGAGAGTGGACAACCTTTGAAGATTAAAACTTGGAGAGGTTTGATCGTTCGTCCTGACTCTCGCATTAGGGGAGCTGTAGAAGATTTTGATCCAGTCAAGAAAGGAAGGTCCAAAGCCAAATCTATTTAAAGTAGCTCATAAAAATTTCCAGTTAACTCTATCAAAAGCCTTCTCTGCATCCAAAGAAACTATAGTTGTTTCCAGGTTATTGATGGTAGAGTAATCTATTATATTGATTAGCCTGCGCATGTTAACAGAGGAATATCTGCCTTTTATAAAGCCTGTCTGATCAGGGTGTATAATAAGTGGAGTTACTTTTTCTAACCTAAAGCGTCTTGAGATGGCATTGCCGTGATTTGACGCTATATAAATAAAGTTGAATTGAATTGAATTAAGCAGCTGTTTTATGTCACTATCTGATGGATCTAATTGGGATGTGTCCAGATTTTTATAGAACTCTGAGAAGTCTTTATTGTGTCTGGGTCATGGATGATATTACCTGCTGGGTCTTTAACAGCTGAAATAGTAGATCTGTGTTTGTTTTTAGTTGATTGGATGAGAACTTTTCAGATTTATTAGTGTTCAAACCATAGACTGTATATAAAAGATGGGCGGAGTCTCCGTGACGTCACCCGTAGGTTTCTGAAGAGCTGAATTGAAGCTCGGTGGGCGGTTGCTACCATCACCATGTTGGCAGGGGCATGCATGTCGTCTCGCTTTGAAAATACAAATATGGGCAAAGAGGTGGAGCTGAGGGGGGGGCTGTGGATGATTGAAATTGAGCGAACTCTGAGCTGCCTGCAGCTAAGAGCTAACCGAGCTAACACCGAGATAACAGGAGCTAACCAGCTAACGGAGGTAAGCGGGCTAAAGCTAAGTCACGTTGTAAAACGGCTAAAAACCACAGTTGTTCTACGTTCTTCTGACTTAAGCAGGAGATTGGGTACCTGTCAATCAAAAGGACACGCCACTAAAAACGCTGAATTTAGAGATTAAATTACTTTTAAACGGGTGAGTTAGAAAAAAATCACTCCCCCCCACAGTTGTCATGAAGGTAAACCTGACCTATTAAACTGAAAATGGATTTTTGAACCAGGCTGTAAACATGTTTATTCCTGTTGTACACATGTTTATTCCTGCTGTAAACGTGTTTATTCCTGCTGTAAACGTGTTTATTCCTGCTGTAAACGTGTTTATTCCTGCTGTAAACGTGTTTATTCCTGCTGTAAACATGTTTATTCCTGCTGTAAACGTGTTTATTCCTGCTGTAAACGTGTTTATTCCTGCTGTAAACATGTTTATTTCTGCTGTGAACGTGTTTATTTCTGCTGTGAAGTTGGTCTTTTTAACATGGGAGTCTATGGGGATTTGCTCTGTTTTGCAGCCCCTAGTGGATGAAGGGGGAACTGCAGTTTTATGCACTTCTGCATAGACTTCACTTTTAACCACTGGTGGTTGCCACTTGGTTCAAACCTCTCCAAGCATAATCTTTGCACCAGAAACTCTGTTTTCTTATTAATCATTTTATTCAATTC
Source organism: Telmatherina bonti (assembly GCF_933228915.1). Lineage (NCBI taxonomy): Eukaryota > Metazoa > Chordata > Actinopteri > Atheriniformes > Telmatherinidae > Telmatherina > Telmatherina bonti. The sequence continues at coordinate 39,210,185 of NC_136627.1, read as the reverse complement.
AAGTTTAGCCGTCTTTATTTAGTTCATTATTATTTTATTTGAAGATGTGGTATGAGCGTCCTCTTATGATTTAATTCTGAATTCTAGTTTGATATTTTTATGTTTTTACTTCTTTTTTTTAGGTGATCTAAAAGAGATAATTTTGCCTCGCATTACCACCTTACCTGCTTCCCACAGAACACATGCTGAAACTCCTGGTTTATCATTATTTTCTAGATATAAAGTCCATTCTTTTGTGAAATAGCTGATAAAGTCAGGGTCCTTAAGCAGTGCCTCCAGCTTTTAGCAAGTGGTGTGGTTCTCGGGTTCCTCAGAGTAAAAGCAACTGGTGCATGATCGGCAACTGTAATGGAGTGGCTCTGGGTTTCTAAAATCTTGCTTACCAAAGAACTACTAATCAGGAAATAATCTACACTGGAGTATGAATGGTAGACTGAAGAAAACAAAGTGTACTCCTTGATAGTAGGGTAAAAAGACCATATATTGCAAAGACCAAGTTCCTCCATATATTGTTTAGATTGCCAGTTTCTATTGTTTCCTGTATTACTAAGCCTGTCATCTGGACCCAGAACCAAGTAAAAATCTCCTCCTATGACTAATGTGTTATCTGAGTTTACTGAAAGTGATGTGAAAAAAGAGTAACAGAAGGCAGGATCATCAACATTTGGGCCATATAAGTTAGCTAAGCATAACTTCAATTTTTAAATGGATTTTGAGCGATTATTAAAACCAATAAACATAAAAACAGATTAATATAATAAACTGAAACTCTGATGTCTGAATAAATTAATTTAACTTTGAAACAGTGAAACAGAAAAAGAAAACATCCTGGCCCAAACTGAACAGACCCAAAGTTAAAGTGTCATTTTAAATACTTTAACAGCTGCAGTTATTCTCTAAACAATAGTCTACAACATGTTACCGTCATTTTAACTTTATAGATGTTTTCATTCAAATTAACATTAATATCTGACAGTAAACCAGAGCAAATTAACCAGCTTCTATTCATTCTCTAAATATAGTGCCGATGCTACTAAGTGAGTGGCGGAAGTACCGTGTGCATCAGTGTATTTGGCGCACCAGAAAACCTCTGACAAAGGTTCCGCGATTAAATGTTATTTTAATTTTATTTTTTAATGCGGTAATATTTCCGTAATTAATTAATCATAATTACTGCGTTTAAGTCCCACCTCTAGTTTGAACAAACATTTTCGCCATATTCGACCTCCATCCGCAGCAGAACTCAAACTGGAGGAAGAGGTCCGGTTCCGGCCCTCTGGTTCTGGCAATGTTTCTCCGTCCCGATTCTTGAAGACAGTCGGGATAAATGCCAGATAATCAGCAGACTGCAGATTTCTTTCCATCCTGCCGGTGAAACTGACGGACCGTAGTTAGACGGTAGTTGAACGGCGACAGCAGATCGATGTCTCTGCTCCATCGGATCGATGTGGTCCGACTTAGACCTGCAGCCGGATCTCTTAACCACGCGGGTCCAGCTCAGCACCGACAGGTGACCTCGACGTGACGGAGGTCCACATCGCTGCATATTAATATATTAAATGGTTTTTTTTCCATTTGTCATGCAAGAACTCCAAACCCGGAAAGCTGGCATGGAGCACTGAGCCCTTGGAATACCAGAATGATTCCTGCTCACATGAAGTAACCTATCAGACTGAACTGGAACGGACTGAAGGAAAGCTAGGAACTGGTATCACGGCTGGATCCTGAATCAGATCTTTTCCACGACAGAGCCTGATCCTTCTGGACCATACGGAAACCTGCCGTTATTCCCGTCTTGGCGAGAGAGCTCACTCTGCCGGGTTTCTTAAACACGGAGAAGTGGACGCTGGGTTCCATGAGGCCGAGGAGAAGCTGCTGACGAAAACCCACCTGTCCTCCGGATGGAGGATGAAGGTCCGGTGCAGTTCCCCTGCTGTTCCCTCTTCCTCCTCCTCTTCATCTCCCAGCAGACTCTCCAGACTTTGAGGGTGGAATTCCTCCTCATCCTCCTCCTCTTCCTCCTCCTCCCTCGTGGTGGGACTCGGAGCAAAGTTGGAGCAGATGCTCAGAGGGTTCAGTTGCTCCGCCCACCGGCTCCGTACCTGCTGTGGCTTGCCGTCTGATTGGACGGTGGAAGAGGCGTTGCCGTGACCCTGCTGATGACAGAAAGCAAACTGATCTACAAACAGCCAGATGTTCTGGGAACAGGCTGGATCAGCAGGAACATATGGACTCACCAGTTTCCGGAACCACATGGGCAGCTTCCCATTGGTCTGGAGAGGAGGAGCTGCGGAAACACAACACACGTGTCCATGAGGACATTCCCGACGGTCCGGTTCAAAGGGAACACATGAACTTTACAACAGCTGAACATAAAAACAATAAATGTCTCTCTTCTCTTACACACACAACCTCTGAATCATTTTAATAATAACTTTTATGAACAATATATTTTTTGTGCATAAGGTGATGAGAGGTCGGTATGTTTCCTAAAATATAAACAACAGGAGGGTTTGACATGAAGCTAGAAACTTCACACAGCAGTCCTTTGGTTAAATTTGATATTCTGACATTTAACATTGGAGGACAAAAGTGATTTATGCAATGTGGGTCTAAATGGATTCAGAATCTCCTTTTTTAAAGTGATAGCCTATTTCAGTGGCAAAAAAAAGAAAAAAACTAAATAAAAACCAACAGAACAGAGTTTATTCATAGTACTAAACATATTTAGGGTGGTTTTGACTCACCTTTTGTTTCTCCCACATTATTCCTCTCTCCTACGACGTCCATTACATTACACGCATATGGCCAGTTATGCAAATTAGGCAATGACGTCATTCAGAGACTTTTAGAACAGCCAATAGCTGCTTTCTTTACTTTGGACCAGCAAAGTGACCCAAAAGAGACACTTTGGCAGAGTTACTTCGTTTTGGTTTTTTTTGTAGTTTTCTTACTTTCGGTTTGTTTTTAGTCAAAGTAAAACATGAACATATGTCGGCAAAAACACAACTTTAAACTACTTACTGGACAGACAGTTTAAACTGGACATTAACAATCTAAATGGACCAAACAGAGACAACAGAAATGATTAGTTTACATCCCACTCCACGCCTGATCGCCAGGCTGGGATCAGGCGTGGATTTGCACATGCACTATTCATTGTGACTGAGCACATGGACTTGTGCAGGTGTCCTTTCTGCTCCTCTTACTGGCTGGGAGTGCTTTATGATGGGGAGAGGCTCCCACCGCTCGTTCCTGACAGTAACCGCGAAACAAGATGTGCTTTCAAGTCAGTCGCCAAAACACCAGAAACGTCTCCAGTAAAAGTCGCTAGATTTGTCGCTGGTCGCTTTAAACAAAAAAAGTTGCCATGGGGGTTTGGAAAGTCACCAGATTTAGTGAGAAAGTTGCCAAGTTTTTTTCAACCAGCCGGCATCTTCGTCACGTGGTATAAGGATCCACCGTCGAAGGAGCGCTTGTTTTGATGCAGTTGATGTCCCAGTTCGAAATGCAGTACATTTGTGGTGGGTTTTTTTGTTGTTTTAAATTGTCGTCATTTGAAAATGAGATCGTATCCAAGTATGAATCGAAATCGCAATTTTTTAACGAATAATTGTGCAGCTCTATTTCTGATCAACTGTTTTTTTCTTCAACTGCCGTTAGCATGTTGCTAAACAGACAAGCTAACTCAGTCCCTGATCCAGGCAGTGGGTCAGAGATGCTACCTGTCACACCGTTGTCTCACTGATTTAACATCAACCATACACCAGAAGCAGGTGGTTTTTGTGTCTCTGGAAGCATCTCTAGTGGAGACTGATCCAATCCCAGTCGGTTCTACTGCAACAGTGTTTCCTAAATTCCTAACATGTAAAGTGGTTCTGATGCAGTCCATCCAGTCCATCTGGTCCAACCGGAGCAATCCAAGACCAGTACCTCCTTCCCTTTAATCTGTGATCCAACCCATTCATCTTCCTTACCAGGATCCAGGTCTGGTCTGGCTGGAGTCCTGAGGTTAGCTGCTTCCTGCTCCCCTTCCTCAGCCTGCAGCAGCTGAGATGAAGGTCCAGTGATGAAGGTCTCCCTCCTGGAAGCAAAGTCAAAATCAGAGGACGTTCGGCATCTGTGGCACCGTCTCAGGCTTTACGTCTAACCCACCTGATGTTAGGCTGCCTGCAGGTCTCCGGTCCACAGGTAGGTTCAAGGCCCCGCCTCTTCCTCATGATGCTGGTCATGTGGGAGTCCAGCCGCCATATGAAGACACAGCTGCAACAACAGAGGCAGCTAGCGGTGGTTAGCGGCGCGACAAATGAGACAGTGGCAAGACTGAGGACTCACCTGTCGCCAGACACAGAGATCAGGTGTCGGCAGTCTGGACTGAACCTCATACAGGTGACGATCTCTATTGAGAAAAAAAAACATGTTACCAACCCGACCACCAGAAACCCGGCCTGGGTCCAGTTCGGGTTAGGGGTTAGGGTTTAGGGTTAGGAAACGGTCCAGTTCGTGTTAGGAAACTGGTCCAGTTTAGGTTAGGGTTTGGAAATGGTCCAGTTCGGGTTAGGGTTTGGAAACGGTCCAGTTCGGTTAGGGTAAGGAAACGGTCCAGTTCGGGTTAGGGTTAGGAAACGGTCCAGTTCGGGTTAGGGTTAGGAAACGGTCCAGTTCGGGTTAGGGTTAGGAAACGGTCCAGTTCAGGTTAGGGTTTGGAAACGGTCCAGTTCAGGTTAGGGTTAGGAAACGGTCCAGTTCAGGTTAGGGTTTGGAAACGGTCCAGTTCAGGTTAGGGTAAGGAAACGGTCCAGTTCGGGTTAGGGTTAGGAAACGGTCCAGTTCGGGTTAGGGTTAGGAAACGGTCCAGTTCAGGTTAGGGTTTGGAAACGGTCCAGTTCAGGTTAGGGTTTGGAAACGGTCCAGTTCGGTTAGGGTAAGGAAACGGTCCAGTTCGGGTTAGGGTAAGGAAACGGTCCAGTTTGGGTTAGGGTTTGGAAACGGTCCAGTTTGGGTTAGGAAATGGTCCAGTTCGGGTTAGGGTTAGGAAACGGTCCAGTTCAGGTTAGGTTAAGGAAACGGTCCAGTTCCCACCTGAATGACCGAACAGGGTGGCCACACACTCTCCTGACTCGTAGTCAAAGATTGTGATGTTTTTATCCGAGCAACTGGTGGCAAAGAAGGAGCCTGACGGATCCATCTGGACCTGCAAAAATCCCCATCAGATGCAGAAACCGAATCAAAACCAGAACCAATAGTAGAACCCGTCAGTACCTTTAACAGAGCTCCATCGTCGCTGGACGAGCCTTTCAGACACTTCTTCAGCTTCCCCGTCTCCACGTCGTAGACCCTGAGGACCAGAGAACCACAGTTCAGCCTCAGCCGCTCACACCGCCTCTACTCCCTGGTTGTATTTACCTGACGATCCGGTCCTGACAGGCCACGGCCACCTGGGTTCCGGATGAGTCCAGATCCATGTCGTACAGTGTCGTCTTCTCAACCACGTGGTGACGCCTGGAGAAGGACAAACCCAACGCCGCCTGATCCTCCACAAACAGGAAGTCATATGACGCAGATGTCAGTCCAGGAGACATGGGAAAGATTCATATCTGGGAATAAACTCTCGTATGGGAATATCATCTCATTTCCGGAAATTTGTCACATCTGGGAATATCATGTCACATCCGGCAATGTCATGTCACATCCGGGAATGTCATGTTCACATCCGGAATATAAGCATACATTTTTATTCTTCACGTGATAAACTTTATGCTGGATCATTTTCTTTGTGTTTTTTACTCCGATAGTTTGTAATCTCATCCATGTTCCCAGGAGGAATTCACCGCCAGGAATTTATGACCCACCTGTTCTGCAGTCTGGAAGTAGATGCTCTTATCGGTTCCGCAGCTCACCATCTGGACCACTGGACTCTCACCTGGACCACAGATAAGACTTCAGAACCAGAAAAGTTCATGCAGCAAAACTAGATTACAGTAGACTGGGATCAGACCTGTGAACTTGACGGCCGTGATGGAGGCGGAGTGGTCGTTCAGGGTCTGTTCCAGGCTGTAGTTCCTCTCCAGGTCGTAGACGTGGATCAGCCGATCCCGGCTGGCTGAAGCCAACAACTTCACACCTGAGACAAAGGACCAGGAGTCAGGAGTCAGAACCAGGAGTCAGGAGTCAGAACCAGGAGTCAGGACCAGGAGTCAGAACCAGGAGTCAGAACCAGGAGTCAGGAGTCAGAACCAGGAGTCAGGAGTCAGAACCAGGAGTCAGGACCAGGAGTCAGAACCAGGAGTCAGGAGTCAGGACCAGGAGTCAGGACCAGGAGTCAGGACCAGGAGTCAGGAGTCAGAACCAGGAGTCAGGAGTCAGAACCAGGAGTCAGGACCAGGAGTCAGGACCAGGAGTCAGGACCAGGAGTCAGGACCAGGAGTCAGGACCAGGAGTCAGGAGTCAGAACCAGGAGTCAGGAGTCAGAACCAGGAGTCAGAACCAGGAGTCAGGAGTCAGAACCAGGAGTCAGGAGTCAGAACCAGGAGTCAGAACCAGGAGTCAGGAGTCAGAACCAGGAGTCAGAACCAGGAGTCAGAACCAGGAGTCAGGACCAGGAGTCAGAACCAGGAGTCAGGAGTCAGAACCAGGAGTCAGGAGTCAGAACCAGGAGTCAGGACCAGGAGTCAGAACCAGGAGTCAGGACCAGGAGTCAGAACCAGGAGTCAGGACCAGGAGTCAGGACCAGGAGTCAGGAGTCAGAACCAGGAGTCAGGACCAGGAGTCAGGAGTCAGAACCAGGAGTCAGAACCAGGAGTCAGGAGTCAGGACCAGGAGTCAGGACCAGGAGTCAGGAGTCAGAACCAGGAGTCAGGAGTCAGGACCAGGAGTCAGGACCAGGAGTCAGGACCAGGAGTCAGGACCAGGAGTCAGGACCAGGAGTCAGAACCAGGAGTCAGAACCAGGAGTCAGGACCAGGAGTCAGGACCAGGAGTCAGGACCAGGAGTCAGGAGTCAGGAGTCAGAACCAGGAGTCAGGAGTCAGAACCAGGAGTCAGGAGTCAGAACCAGGAGTCAGAACCAGGAGTCAGAACCAGGAGTCAGGACCAGGAGTCAGGAGTCAGAACCAGGAGTCAGAACCAGGAGTCAGGAGTCAGAACCAGGAGTCAGAACCAGGAGTCAGGAGTCAGGACCAGGAGTCAGGACCAGGAGTCAGGACCAGGAGTCAGGAGTCAGAACCAGGAGTCAGGACCAGGAGTCAGGATCCAGAACTAGATTTATGACTCAGGCACCATATTCCATGTGTTCTGCTGGTGTCCAAGTCTAGAAACTGGTTTAAACCAGTTCTGTGGTACCAGAGGTCTTACCTGTGGATGCAGGAGAAAATTCCAGACATAAAATCTCGGAATCGTGAGCCTCGATCTTCACCAGCTCATCCAGGAACTCCAGACCAAAGATCCTGAAAGCAGAAAGGCCGAGTCAGCTAACAAACACCTGTCCAGGTGTGTGTCAGTGTGTGTTACTCACCGCAGGTTTCCACAGCGATCTCCGGCAGCCAGGTGCTGCCCGTCCGGACTGATACCCAGGACCCGGATCCCAGCCTTGCCATCGGTCCCAGCTGCCCCTCCCACATAGAGGATCTGCAGCAGGTCCTGAGGAAGACCGGTCTGAGTCATCTTGGGACAGCGAGAGACGGTGGTCTCAGACGGGGGAACTACGTCACTGTAGAGGTTCTGATGTCGGGCGGGCAGCTCGGTGTGCCACAGTCTGATGGTGTTATCTGAAGAACATGTGAGGAAAGAGGATGGAGGCAAACAGGCTCGACCCGGATCCTGCAGGTCTGGATAAACCTGGAAAACAAGGACAGTTTTACCAGCGACCATCCTGACCAGTGTGGCATCGTCCCGGCCATCACTGGTCCGACCCAGGAAGAACTAACAAGAACTTCTGGGACACTCTGGGAATTTTCCTCTTCTGGAAGACCCCAAGGGTCAATTTTAGGCCCACTGTTGTTTCTTAAACGTCACCTCCATGTGGACCAGAACCTTTCTGGTTCTGGTTCTGGTTCAGTATTAAGTTGCTTTCCAAATAGGAGTTTACAGTTCATATGAAGCTCATTTAGAAACTTTTGTTGGTGCAAAAAAACCATTTTTACTGTCCAGAGGTACTAGACAAGGCTGCCCGGTGTCTCCTGCATGGTTTGCTATTGTTATTGAACCCTTAGCTGAAATGATGAAATCTCAGAATTATATTAAAAGGTATTAAAATTGGGAAAGAGGAGTATCTCATATCATTGTATGCCGACGATATTTTGTTGTACATTCAGGACCCTTTACATTCATTACCACATATTCTAAATGTATTTAGAGAATTTGGAAAGGTATCTGGTTTTAAAGTTTATTGGGACAAAAGAAAGTTAGTCATATTCCAACTCTGACTACATATTGTTGAAGAGTTGTTATAAATGGAAATGGACAACTAACAGTATAAAATATTTGGATATGTTTATTCCTAGAAAATTGGGGGATATTTTTAATACGAACCATCTTCCATTACTGAAGAAAATGACAGAGGAATTAAAGAGGATGGGTCAGCTAAACATTTAGTTGGGTTAATCTAGTTAGAATGTCAATTTTACCTAAATTCTGATTATTTCAAAATCCTACTGGTATGCCACCGCAAGCCTTTTTTTAAAAAAAAAAAGAAATTACATCGTTTAGTTTATTCTTTTACATGGAACAATAAAACACCACGTGTCTGGATGCCAGTGTTACATCTACCATATGAATCAGGAGGTCCAAAACTTCCCAATTTTTATTATTTTTTTGTCATCCCAACCTACTCAGTTTAAAAAGTGGTTTTTAGAGGATTCATGTGCATGGAAAAGAATAGAAAGTTTGGACATCCCAGCTTATAGATTAGAAAATTTCCCATATATTGATCCTAAAGAAGTTAATAAAATGACTAAGAATCCAATTATTTTAAATAGTACAAAAGTTTGGAAATTGTCTCAGATTGCTTGGTTATAATCAATCCAAGTATTAAATGTTGTAAAGATGACACTTTTAAGCTTTGGCATAATAAACGCAACCAGGAATTTGGTCATCTGTTGAAAATGGGATATTTCTTTCATTTGACCATCTACAGTAGACATATGGATTTCTCTCTTCTAGTTTTTATAGACTTTTCGAAATAAGGTATGTATCTACTACCGAAAATGATTCCCTTCAAGAACCTATGGTATAAAAAATTGATAGAATATTAGAAGATAAGGAACAGATTAAAGAAAATGTTATTTTTAAGATTTACAATATTTTTGTTGACTGTTCTGGTATAAATACTGATAATTTAGGATGTAAATGGGAACAAGATCTTCATGTGGACATAAAGAATGAGGACTGGTCTTATATTTGTTGCCAAGTTCATAAATGTTCATATAATTTAAGGCATAAACTAGCTTTATTTAAGATGATACATAGGACTTATTACACACCAGAGAAATAGCATATAATGAACAGTGAGATGTCATTTCCTTGCTGGCGTTGTGAGAAACAAAAAGGGACATTTTTCCGTAAGTTTTGGTCATGTGATGCACAACATCCATTCTGGAATTCTATCACCAAGTTGATGTCTCATTGTTTAGGTATAACCGTCCCTTTGTCCCCATGTTTGTCTTTTAGGAACGAGTGTCTGACAAGTGGAATAAATATCAGTGTACATACATAGACCTTGCCTTGTCGGCAGCCAGGAACTGTGTAACTCTGTTGTGGAACGAAGCGCAACCCGAGTGTTAGCTGATTGGTGGAAGGAGCTCTCTATCGTACACTTCACACGATTTATTATAAGAATATAAAAAGATCCTCAGAACTTTATGAAATTTGGCAATCTCATATAGAATTTGATTTTAATGTAAGGCTTGGAGTAAAAACTTGTGCATATTCTATTGTATTCTATTGTATTGTGATGTTTTTGTTTCTTTTTATTTATTTCATTTGTTTGACTGGAGGAGAGAAGATGTACGACATTTTGTGAATCATTTATTTATTTAACCCTCTGGTGACTAAATATAAAAATAAAAAATAACTGGACTGTGTCATTGATCAGTATTGATCAGTCTGGGTTCTTCACACTGACCTGGACATTCCACACACAGCTGCTGTGGTACTGAGCTGAGTACATCTTCCTGGCTCTCATCACATCTGTAACGTCCCACACGTACACGCTGTGGTCACTGTACACGCAGGTCAGCTGGCGCCGGGCGGGGTCAAAGGTCAAAGCCACGGCGTCAGGGTATCGATCCCCCGGACCGGCAGGTGACTGGGTTCTGTTGGAGCAGAGAGAGTCAGAGGACAGATGGGGCGATGTGGTGGCAGGCGGATGGCAGTCATACCCGGTCTGCGTGGCGTCGACCCCGAGGCGGTGCGGCCGCGGCAGCGTGGCGAGGAACTGCAGGTCGGAGGGGCGGAACACCCTGATGACACCGTCAGAACAACCGCAGAAGATGAAGTTCTCGCCGACCACGAGGCAGCTGGCAGACGACGTCTGTCACAAACAGCCAATCAGATCACAGTGATTCAGGATCAGCTGTTTACCTGCGATGAGCTCTGCACGACCTCGCCACAAACTTCAGGTTTTACCAGCAAAGCAGTTCCAGTTTATCCAGTTTACCCAGTTTACCCAGTGCTCCAGTCACTGCTACGGGATGAGGACCAGTTTACCCAGTTTACCCAGTTTACCCAGTGCTCCAGTCACTGCTACGGGATGAGGACCAGTTTACCCAGTTTACCCAGTTTACCCAGTGCTCCAGTCACTGCTACGGGATGAGGACCAGTTTACCCAGTTTACCCAGTTTACCCAGTGCTCCAGTCACTGCTACGGGATGAGGACCAGTTTACCCAGTTTACCCAGTGCTCCAGTCACTGCTACGGGATGAGGACCAGTTTACCCAGTTTACCCAGTTTACCCAGTGCTCCAGTCACTGCTACGGGATGAGGACCAGTTTACCCAGTTTACCCAGTGCTCCAGTCACTGCTACGGGATGAGGACCAGTTTACCCAGTTTACCCAGTGCTCCAGTCACTGCTACGGGATGAGGACCAGTTTACCCAGTTTACCCAGTGCTCCAGTCACTGCTACGGGATGAGGACCAGTTTACCTAGTTTACCCAGTGCTCCAGTCACTGCTACGGGATGAGGACCAGTTTACCCAGTTTACCCAGTGCTCCAGTCACTGCTACGGGATGAGGACCAGTTTACCCAGTTTACCCAGTGCTCCAGTCACTGCTACGGGATGAGGACCAGTTTACCCAGTTTACCCAGTGCTCCAGTCACTGCTACGGGATGAGGACCAGTTTACCCAGTTTACCCAGTGCTCCAGTCACTGCTACGGGATGAGGACCAGTTTACCCAGTTTACCCAGTGCTCCAGTCACTGCTACGGGATGAGGACCAGTTTACCCAGTTTACCCAGTGCTCCAGTCACTGCTACGGGATGAGGACCAGTTTACCCAGTTTACCCAGTGCTCCAGTCACTGCTACGGGATGAGGACCAGTTTACCCAGTTTACCCAGTGCTCCAGTCACTGCTACGGGATGAGGACCAGTTTACCCAGTTTACCCAGTGCTCCAGTCACTGCTACGGGATGAGGACCAGTTTACCCAGTTTACCCAGTGCTCCAGTCACTGCTACGGGATGAGGACCAGTTTACCCAGTTTACCCAGTTTACCCAGTGCTCCAGTCACTGCTACGGGATGAGGACCAGTTTACCCAGTTTACCCAGTGCTCCAGTCACTGCTACGGGATGAGGACCAGTTTACCCAGTTTACCCAGTGCTCCAGTCACTGCTACGGGATGAGGACCAGTTTACCCAGTTTACCCAGTGCTCCAGTCACTGCTACGGGATGAGGACCAGTTTACCCAGTTTACCCAGTTTACCCAGTGCTCCAGTCACTGCGGGACCGGAGCTGGACGTAAATCGGAATCTGCTGGTAAAAACCGGGACTTGGCCTCGCCATAGGCAGGTGGCGTTGCCGTGGCGACAGCAGGCCCTTACCTTCAGGTTGACCCAGGCCTCCAGGTGTCGACTGCTGCTGAACAAACACAACAGGCCGGATCCGGTGATGCAGTAAGTGTTGGCCGCCATCAGGCCCCGCCCACACGCCACGCCGCAGAACAGGCTGTTTTTGTGGTCGTCCAGCAGACCCGAGCGGCCGGTCAGAGGAACTGTGCTGTTCACCTGGAAACCAGGAGGACGAGACGGCATGTTACAGCCATGACCGTTACCAAGACAAGCAGGAAATGAGCAGCGATTGGCTGCGACATGGGGCGGGTACCCGTCGTTCCGTGGAGCCATCCAGGTACCAGAACTTCACGTGTCGGTTACCGGCGGTGACGAAGTAGCCGCCATCCTGGGAGAAGGACACGGACACGACCCGGCTGGACACCTTGTTGGACGCCACGATGGACCCCTTCTGCTCAGACACACACAGTCTCAGAACCAGGACCAGAACCAAGACCAGAACAAAGACCAGGGCCAGCACTAGGGCTGGGACCGGGACCAGGGCCAGAACCAGGACCAAATGGCCTCTCTCCGGTTGTTTACGGTTTGCCGACTCACCCTCCAGTCCCACACGCTGACCGTCCTGTCGTGCTGGTATCCCACGGAGACGACGTAGCAACAGTCGGAGGAGAACGCCACGCAGGAAACTCCGTATTTATGAGACTGGACCTCGGCCACCTGAGCTCCACCCACCTGCCACACCCGCACGCAGGGCATGTGGCCGCTCTGGAAAGCAAACAGCATGTCAACAGCATGTCCACAGCATGTCCACATGTCAACAGCATGTCCACAGCATGTCCACATGTCAACAGCATGTCAACAGCATGTCCACAGCATGTCAACATTTCAACAGCATGTCAACAGCATGTCCACATGTCAACAGCATGTCAACAGCATGTCAACAGCATGTCCACAGCATGTCCACATGTCAACAGCATGTCAACAGCATGTCCACAGCATGTCAACAGCATGTCAACATTTCAACAGCATGTCAACAGCATGTCCACATGTCAACAGCATGTCAACAGCATGTCAACAGCATGTCCACAGCATGTCCACATGTCAACAGCATGTCCACAGCATGTCCACATGTCAACAGCATGTCCACAGCATGTCAACAGCATGTCCACAGCATGTCAACAGCATGTCAACATTTCAACAGCATGTCAACAGCATGTCCACAGCATGTCCACATGTCAACAGCATGTCAACAGCATGTCAACAGCATGTCAACAGCATGTCAACATTTCAACAGCATGTCCACATGTCCACAGCATGTCCACAGCATGTCAACAGCATGTCAACAGCATGTCAACAGCATGTCCACAGCATGTCCACAGCATGTCCACATGTCCACAGCATGTCAACAGCATGTCCACATGTCAACAGCATGTCAACAGCATGTCCACATGTCAACAGCATGTCAACAGCATGTCCACAGCATGTCAACAGCATGTCAAAATTTCAACAGCATGTCAACAGCATGTCCACAGCATGTCAACAGCATGTCAACATTTCAACAGCATGTCAACAGCATGTCAACAGCATGTCAACAGCATGTCAACAGCATGTCCACATGTCAACAGCATGTCAACAGCATGTCCACAGCATGTCAACAGCATGTCAACATTTCAACAGCATGTCAACAGCATGTCAACAGCATGTCAACAGCATGTCAACAGCATGTCCACATGTCAACAGCATGTCAACAGCATGTCCACATGTCAACAGCATGTCAACAGCATGTCAACAGCATGTCAACAGCATGTCCACAGCATGTCCACATGTCAACAGCATGTCAACAGCATGTCAACAGCATGTCAACAGCATGTCAACAGCATGTCCACATGTCAACAGCATGTCCACATGTCAACAGCATGTCAACAGCATGTCCACATGTCAACAGCATGTCAACAGCATGTCCACATGTCAACAGCATGTCCACAGCATGTCAACAGCATGTCAACATTTCAACAGCATGTCAACAGCATGTCCACAGCATGTCCACATGTCAACAGCATGTCAACAGCATGTCCACATGTCAACAGCATGTCAACAGCATGTCCACATGTCAAAAGCATGTCCACATGTCAACAGCATGTCCACAGCATGTCAACAGCATGTCCACATGTCAACAGCATGTCCACATGTCAACAGCATGTCCACATGTCAACAGCATGTCCACAGCATGTCCACAGCATGTCCACAGCATGTCCACAGCATGTCAACATTTCAACAGCATGTCAACAGTATGTCAACAGCATGTCCACATGTCAACAGCATGTCAACAGCATGTCCACATGTCAACAGCATGTCAACAGCATGTCCACATGTCAACAGCATGTCAACAGTATGTCCACATGTCAACAGCATGTCAACAGTATGTCCACATGTCAACAGTATGTCAACAGCATGTCCACAGCATGTCCACAGCATGTCCACAGCATGTCCACATGTCAACAGCATGTCAACAGCATGTCCACATGTCAACAGCATGTCAACAGCATGTCCACAGCATGTCCACATGTCAACAGCATGTCAACAGCATGTCCACATGTCAAAAGCATGTCCGCATGTCAACAGCATGTCAACAGCATGTCAACAGCATGTCAACAGCATGTCCACATGTCAACAGCATGTCAACAGCATGTCCACATGTCAACAGTATGTCAACAGCATGTCCACATGTCAACAGTATGTCAACAGCATGTCCACAGCATGTCAACAGTATGTCAACAGCATGTCCACAGCATGTCCACATGTCAACAGCATGTCAACAGCATGTCCACATGTCAAAAGCATGTCCGCATGTCAAAAGCATGTCCGCATGTCAAAAGCATGTCCGCATGTCCACAGCATGTCAACAGCATGTCAACAGCATGTCAACAGCATGTCAACAGCATGTCAACAGCATGTCCGCATGTCAACAGCATGTCAACAGCATGTCCACATGTCAACAGTATGTCAACAGCATGTCCACATGTCAACAGCATGTCCACAGCATGTCCACAGCATGTCAACAGCATGTCCACAGCATGTCCACATGTCAACAGCATGTCAACAGCATGTCCACATGTCAACAGCATGTCAACAGCATGTCCACATGTCAACAGCATGTCAACAGCATGTCCACAGCATGTCAACAGTATGTCAACAGCATGTCCACAGCATGTCCACATGTCAACAGCATGTCAACAGCATGTCCACATGTCAACAGCATGTCAACAGCATGTCCACAGCATGTCCACATGTCAACAGCATGTCAACAGCATGTCCACATGTCAACAGCATGTCCGCATGTCAACAGCATGTCCGCATGTCAACAGCATGTCCACATGTCAACAGCATGTCCACATGTCAACAGCATGTCCACATGTCAACAGCATGTCCACATGTTAACATCATGTCAACAGCATGTCCACATGTTAACATCATGTCAACAGCATGTCCACAGCATGTCCACATGTCAACAGCATGTCCACATGTCAACAGCATGTCCACATGTTAACATCATGTCAACAGCATGTCCACAGCATGTCCACATGTCAACAGCATGTCAACAGCATGTCCACATGTCAACAGCATGTCAACAGCATGTCCACAGCATGTCCACATGTCAACAGTATGTCAACAGCATGTCCACAGCATGTCCACAGCATGTCCACATGTCAACAGCATGTCAACAGCATGTCCACATGTCAACAGCATGTCAACAGCATGTCCACATGTCAACAGCATGTCCACATGTCAACAGCATGTCCACAGCATGTCCACATGTCAACAGCATGTCCACATGTCAACAGCATGTCCACAGCATGTCCACATGTCAACAGCATGTCCACAGCATGTCCACATGTCAACAGCATGTCTACAGCATGTCCACAGCATGTCCACATGTCAACAGCATGTCCACAGCATGTCCACATGTCAACAGCATGTCAACAGCATGTCAACATTTCAACAGCATGTCAACAGCATGTCCACATGTCAACAGCATGTCAACAGCATGTCAACAGCATGTCCACAGCATGTCCACATGTCAACAGCATGTCCACAGCATGTCCACATGTCAACAGCATGTCAAAAGCATGTCCACATGTCCACAGCATGTCAACCGCATGTCCACATGTCAACAGCATGTCAACAGCATGTCCACAGCATGTCCACATGTCAACAGCATGTCCACAGCATGTCCACATGTCAACAGCATGTCCACATGTCAACAGCATGTCCACATGTCAACAGCATGTCCACATGTCAACAGCATGTCAACAGCATGTCCACATGTCAACAGCATGTCCACAGCATGTCCACATCTCAACAGCATGTCAAAAGCATGTCCACATGTCAACAGCATGTCAACAGCATGTCAACAGCATGTCCACATGTCAACAGCATGTCCACAGCATGTCAACAGCATGTCCACATGTCAACAGCATGTCCACATGTCAACAGCATGTCCACATGTCAACAGCATGTCCACAGCATGTCCACATCTCAACAGCATGTCCACATGTCAACAGCATGTCAACAGCATGTCCACATGTCAACAGCATGTCCACATGTCAACAGCATGTCCACGTCAACAGCATGTCCACGTCAACAGCATGTCAACAGCATGTCCACATGTCAACAGCATGTCAACAGCATGTCCACATGTCAACAGCATGTCCACATGTTAACATCATGTCAACAGCATGTCCACAGCATGTCCACATGTCAACAGCATGTCCACATGTTAACATGTCCACAGCATGTCCACATGTCCACAGCATGTCCACATGTCAACAGCATGTCCACATGTTAACATCATGTCCACATGTCAACAGCATGTCCACATGTTAACATCATGTCAACAGCATGTCCACAGCATGTCCACATGTCAACAGCATGTCAACAGCATGTCCACATGTCAACAGCATGTCAACAGCATGTCCACAGCATGTCCACATGTCAACAGTATGTCAACAGCATGTCCACAGCATGTCCACAGCATGTCCACATGTCAACAGCATGTCAACAGCATGTCCACATGTCAACAGCATGTCAACAGCATGTCCACATGTCAACAGCATGTCCACATGTCAACAGCATGTCCACAGCATGTCCACATGTCAACAGCATGTCCACATGTCAACAGCATGTCCACAGCATGTCCACATGTCAACAGCATGTCCACAGCATGTCCACATGTCAACAGCATGTCTACAGCATGTCCACAGCATGTCCACATGTCAACAGCATGTCCACAGCATGTCCACAGCATGTCCACAGCATGTCCACATGTCAACAGCATGTCAACAGCATGTCCACATGTTCACAGTATGTCAACAGCATGTCCACAGCATGTCCACATGTCAACAGTATGTCAACAGCATGTCCACATGTCAACAGCATGTCCACATGTCAACAGCATGTCCACAGCATGTCCACATGTCAACAGCATGTCAAAAGCATGTCCACATGTCCACAGCATGTCAACCGCATGTCCACATGTCAACAGCATGTCAACAGCATGTCCACAGCATGTCCACATGTCAACAGCATGTCCACAGCATGTCCACATGTCAACAGCATGTCCACATGTCAACAGCATGTCCACATGTCAACAGCATGTCCACATGTCAACAGCATGTCAACAGCATGTCCACATGTCAACAGCATGTCCACAGCATGTCCACATCTCAACAGCATGTCAAAAGCATGTCCACATGTCAACAGCATGTCAACAGCATGTCCACATGTCAACAGCATGTCCACAGCATGTCAACAGCATGTCCACATGTCAACAGCATGTCCACATGTCAACAGCATGTCCACAGCATGTCCACATCTCAACAGCATGTCCACATGTCAACAGCATGTCAACAGCATGTCCACATGTCAACAGCATGTCCACAGCATGTCCACATGTCAACAGCATGTCCACGTCAACAGCATGTCCACGTCAACAGCATGTCAACAGCATGTCCACATGTCAACAGCATGTCAACAGCATGTCCACATGTCAACAGCATGTCCACATGTTAACATCATGTCAACAGCATGTCCACATGTCAAGAGCATGTCAACAGCATGTCCACATGTCAACAGCATGTCAACAGCATGTCCACATGTCAACAGCATGTCAACAGCATGTCCACATGTCAACAGCATGTCAACAGCATGTCCACATGTTAACATCATGTCAACATCATGTCAACATCATGTCAACAGCATGTCAAAAGTATGTCAACAGCATGTCAACAGCATGTCAACAGCATGTCCACATGTCAACAGCATGTCAACAGCATGTCCACATGTCAACAGCATGTCCACATGTCAACAGCATGTCCACATGTCAACAGCGTGTCCACATGTCAACAGCATGTCCACATGTCAACAGCATGTCCACAGCATGTCAACAGCATGTCCACATGTTAACATCATGTCAACAGCATGTCCACATGTTAACATCATGTCAACAGCATGTCCACATGTCAACAGCATGTCCACATGTCAACAGCATGTCCACATGTTAACATCATGTCCACATGTTAACATCATGTCAACATCATGTCCACATGTCAACAGCATGTCCACATGTTAACATCATGTCAACAGCATGTCCACAGCATGTCCACATGTTAACATCATGTCCACATGTCAACAGCATGTCCACATGTTAACATGTCAACAGCATGTCCACAGCATGTCCACATGTTAACATCATGTCAACAGTATGTCCACATGTCAACAGCATGTCCACATGTCAACAGCATGTCAACAGCATGTCCACATGTCAACAGCATGTCCACATGTCAACAGCATGTCCACATGTTAACATCATGTCAACAGCATGTCCACAGCATGTCCACATGTTAACATCATGTCCACATGTCAAAAGCATGTCCACATGTCAACAGCATGTCAACAGTATGTCCACATGTCAACAGCATGTCCACATGTCAACAGCATGTCCACATGTCAACAGCATGTCCACATGTCAAAAGCATGTCCACATGTCAACAGCATGTCAACAGTATGTCCACATGTCAACAGCATGTCCACATGTCAACAGCATGTCCACATGTTAACATCATGTCAACAGCATGTCCACAGCATGTCCACATGTTAACATCATGTCCACATGTCAAAAGCATGTCCACATGTCAACAGCATGTCAACAGTATGTCCACATGTCAACAGCATGTCCACATGTCAACAGCATGTCCACATGTCAACAGCATGTCAACAACATGTCCACATGTCAACAGCATGTCAACAACATGTCCACATGTCAACAGCATGTCAACAACATGTCCACATGTCAACAGCATGTCAACAACATGTCCACATGTCAACAGCATGTCAACATGTCCACATGTCAACAGCATGTCCACATGTCAAAAGCATGTCCACATGTTAACATCATGTCAACAGCATGTCCACATGTCAACAGCATGTCCACATGTCAACAGCATGTCCACAGCATGTCCACATGTCAACAGCATGTCCACAGCATGTCCACATGTCAACAGCATGTCCACATGTCCACAGCATGTCAACAGCATGTCAACAGCATGTCCACATGTCAACAGCATGTCAACAGCATGTCCACATGTCAACAGCATGTCCACATGTCAACAGCATGTCAACAGCATGTCCACATGTCAACAGCATGTCCACAGCATGTCCACATGTCAACAGCATGTCCACAGCATGTCCACATCTCAACAGCATGTCAAAAGCATGTCCACATGTCAACAGCATGTCAACAGCATGTCCACATGTCAACAGCATGTCCACATGTCAACAGCATGTCCACATGTCAACAGCATGTCAACAGCATGTCCACATGTCAACAGCATGTCCACATGTTAACATCATGTCCACATGTTAACATCATGTCAACAGCATGTCCACAGCATGTCCACATGTTAACATCATGTCAACAGCATGTCCACATTTCAACAGCATGTCCACATGTTAACATCATGTCCACATGTTAACATCATGTCCACATGTCAACAGCATGTCCACATGTCAACAGCATGTCCACATGTTAACATCATGTCAACAGCATGTCCACATGTCAACAGCATGTCCACATGTCAAGAGCATGTCAACAGCATGTCCACATGTCAACAGCATGTCAACAGCATGTCCACATGTTAACATCATGTCAACATCATGTCAACATCATGTCAACATCATGTCAACATCATGTCAACAGCATGTCCACATGTCAACAGCATGTCAACAGCATGTCAACAGCATGTCCGCATGTCAACAGCATGTCCGCATGTCAACAGCATGTCCGCATGTCAACAGCATGTCAACAGCATGTCCACATGTCAACAGCATGTCAACAGTATGTCCACATGTCAACAGCATGTCCACATGTTAACATCATGTCCACATGTTAACATCATGTCCACAGCATGTCCACATGTCAACAGCATGTCCACATGTTAACATCATGTCCACATGTTAACATCATGTCCACATGTTAACATCATGTCCACAGCATGTCCACATGTTAACATCATGTCCACATGTTAACATCATGTCCACATGTTAACATCATGTCCACAGCATGTCCACATGTCAACAGCATGTCCACATGTTAACATCATGTCCACATGTTAACATCATGTCCACATGTTAACATCATGTCCACAGCATGTCCACATGTCAACAGCATGTCCACATGTTAACATCATGTCCACATGTCAACAGCATGTCCACATGTCAACAGCATGTCCACATGTTAACATCATGTCAACAGCATGTCCACAGCATGTCCACATGTTAACATCATGTCCACATGTCAACAGCATGTCCACATGTTAACATCATGTCAAAAGCATGTCCACATGTCAACAGCATGTCAACAGTATGTCCACATGTCAACAGCATGTCCACATGTCAACAGCATGTCCACATGTCAACAGCATGTCCACATGTTAACATCATGTCAACAGCATGTCCACATGTCAACAGCATGTCAACAGTATGTCCACATGTCAACAGCATGTCAACAGCATGTCCACATGTCAACAGCATGTCAACAACATGTCCACATGTCAACAGTATGTCAACAGTATGTCAACAGCATGTCCACATGTCAACAGCATGTCCACATGTCAACAGCATGTCAACAGTATGTCCACATGTCAACAGCATGTCAACAACATGTCCACATGTCAACAGCATGTCAACATGTCCACATGTCAACAGCATGTCCACATGTCAAAAGCATGTCCACATGTCAACAGCATGTCCACAGCATGTCCACATGTCAACAGCATGTCCACAGCATGTCCACATGTCAACAGCATGTCAAAAGCATGTCCACATGTCAACAGCATGTCCACATGTCCACAGCATGTCAACAGCATGTCAACAGCATGTCAACAGCATGTCCACATGTCAACAGCATGTCAACAGCATGTCCACATGTCAACAGCATGTCCACATGTTAACATCATGTCCACATGTTAACATCATGTCCACATGTCAACAGCATGTCCACATGTCAACAGCATGTCCACATGTCAACAGCATGTCCACATGTTAACATCATGTCAACAGCATGTCCACATGTCAAGAGCATGTCAACAGCATGTCCACATGTCAAGAGCATGTCAACAGCATGTCCACATGTCAACAGCATGTCAACAGCATGTCCACATGTCAACAGCATGTCAACAGCATGTCCACATGTTAACATCATGTCAACATCATGTCAACATCATGTCAACAGCATGTCAACAGCATGTCCACATGTCAACAGCATGTCAACAGCATGTCCACATGTCAACATCATGTCAACAGCATGTCCACATGTTAACATCATGTCAACATCATGTCAACATCATGTCAACATCATGTCAACAGCATGTCAACAGCATGTCAACAGCATGTCCACATGTCAACAGCATGTCCGCATGTCAACAGCATGTCAACAGCATGTCCACATGTCAACAGCATGTCAACAGTATGTCCACATGTCAACAGCATGTCAACAGCATGTCCACATGTCAACAGCATGTCAACAGTATGTCCACATGTCAAC
The DNA here is from genome assembly GCF_933228915.1 of Telmatherina bonti. NCBI lineage: Eukaryota > Metazoa > Chordata > Actinopteri > Atheriniformes > Telmatherinidae > Telmatherina > Telmatherina bonti. The sequence goes on along the minus strand of NC_136627.1, from coordinate 39,188,085 downwards.
AGCATGTCAACAGCATGTCCACATGTTAACATCATGTCCACATGTTAACATCATGTCCACAGCATGTCCACATGTCAACAGCATGTCCACATGTTAACATCATGTCCACATGTTAACATCATGTCCACAGCATGTCCACATGTCAACAGCATGTCCACATGTTAACATCATGTCCACATGTTAACATCATGTCCACATGTTAACATCATGTCAACATCATGTCCACATGTCAACAGCATGTCCACATGTCAACAGCATGTCCACATGTTAACATCATGTCAACAGCATGTCCACAGCATGTCCACATGTTAACATCATGTCCACATGTCAACAGCATGTCCACATGTTAACATCATGTCAAAAGCATGTCCACATGTCAACAGCATGTCAACAGTATGTCCACATGTCAACAGCATGTCAACAGCATGTCCACATGTCAACAGCATGTCCACATGTCAACAGCATGTCCACATGTCAACAGCATGTCCACATGTTAACATCATGTCAACAGCATGTCCACATGTCAACAGCATGTCAACAGTATGTCCACATGTCAACAGCATGTCAACAACATGTCCACATGTCAACAGTATGTCAACAGTATGTCAACAGCATGTCCACATGTCAACAGTATGTCAACAGTATGTCAACAGCATGTCCACATGTCAACAGCATGTCCACATGTCAACAGCATGTCAACAGCATGTCCGCATGTCAACAGCATGTCCACATGTCAACCGCATGTCAACAGTATGTCCACATGTCAACAGCATGTCAACAGTATGTCCACATGTCAACAGCATGTCAACAGCATGTCCACATGTCAACAGCATGTCAACAGCATGTCCACATGTCAACAGCATGTCCACATGTCAACAGCATGTCCACATGTCAACAGCATGTCAACAGCATGTCCACATGTCAACAGCATGTCAACAGCATGTCCACATGTCAACAGCATGTCAACAGCATGTCCACATGTCAACAGCATGTCAACAGCATGTCCACATGTCAACAGCATGTCAACAGCATGTCCACATGTCAACAGCATGTCAACAGCATGTCCACATGTCAACAGCATGTCAACAGTATGTCCACATGTCAACAGCATGTCAACAGCATGTCCACAGCATGTCAACATGTCCACATGTCAACAGCATGTCAACAACATGTCAACAGCATGTCCACATGTCAACAGCATGTCAACAACATGTCAACAGCATGTCAACAGCATGTCCACATGTCAACAGCATGTCAACAGCATGTCCACATGTCAACAGCATGTCAACAGCATGTCCACATGTCAACAGCATGTCAACAGCATGTCCACATGTCAACAGCATGTCCACAGCATGTCCGCATGTCAACAGCATGTCAACAGCATGTCCACATGTCAACAGCATGTCCACAGCATGTCCGCATGTCAACAGCATGTCAACAGCATGTCCACATGTCAACAGCATGTCAACAGCATGTCAACAGCATGTCAACAGCATGTCCACATGTCAACAGCATGTCCGCATGTCAACAGCATGTCCACAGCATGTCAACAGTATGTCCACATGTCAACAGTATGTCCACATGTCAACAGTATGTCCACATGTCAACAGTATGTCCACATGTCAACAGCATGTCCACATGTCAACAGTATGTCCACATGTCAACAGCATGTCCACATGTCAACAGCATGTCAACAGCATGTCAACAGCATGTCAACAGTATGTCCACATGTCAACAGCATGTCCACATGTCAACAGCATGTCCGCATGTCAACAGTATGTCAACAGCATGTCAACAGTATGTCCACATGTCAACAGTATGTCCACATGTCAACAGTATGTCAACAGCATGTCCACATGTCAACAGTATGTCCACATGTCAACAGCATGTCAACAGCATGTCAACAGTATGTCAACAGCATGTCCACATGTCAACAGTATGTCCACATGTCAACAGTATGTCAACAGCATGTCAACAGCATGTCAACAGTATGTCAACAGCATGTCCACATGTCAACAGTATGTCCACATGTCAACAGCATGTCAACAGCATGTCAACAGTATGTCAACAGCATGTCCACATGTCAACAGTATGTCCACATGTCAACAGTATGTCAACAGCATGTCCGCATGTCAACAGCATGTCAACGGGTATTGCAAGTTGTCCGACCGTCCCCCCCCCCACGCAGACGTCGCCTCAGTGAAACTGAGTTGCTTCACTCTTTTCTTTATGTTTGTGAAATAGCGTTGATCAGCTGCTCATTTACATACACATAACTATTCATGAGATGCTTTGCTCCATTTATGGCTGAATGTGGGCGTGTCAGGCGGAGCAGGAGGCGGAGCCTTGTGCCGATGCTGAGGTGCAGGTGGGACGTCTGCACATGGTTTACAGATGTTTATAGTTTATAGTCATGGTTTATAGTTTCTTTCTGTAGTACTATATGCTACGCAGCGTTTTATTGATGACACCTCTGATCCAGAACTTAGTCCGGCACCGTGCATCCTCACCTCCCCGGTAACCAGGTGTTTTCCGTCCTGAGAGAAGGCCAGAGTGGTGAACGGCTTTCTGGACGTGTTGATGATGTGACTTTGTTTGTTGTTCTTTAGATGAAGCAGCACGATGACGCACCTGAAACACACCGCAGCTCTTTATGCAACACGCCGACCTTCCCATACAAGTACGTGTGAGGAGGCGGGGCTTACCCTGCAGGGTAGGCGATCAGCCCCGAGTTGGGGTCAGAGGTCAGACCACTGCTGCTGACGGTGCTGATACCAAGAACTTTCTCCAGTCTCACCTGAAACACACCAAGTGGTTAAAACAGATTTACTTCCTTTCATGGCCTCAAAGGAAAGTTTGAAACATTTAACCAAATCAAAGATATGTTATTCATCTCCGAGGGGAAATCAGATTAATAACACCGACAACTTATACCAAACACATGATTGCTCTTATCCCTTTTCAGGGCTGGGAGAAAAATTAATGTGTTAACAATGAACGCATTTAAGCGCAGAGCATCCAGTCCAGTTTTCCTGTTTCCAGTCCTGATACTGAAAGACTCCCACAAGGGATCAGTCCCATCCAACTACCGGCCAATAACCTGCCTCTCCACGACATGGAAGCTCCTGTCAGGCATCATAGTGGCTAAGGTAAGTGGGCACATGGATCAATACATGGCGGAGACACAGAAAGGTATTGGCAGAGGAACCAGAGGAGCCAAACACCGGCTGCTGGTTAACAGAACAGTCGCCCTAGCCTGCAAAACCAGACAGACAAACCTGTGCACCGCCTGGATTGACTACCGGAAACCATACAACTCAATGCCACACACATGGATCCTGGAATATCTGAAGCGATACAAGATCAACAGCAGCATAAAGACCATTGCTGCAAACTCAATGAGGCTGTGGCAGACCACCCTGGAGACCAACTTCAAGCCAATAGCACATGTCTCCATCAAATGTGGCATATATCAAGGAGATGTCCTGTCCCTGCTGCTTGTTCTGTAGAGGCCCGAACCCCCTCAGCCAACTAATCAACAAGACTGGCTATGGATACCGACTCAGGAATGGAACCACCATCAGCCACCTCCTGTACATGGATGACATCAAGCTGTACGCTAAGAGTCAGCAGGACATCCACTCACTGATCCACACCACCAGGATCTACAGCAGGGACATCGGAATGTCATTCGGACTGGAGAAATGTGGGCGGATGATCACAAAGAGAGGGAAGGTAATCCATACGGAGGGCATTGCACTCCCAGAGGGCAGGATAACAGATGTGGAGGAAAGCTACAAGTACCTGGGCATACCACAGGCGAATGGTAACCATGAAGAAGCCACAAGGAAAGCTGCCACAGCTACATACCTGCAGCGACTGAGGCAAGTACTGAGAAGTCAGCGCAATGGCACGAACAAGATCCAGGCAGTTAACAGCTACGCCCTTCCAGTGATCCGATACCCTGCTGGGATAATAAGCCGGCCAAAGGAGGAAGCTCAGACCACGGATGTCAAAACAGGGAAGTTACTCACCATGCATGGAGGGTTCCACCCCAAGTCCAGTGTCCAGCGACTAGACACTAAGCATAAAGAAGGGGGCCGGGGACTCCAGGATGAAACATCCAAGCTCCACAAATACATCAGGAAGAGGACACCAAGGGATGAAGCACTTAGAGAATGTCTCAGACAATGGAGTCTGGAGGAACACAAGATGGAAGAACCATCATGGGAGGAAAAGCCCCTGCATGGGATGTACCACCGGCAGATCACCGAAGTGGCCGATATAAACAAGTCCTATCAATGGCTGGAGAGGGCTGGACTGAAGGACAGCACAGAGGCACTAATCATGGCAGCACAGGAGCAGGTCCAGATCTACCAGACCAGGCAGGATCCCAGATCTACCATACCAGGCAGGATCCCAGATCTACCATACCAGGCAGGATCCCAGATCTACCAGACCAGGCAGGATCCCAGATCTACCAGACCAGGCAGGATCCCAGATCTACCATGCCAGGCAGGATCCCAGATCTACCATGCCAGGCAGGATCCCAGGTGCAGACTATGCAAAGGAGCCCCTGAAACAATCCAGCACCACACAGCAGGGTGCAAGATACTGGCAGGCAAAGAATACATGGAGCACCATAACCAAGTAGCTGCATAGTGTTCAGGAACATCTGTGCAGAATATGGACTGGAGACCCCTCAGTCCCAGTGGGAAACTCCCCCCAAGGTGGTGGAGAATGAGAGGTCTAAGATCCTCTGGGACTTCCAGATCCAGACAGATAAAATGGTGGTGGCCAACCAAGCGGACATAGTGATCATGGAGAAGCAGCAGAGGAAAGCCGTAGTGATCGATGGATCCATCCCCAATGATGGAAATATCAGGAAAAAGGAGAAACTGGAGAAGTACCAAGGCCTCCAGGAAGACCGGGAGAAGGCCTGGAGGGTGAAAGCAACAGTAGTACCCATAGTGATGGGAGCACTGGGGGCCGTGTCCCCTACACTGGAGAAGTGGCTCCAACAGATACCTGGTGAAACATCAGACATCTCCGTCCAGAAAAGATCAGTCCTAGGAATGCCCTATACATATACATATATATATATACATATGTATATGTATGTATGTATGTATATATATACATATACATATACATATATATACATATACATATACATATATATACATATATATACATATATATATATATATATATGTATATATGTGTGTACATATATATATATGTATATATGTGTGTACATATATATATATGTATATATGTGTGTACATATATATATATGTATATATGTGTGTACATATATATATATGTATATATGTGTGTACATATATATATATGTATATATGTGTGTACATATATATATATGTATATATGTGTGTACATATATATATATATATATATATATATATATATATATATATATATATATACACACACACATTTTTTTGTATCTAATCCCACCGCTAAAATTTCATAAGTTTTTTAATGTATTTAACTGTTGTTAATGTACGTATTTATTTCCAACTTTTTAAAATTAGTATGATTTATCTAAATAATATAATTTTCTTTATATTTTGAGTCAATAATAAAACTATATATCTTCTTATAATTTCCTTTTCTGGATTAAAAAGATGATTTTAAGGTGGGTAACAGATTTTCACGCTACACCAGTGGCCTACTTGTTTCTGTGCCGTGAACATTAGCTCGTTGCTGCGTTAACAAAGTTTTACTAAATTAATTCAAAGCCTAAATATTGCGTTTTACTTCCTTACTAAATAAGTAGCTTAAATGTGCATGAGTCGGATGTTTCTCCAGTGAAACTTCCAGCAGCTCCAGCCGGCTAACGGAACTGGATGTTAACGGTTAGCTCTGACTGTACCCGGCTGCTGGAGGTCTTCTGCCGGCTCTGGCGACTCTTCCTCCCCGCTGGCTGCCTCCTCTTGGCGGTGATGGCAGACCCGCAGTCCGCTTCCTCAGCCATGACACCAAATTCACGTTAATATAAAAAGTAATTACATAAAACAAAGCGTGAATGTGATGTTGTTGGTGTATAACCACCGCAGAACACTTTCATAAAAGCCGGCTCAGTGTTAACCTCTCCGGAGCTGACAAGAGGGGACAGCAGCTTCATGCTAACTGTCGCCCGACGAAACCCGACACCTTTATGTGCGGCGGGACTCCGGTTCAAATTAAGCCCCGCCCACTTTCACCCCTAAGCCAACCAGTGGCTTTACCGTCAGTGACCCAGCAAACGAAAGGCCAGAATTTACTACAAGTCCTGCCTACTTTTCGGCAAGCAACCAATCAGCATGCAGGCAGTTGGAGCACCCAGGAATGAAGAAGTTTTATGTCTGTAATTTATTTTAATATATTATTTGGTTCCTTTTAAAGTAATTATTCTTGTTTATGTTTTATTGTTAAAATAGTAAGCATTTATTTATCAATTCCACTTTTCCTTCCTTACCGGATTCCGGTTATTAACCCCAAAATAATTAGTAATAATAAATGTTCAGGATGAGTTATGATAACTGGAAACAGACCAGTAACATGACTGGTTTAACTGGAAACAGACCAGTAACGTGACCAGTTTAACTGGAAACAGACCGGTAACATAACGGGGTGTAAAAGGAACATTTCAGAGTCTCACAGACGGTACAAAAGTGAAAACAGCAACACAACAAAGGCGGAACCATTTTGCAAATTAAGACAAGTTTACCAGAAGTTTATAAACAAGTTATCGATCAGCTATAATGATCAGTTATCAGTCAGTGATAACGGAAGTTGACTCAGTGGCTATCTGTCAGACACAGCGCCTCCTGCTGTTTTCTCCTTTATGGATCATTTCTGGGAACCGTGAGCCGAATCTGCAGCAGGACTCAGGCCGGCTGGCGTGTTTTCAGCTCAGTTTCCGGTTCTGGATCTGACTTCTGGTCTCTGATGACCTGTGGAGACAAAACGGGACAGTTGGTGAGGATTTGATGAGGCCGCCCAGATTTAATCTTAACTTTCTTCAAAGTGATTATTCTGGATTCTGATTGTTGGAGACTTTAACGTTCATGTGTGGTGTGAGACGAAGCCGATGACCAAAGCCTTGCTGAGTTTGACTGATTCTGTCAACTTGCGTTAACTAGTGAAGGATCCGACACGTGAAAAGGGACACATCCTTGACCTGATTCTCTCTCTCGGTTTACATGGAAATGTTCAGCAGATTTGTGATGCTGGCATTTCTGATCATCTCCTGTTTAATTTAAGTTAGTTTAATTCTGCGTTCTATTCGACCATGCTGCATCATGACCTAATGTAATCTGTCCATCTGCAAGCTGGGTCCAAGTTAAAGCAAAAATCAAACTGAGAAGAATTTCTGTTCTGCATGCCAGAAAACATCCTCCTGCAGCCAACATTCACTTCTGTTGATGAAATATCGCCACGATGGCTCACCATGAAGGATATGCTATCAGGGTATTTCTGACAGCTGATGGTGGAAGTTGGAGGCATGAAGGACAGGTATGTGGTTACCGTGACAACACTCACCCCTGTGGAGGAGCTGGGGACAAGCATCAACCGGGACTGGCTGGCGTTTGGGGAAACCCAGCACATTTATATCAGACTACCAGAGACCGTAAAGTGGCCTCAGTCTGAGGGGAACAGCACTAGATCACAAAAGCAGAGCTGGAAATGGAACAGCCTTTAAAACAGAAGATAAGTCATTAATGAATGCTTCAACGTCTATGGATATGCTAATGAGATGGACTCCAGAAGGATTTTTTCTTTCCAAGCAAAGATGAAAAGATCCCGTTTAATCTAAATGGTTGAACTTCTTGTGGCAGGTCTGATGAGGCAGCAGTGACCGTCCCGTGGCGCCTGGAAGCAACGCCTCAACTGAACCGACCAGATGTGGTCACAGCATCTGTTTCTGCATGAACATATCTAGATTAACTAGCAGCCAACCACTGAGTTGAGCCAGCTAACCAGCCTAAACCTAAAGCCTAAATAAAATATTAACACCAAAACTTTCCCATTTATGTAAAATTATCAAATAAATTAATTTTAAAAAACAGCAAACAGTCTAATTTATATGAATAATTGTTTATTAAAGCTGCTCTTCCTGCAGCTACTTTATGAACATGTTTGTTCCCCTTTTAAACTGGGTCATACTGGACATGGTGGTGGCAGACCAGTAAGCCTCACACTGGTGTGTGAGAGATGATCAGGTGTGCCATAAGAAATGATCCCTGTTACCTGGTTGGTCTGAAGAACAGGTGTGTTTTAGAACAGAACCAGGTTTCATACTGAGTCAGAGGAAAAATAAAAGACCTTAAAGGACATTTTCTTTCTTTTACATTCGATTCTTATTGAAGATATTTTGACAGGAACAGCTTCAGATTATTAATACAGACTATACAGCTTCATTTTTCAGCATTTTCGCTTTGCGGTGTGTCCTGTGGTCTTTTTAATGAAAAGCATGTCCTTTGCCTCATTATGTAAATGAATGGGGTGTGTCTTAAGACAAGCCCCTCCCCTTTTCATTTTTTTTTTCTCCACTTGTCCCGTCCAGCACGGTGGTCTGGCTGCTGACTATCATGGATGTCAGGCCCTTCCTGACCGACTGGGGGGGCGGGGGGGTACGAGATGTTCAGTCTGAACAGCTCCACCTGCAAGAAAACAGAACACCACCTGCACCATCTCCAAGAGTTACCATGGAAACAACCGAAAGAAAACATCAGAATACTAAGAGAAAAACCCTGACGACAGGCAACCCACCCTCCCCGTGAAACATCCCCCCACACCCCAAGCCCTCTCCCAGGATCAGGTCCAGAACCAGGTCCACTTTCAGATCAGATTTATTCAGAAAACTTAACAGAGTGTAGAAGAAAACCATAAAAGATCCATCAGATCCAGTCCCAAACCCTGCTCCCCCACCAGCCGGTCCCAAAACCTGCTCCCCCCCCCCCACCAGCCGGTCCCAAAACCTGCTCCCCCCCCCCCCCACCAGCCGGTCCCAAAACCTGCTCCCCCCCCCCACCAGCCGGTCCCAAACCCTGCTCCCCCACCAGCCGGTCCCAAAACCTGCTCCCCCCCCCCCACCAGCCGGTCCCAAAACCTGCTCCCCCACCAGGTGGTCCCAAAACCTGCTCCCCCACCAGGTGGTCCCAAAACCTGCTCCCCCACCAGCCGGTCCCAAAACCTGCTCCCCCACCAGCCGGTCCCAAAACCTGCTCCCCCCCCCCCACCAGCCGGTCCCAAAACCTGCTCCCCCACCAGGTGGTCCCAAAACCTGCTCCCCCACCAGCCGGTCCCAAAACCTGCTCCCCCACCAGCCGGTCCCAAAACCTGCTCCCCCCCCCCCACCAGCCGGTCCCAAACCCTGCTCCCCCACCAGCCGGTCCCAAAACCTGCTCCCCCCCCCCCACCAGCCGGTCCCAAAACCTGCTCCCCCACCAGGTGGTCCCAAAACCTGCTCCCCCACCAGGTGGTCCCAAAACCTGCTCCCCCACCAGCCGGTCCCAAAACCTGCTCCCCCACCAGGTGGTCCCAAAACCTGCTCCCCCACCAGGTGGTCCCAAAACCTGCTCCCCCACCACCCGGTCCCAAACCCTGCTCCCCCACCACCCGGTCCCAAAACCTGCTCCCCCACCAGGTGGTCCCAAAACCTGCTCCCCCACCAGGTGGTCCCAAAACCTGCTCCCCCACCAGGTGGTCCCAAAACCTGCTCCCCCACCAGCCGGTCCCAAACCCTGCTCCCCCACCAGGTGGTCCCAAACCCTGCTCCCCCACCAGGTGGTCCCAAATCCTGCTCCCCCCCCCCCCCCCACCAGCCGGGCCCAAAACCTGCTCCCCAACCACCCGGTCCCAAAACCTGCTCCCCCACCAGGTGGTCCCAAAACCTGCTCCCCCCCCCCCACCAGCCGGGCCCAAAACCTGCTCCCCCACCAGCCGGTCCCAAACCCTGCTCCCCCACCAGGTGGTCCTAAAACCTGCTCCCCAACCACCCGGTCCCAAACCCTGCTCCCCCACCAGGTGGTCCTAAAACCTGCTCCCCAACCACCCGGTCCCAAAACCTGCTCCCCCACCAGGTGGTCCCAAAACCTGCTCCCCCACCAGCCGGTCCCAAACCCTGCTCCCCCACCAGGTGGTCCTAAAACCTGCTCCCCAACCACCCGGTCCCAAACCCTGCTCCCCCACCAGGTGGTCCTAAAACCTGCTCCCCAACCACCCGGTCCCAAAACCTGCTCCCCCACCAGGTGGTCCCAAAACCTGCTCCCCAACCAGCCGGTCCCAAAACCTGCTCCCCCACCAGGTGGTCCCAAAACCTGCTCCCCCACCAGGTGGTCCTAAAACCTGCTCCCCAACCACCCGGTCCCAAAACCTGCTCCCCCACCAGGTGGTCCCAAAACCTGCTCCCCCCCCCCCCCCCACCAGGTGGTCGCAAAACCTGCTCCCCCACCAGCCAGTCCCAAAACCTGCTCCCCCACCAGGTGGTCCCAAAACCTGCTCCCCCCCCCCCCCCCCCCCCCACCAGGTGGTCGCAAAACCTGCTCCCCCACCAGCCAGTCCCAAAACCTGCTCCCCCCCCCCCCCCCCCACCAGGTGGTCCCAAAACCTGCTCCCCCACCAGCCAGTCCCAAAACCTGCTCCCCCACCAGCCAGTCCCAAAACCTGCTCCCCCACCAGGTGGTCGCAAAACCTGCTCCCCCACCAGGTGGTCGCAAAACCTGCTCCCCAACCAGCCGGTCGATAGGTCCATAGCCGGTCCAGCCGGACTGGATCCGGATCCAGTCCCTGACCTTGATGTGGCTCCTGATTTGGATCACAGTTCAGTTGGAATATCAGTTGATCCAAACAGATGGAAAACACAGAACCAGAACAGGGTCAAATGTTCACACACACCTGCTGTTAAAATGATTTTGTTGATTAAATAAAACTAGACGGTTTGAACCAGAACCAGGATCCTGGACTGAATTCTGAAGCTGCTGAAACGGACCGCGTTAGAGGTGTCAGTTCTGATCTGGTTCTGATGTAGGACACACTCAGGTCCTGGTCCTGGTTCTGCTTCTAAGGTTCGGTGTTGAGTCTGAGCAGAGGTCCAAAAGGGGTGGGACCAGAACCTGAAGCCCGGTTCAGAACCTGAAGATCGGTTTCTGAACATGATCCAGAACCAGTGGGTACCGATCACGGTAAGAGAAAACTAGAAAGGAGGTAAGAACGTTGAGTCTCTGCAGAAATTCCCTTCAGAACGTTCCGGCTGCAGCCGTTTCCATGGAGACGATCCGATCTGCAGAGGAAGAGGGAGCAGCGTGAAGAGGGGACGGTTCTTATGGGTCAAACCGAACCTGGAGAGAGTTCTGGGGGCTCAGACGGGTCGTGCTTTACCTGGCTCACGTTCAGGACCGGAACACATGAACGGCCCGGATTACGTACTGCCGGCAGATCGGACACTCGTTCATCCGCTTGCCGCACTTGGTGCAGGTGATCATGTGACCACATTCCAGCAGAACACAGTCGATCGGAGAGTCCATGCAGATCCGGCACAGGTTCTCCTCCAGACCCGAGCCAGGGCCGTCACCAGGACCTAAGCAGGACCAGAACCGGGTCAGAGACCAAATAAATACACAAAGACAAGATCAGAACCTTGGTTCTGTTCGCTGAAAAGTTCAGAACCAAGAGAAGCAAAAGGAACTCACCTGGAGCGTTCACAGCGTTCGCGGCTGAAACAGGAAGCAGGTGACATCATCAGAAAACAGGTGACATCATCAGTAAATAGGTGACATCATTAGGAATCAGGTGACATCATCAGGAATCAGGTGACATCATCAATAAACAGGTGACATCATCAGAAATCAGGTGACATCATCAGAAAACAGGTGACATCATAGGTGATGACAGAGCTAAGGTTTGGGTCACTTCCTGTCACTGCCTCAGTGAACAACATTAACAAATCAGCAGCCATGTTGGAACACAAGCGAACATTTCCAGGCTGCTGGTCTCAGATCAGATTTCTGGATGGGGACACATGACGGACCAGGATCTATGAGGGTTTTTGGTCACAAACATGCTGGACCAACACTTAAAGGACGTTTACAGTCATCATTTAACCAGACCTGGAAGAGGGCGCTCAGCGTCCCCCGGGGGCTCCTGTGGGGGGTACTCTGGGAGTATGGGGTACCGGACCCCCTTGTACGAGCTGTCCGGTCCCTGTACGACAGGTGTCAGAGCTTGGTCCGCATTGCCGGTAGTAAGTCGGATCCGTTTCCGGTGAGGGTTGGACTCTGCCAAGGCTGCCCTTTATCACCGATTCTGTTCATAACTTATAAGGACAGAATTTCTAGGCGCAGCCGAGGTGTTGAGGGGATCCGACTTGGTGGCCTCAGGATTGGGTCCCTGCTTTTTGCAGATGACGTGGTCCTGTTGGCTTCATCTGGTCGTGATCTCCAGCTCTCGCTTGAGCGATTCGCGGCCGTCTGTGAAGCGGCTGGGATGAGAATCAGCACCTCCAAATCTGAGACCATGGTCCTCAGCCGGAATAGGGTGGATTGCCCTCTCCGGGTCGGGAGTCAGGTCCTGCCTCAAGTGGAGGAATTTAAATATCTCGGGGTCTTGTTCGCGGTGGAGGGAAGGATGGAGCGCGAGATCGACAGACGGATCGGTGCGACGTCTGCAGTAATGCGGACTCTGCGCCGGTCTGTCGTGGTGAAGAAGGAGCTGAGCCAGAAGGCGAAGCTCTCGATTTACCAGTCGATCTACGTTCCTACCCTCACCTATGGTCATGAGCTGTGGGTCGTGACCGAAAGAACCAGATCTCGTATACAGGCGGCTGAAATGAGTTTCCTCCGCAGGGTGGCCGGGCTCTCCCTTAGAGATAGGGTGAGGAGCTCGGTCATCCAGGAGGAGATCAGAGTAGAGCCGCTGCTCCTCCGCATCGAGAGGAACCAGTTGAGGTGGCTCGGGCATCTGGTCAGGATGCCTCCTGGACCTCCCTGGTGAGGTGTTTCAGGCACGTCCCTCTGGGAGGAGACCCCGGGGAAGACCCAGGACACGCTGGAGGGATTATATCTCTCGGCTGGCCTGGGAACGCCTCGGGATCCCCCCGCAGAGTTGGTAAATGTGGCTGGGGAGAGGGAAGTCTGGGCTTCCCTGCTTAGGCTGCTGCCCCCGCGACCCGACCCGGGATAAGTGGCAGAAGATGGATGGATGGAAAATAATAATAATAATATGAAGATGGAACCAAACAAAGGAGAAAAAGTCTCTGATCAAAAATCCATACATCAGTTGTTCATCAGCTGGACAGAAAGGTCCTGGGCCAGGTCTGACTCACCCTGCAGGTTCTGCTGGTCCTGGTACAACCGGGTCACTCTCTCCATCAGTTCCCACTTCTCACAGCAGCCTTTGAAGTTGACGAAGTTCCGGGCCAGAATCTCCTTCAGCTGCCGGACGCTGAGCGTCTCGATGTCCTCCACGCAGCCCAGGTCCGACAGGGATGCCCGGCGGCCCGAGACCGGAACCTCCTCAGGGTCCCATATCTGGAATCAAAAGGACACTCACATCCGTCATCAGGACTGGACAGACCGGGTCTGGTTCTGGATTTGGTCCGTTACCTGCTCTTCATCCTGCAACTCCTCCTCAGTGGGGACTGTGTCTGTGGGCGGGGCTTCAGGCTCCTCTGCTGGTTGGTCAGGGCTGCTGGACGGGGAGGGCGGCGTGGGGTCGGGGGTGGGGATCCGAGGTGTCAAGTCAGGGGGCTCAGAGGTCACTGAGGGGGGCACAGTGATGGGGGTGTCGGAGGCGGAGCTGCTGGAGGGGGAGGACTGCTGACCCAGAACCAGTTCCACCAGTTCCTCCTGCAGACCACAAAGACCACATTCAACTGGGAGGTTGGGGGGGGCAACACCAGTAAGAACTGAGGGCACGTTACCTTCTCTCTGCACAGGTGAGTGGACACCTCGTGCAAATGCAGGTAGTCTCTGAGCTCCTTCACCTTCAGCTTCATTAGCTCTGCCCTCTCCAGCAGGTTACCATAGAAACGCTGACAGGTGTGACACAACCGGGGACGAAAACCCAACTGGGCAGAGCAACGGCTGCAGTAGTTCTTTTTACAGTCCACACACACGTGCTGGGGGCACACAGGTGAGACAGAGACAGGTGAGAGAGAGACAGGTGAGACAGAGACAGGTGAGACAGGTGAGACAGAGACAGGTGAGACAGACAAAAGTAAAAAAGGTGAGACAGAGACAGGTGGGACAGACAGTTGAGACAGACAAAAGTAAAAAAGGTGAGACAAAGACAGGTGGGACAGACGGGACCGAGACAGGTGGGACAGACAGGTGAGACAGAATGAAGTGAGACAGGTAAGACAGACAGAGGGGAGACACACAGGTGAGACTAACAAAAGTAAAACAGTTGAGACAGAGATAGGTGTAATAAGTGAGACAGGTGAGTCCATGTAAACAAAGAAAAAACATCAGCTTCAAATGGTTAAACTGTTGCCGTGACAACAGCAAACAGACTGGACTTGGTGCGTCCAGCAGAGGGAACCGCTGGTTTGAGGTCTGGCTTCAGCGGATGGGCGGAGCCTGACGCAGTGGGCGGAGTTACCTTCTTGGCCGGTGTATCAAACGGGCCTCCACAGGCCTTGCAGGTGTGTTCAGGTGAAGGAGACGGCTGTCTGCTGAAGGCCGAGTTAGTGTAGGACTGGTGCTGTCTGCTGTCTTCACCTGCATCACCTGAGTCCAAACACAGCCAATCACAGCAGGACGAGAACATGCTGCGGACACACAGGGACAGGTGTAGGACAGCAAGAAGGACTTTTTTTTTTTTTTTTTTTTTTAAATCATTTGGTTTTAGTAGGTTGTACCTCCACACTTGCTTATCTGAATAATAAATCATTTTATCTATTGATTATGTCTAAAACCTAGATCTTATTCCCATTGGTCCGATTTCATTCGGACCTAACTTAATGTTAAAAACCAACAATTTTCTGCTGCTGACGCTGAATAAACATGTGACCCCTAAATAATCAGTTTAATCTGTTTTCTAACATGAGCTTCATCTTTCGGCTTCGGCAGATTTTAGTTTTATTGTGCTTTTAGCTGCAAGGAAACTAATCATGTGCAACTTTCGATACAAACGAGTAAAAACGAAACCACTTTTTCAGGTTCAGGTGTTTAAATATTTAACTAATGTACTACATATTTTCGTGCAGGAAGTTCGTTTTCACACATCTTTGAAATGCTCTGGGGAATTCGGCTTTTTTTTTTTTTCAGGAGGTCCAATGTTTAGAAAACGAAACAACATGAAAACAAAACTTTGAACTAACGAAGCTAACAGGGTATAGTTTAAATGTGAATAAAATTATCACTTATAAATATAAATCGGTGAGCCGAGTGATTAAACATGTTGAGAAAACACGTAATTAATCGATACTTTGGTTTTATTTGGATGTTTTTTCGCCAGTGACTCAGGAAACTTTAATGAGTGAATATTTTAAAGGAGTCCGGCGAGCGGCATCTGGAAAGTACCCTGCGCTGCTAGCGGGCTAAAAGCTAACACCGGGCGACTTGCTGAAGTTTCAAAACACCGAAGAAGAAGAAAACAAACATAAACAACATGGAAGACAAGCGCAGCTAAACTTAGACTTAAAGTCTGAGCCAAAACAGAACGGCACAGTTAACCACGCAACAAGTCGTCTTACCTGTTGGTGACAGGACTGCCACCGCTAGCAGTCAGCTAACTCACCGAGAAACTAGTTAACCAACACTAACCAGCAGGTTAAACTTCCAGCTGACAGCTCGTCCGCGTGAGGCGTTCAAGGTGAGTCGGAAACATGAGAGGTGAGAGTCCAGGAGGTCTAAACCAGGTTAACCCGGACCAGAACCGGGTCAGGGAGGACTAAACCAGGATAGCCCGGACCAGAACCGGGTCAGGGAGGACTAAACCAGGTTAACCCGGTCCAGAACCGGATCAGGAAGACTTTAACCCGGACCAGAACCGGGTCAGAGAGGACTAAACCAGGTTAATCCGGTCCAGAACCGGGTCAGGAGGACTTTAACCCGGATCAGGGAGGAATTTAACCCGGACCAGAACCGGGTCAGGGAGGACTAAACCAGGTTAACCCGGACCAGAACCGGGTCAGGAGGACTTTAACCCGGACCAAAACCGGGTCAGGGAAACTTTAATCAACCTGAACACACCGAACACAACTAAAACACACACAAGCACATAACACACAACAAGAACACAACAAATACACAAAAAACCACACAAACACACACCTAATACACACTAATTTACACACCAAACACACAACAAGCACAAACCAAACAGACTACAAAAACACAAGCAGGCACCAAATACACACACAAAAAAAACCACCATAACACACAGAACACACACCAAACACACAAAAGAAACACACACGGACACAACAAATACACAAATACACAAACCAATTGTTTAGGAGGAAAAAAATCTTAAAATGAGTTTTCAGACTTTAAACTTTTCTTTCCTTATTAGTTTGTTTTTCTTCAGAATAAAGTTCAACCTGATAATAAATCTATAAATCAATAAATCCTTGCTCCAGGATCACATGCAACTTGATATCTGATCAACACACATGGTTTTTCTGAAGTTCAACACGTCAACAGATCCGGTTGATGTTTACATGTCCTTTTAACGGGAACATGTAGGAATAAACACGTTGGTGTGAAATGGAATTCCTGCAGATGGAAAGGAAGAAATGTAAAAAAAAAAAAAAAAGGGACAGAAAATGATCCAACCAAAGAAAAAGAATCTTGAGTTGATAATTTAACACAGAAGCAGAAAACAACATGAACTCTTTTGAACCAAACCATTTGAAGCAAAATTCATAGTTTAATTTTAAAGCTTAAAATGAAATTAAAAAAAGAAAAATATCCTCCAGTGAAAACAGAGGAAAGCTTTCTGTTTATGAGCGTCTTTCTTCATATTTCTGAAGAGAACATGGCCACAAGTTCTCATCGATCCTCATTGGTCCTCATTGGTCCTCATCGATCCTCGTCGGTTCTCATCGGTCCTCATTGGTCCTCATTGGTCCTCATCGATCCTCGTCGGTTCTCATCGGTCCTCATCGATCCTCATCAGTCCTCATTGATCCTCATCGACCCTCATTGATCCTCATCGATCCACATCAGTCCTCATCAATCCTTATCAGTCCTCATCGATCCACATCAGTCCTCATCGATCCTCACTAGTCCTCATCTGTCCTCATTGACCCTCATCAATCCTCATTGACCCCTCATAAGTCTTTATTGATCCTCACCTGTCCTCATCGATCCAAACCAGTCTTCATCGATCCAAATCAGTCCTCATTGACCCTCATCAGTCTTTATTGATCCTCACCAGTCCTCATTGATCCTTACCGGACCTCATCCGTCCTCATTGATCCACATCACTCCTCATCAATCCTCACCAGTCTTCATCGATCCAAATCAGTCCTCATCGACCCTCATCAGTCTTCATCGATCCCCACCATTTCTCATCGATCCTTATCAGTCCTCATCGATCCTCACCAGTCCTTATTGATCCTCATCACTCCCCTTTGATGCTCACCAATCCTCATCGATCGTCTTCTGTCCTCATTGATCCTCATCAGTCCTCATCGATGCTCATTGATCCTCGTCAGTATTCATCGACCATCATCCGTCTTTATTGATCCTCACCAGTCCTCATCGATCCTCATCACTCCTCATTGATCCTCATCGATCTTCATCGATCCTCATCAGTCCTCATCGATCCACATCAGTCCTCATCAGTCCTCAGTGATCCTCATCAGTCCTCATCGATCCTCATCAGTCCTCATCGATCCTCATCAGTCCTCATCGATCCACATCAGTCCTCATCGATCCTCATCAGTCCTCATCAGTCCTCATCACTCCTCATCGATCCTCATCAGTCCTCATCGATCCACATCAGTCCATATTGATCCTCATCACTCCTCATTGATCCTCATCAGTCTTCATTGGTCCTCATTGATCCACATCAGTCCTCATCGATCCTCATCAGCCCTCATCGATCCACATCAGTCCATATTGATCCTCATCAGTCCTCATCACTCCTCATTGATCCTCATCAGTCCTCACTGATCCACATCGATCCACATCAGTCTTCATCAGTCCTCATCACTCCTCATTGATCTTCATTAGTCCTCATCGATCCTCATCGATCCTCATCAGTCCACATCGATCCACAGCAGTCCTCATCGATCCACATCAGTCCATATTGATCCTCATCAGTCCTCATCGATCCTCATCAATCCACATCAGTCTTCATCAGTCCTCATCAGTCCTCACTGATCCACATCGATCCACATCAGTCTTCATCAGTCCTCATCACTCCTCATTGATCTTCATTAGTCCTCATCGATCCTCATCAGTCCTCATCGATCCATATCAGTCCTCATCTATCCTCACCAGTCCTCTTCGATCCTCTCTAGTTCTCATCTGTCCTCATTGACCCTCATCAGTCCTCATTGACCCCTCTTCAGTCTTTATTGATCCTGACCAGTCCTCATAGATGCTCACCAGTCCACATCAGTCCTCATTGATCCACATTACTCCTCATCAATCCTCACCAGTCTTCATCGATCCTCACCATTTCTCATCGATCCTTATCAGTCCTCATCAATCCTCACCAGTCCTGATCGATCCACATTACTCCCCTTTGATCCTCACCAGTCCTCTTCGATCGTCTTTAGTCCTCATTGATCCTCACCAGTCCTCATCTATTCTCATTGATCGTCATCAGTGTTCATCGACCGTCATCAGTCCTCATCGATCCACATCAGTCCTCATCAGTCCTCATCGATCCACATAACTCCTCATTGATCCTCATCAGTCCTCATCGATTCTCATCAGTCCTCATCGATCCTCATTAGTCCTCATCGATCCTCATCAGTTCTCATTGCTCCTCATTGATCCACATCACTCCCAGTTGATCCTCATCAGTCCTCATTGATCCTCATAAGTCCTCATTGATCCTCATCAGTCCTCATCAGTCCTCATCGACCCTCATCAGTCCTCATCGATCCTCATCGATCTTCATCGGTCCTCATCAGTCCTCATCGACCCCCATCGATTCTCATCAGTTTTCATCGGTCCTCCTCCATCCTCATCGGTCCTCATCAGTCCTCATTGAACCTCATCGATCCTCATCGATCCTCATCGATCTTCATCGGTCCTCATCAGTCCTCATCAACCCCCATCGATTCTCATCAGTTTTCATCGGTCCTCCTCCATCCTCATCGGTCCTCATCAGTCCTCATTGAACCTCATCGATCCTCATCACTCCTCATCAGTCTTCATCGATCCTCACTGGTCCTCATCAGTCCTAATCAGTCCTCATTGATCCTCATCAGTCCTCATCGGTCCTCATTGATTCTCATCAGTCCTCATCGATCCACATTAGTCCTCATCGATCCACATCAGTCCATATTGATCCTCATCAGTCCTCATCGATCCTCATCGATCCACATCAGTCTTCATCAGTCCTCATCACTCCTCATTGATCTTCATTAGTCCTCATCGATCCTCATCAGTCCTCATCGATCCACATCAGTCCTCATCCATCCTCATCAGTCCTCATCGATCCTCATCGATCCACATCAGTCTTCATCAGTCCTCATCACTCCTCATTGATCTTCATTAGTCCTCATCTATCCTCACCAGTCCTCTTCGATCCTCTCTAGTTCTCATCTGTCCTCATTGACCCTCATCAGTCCTCATTGACCCCTCTTCAGTCTTTATTGATCCTGACCAGTCCTCATAGATGCTCACCAGTCCACATCAGTCCTCATTGATCCTTACCGGACCTCATTAGTCCTCATTGATCCACATCACTCCTCATCAATCCTCACCAGTCTTCATCGATCCTCACCATTTCTCATCGATCCTTATCAGTCCTCATCGATCCTCACCAGTCCTGATCGATCGACATTACTCCCCTTTGATCCTCACCAGTCCTCTTCGATCGTCTTTAGTCCTCATTGATCCTTACCGGACCTCATTAGTCCTCATCGATCCACATAACTCCTCATTGATCCTCATCAGTCCTCATCGATTCTCATCAGTCCTCATCGATCCTCATTAGTCCTCATCGATCCTCATCAGTTCTCATTGCTCCTCATTGATCCACATCACTCCCAGTTGACCCTCATCAGTCCTCATCGATCCTCATAAGTCCTCATTGATCCTCATCAGTCCTCATCAGTCGTCATTGATTCTCATCAGTCCTCATCGATCCTCATCAGTCCTCATCATTTCTCATTGATCCTCATCAGTCCTCATCGGTTCTCATCTATCCTCATCAGTCCTCATTGATCCTCATCGATCCTCATCAGTCCTCATCGATTTTCATCAGTCCTGATCGACCCTCATCGATCTTCATCAATCCACATCAGTCCTCATCGATCCTCATTACTCCTCATTGATCTTCATCAGTCCTCATCAATCCTCATCAGTCCTCATCGATCCACATCAGTCCTCATTGATCCTCATCAGTCCTCATCGATCCACATCAGTCCATATTGATCCTCATCAGTCCTCATCGATCCTCATCAGTCCTCATTGATCTCATCAGTCCTCATCGGTCCTCATCAGTCCTCATTGATCCTCATCAGTCCTAATCAGTCCTCATCAGTCCTCATGGATTCTCATCAGTCCTCATCGATCCTTATCAGTCCTCATCAGTCTTCTTCGACCCTCATCAGTCGTCATCGATCCCCATCGATTCTCATTGATTCTCATCAGTACTCATCAGTCCTCATAAGTCCTCATTGATCCTCATCGATTCTCATCGATCCCCATCAGTCCTCATCAGTCCTCATCGATACACTTCACTCCTCATTGATCCTCATCAGTCCTCATCGATCATCATCAGTCCTCATCGGTCCACATCAGTCCTCATCATTGCTCATTGATCCTCATCAGTCCTCATTGGTTCTCATCAGTCCTCATCGCTCCTCATCAGTCCTCATCAGTACTCATCAGTAACTCATTGATCCTCATCAGTCCTCATCAGTCGTCATTGATTCTCATCAGTCCTCATCGATCCTCATCAGTCCTCATCATTCCTCATTGATCCTCATCAGTCCTCATCGGTTCTCATCGATCCTCATCAGTCCTCATTGATCCTCATCGATCCTCATCAGTCCTCATCGATCTTCATCAGTCCTGATCGACCCTCATCGATCTTCATCAATCCACATCAGTCCTCATCGATCCTCATTACTCCTCATTGATCTTCATCAGTCCTTATCAATCCTCATCAGTCCTCATCGATCCACATCAGTCCTCATCGATCCTCATCAGTCGTCATCGATCCTTATCAGTCCTCATCAGTCCTCATCGACCCTCATCAGTCCTCATCGATCCTCATCGATCTTCATCGGTCCTCATCAGTCGTCATCGACCCCCATCGATTCTCATTGATTCTCATTGATTCTCATCAGTACTCATCAATCCTCATCAGTCCTCATCGATCCACATCAGTCCTCATTGATCCTCATCAGTCCTCATCGATCCACATCAGTCCATATTGATCCTCATCAGTCCTCATTGATCTCATCAGTCCTCATTGATCTCATCAGTCCTCATCGGTCCTCATCAGTCCTCATTGATCCTCATCAGTCCTAATCAGTCCTCATCAGTCCTCATGGATTCTCATCAGTCCTCATCGATCCTTATCAGTCCTCATCAGTCCTCTTCGACCCTCATCAGTCGTCATCGATCCCCATCGATTCTCATTGATTCTCATCAGTACTCATCAGTCCTCATAAGTCCTCATTGATCCTCATCGATTCTCATCGATCCCCATCAGTCCTCATCAGTCCTCATCGATACACTTCACTCCTCATTGATCCTCATCAGTCCTCATCGATCATCATCAGTCCTCATCGGTCCACATCAGTCCTCATCATTGCTCATTGATCCTCATCAGTCCTCATCGGTTCTCATCAGTCCTCATCGCTCCTCATCAGTCCTCATCAATCCTCATTGATCCTCATCAATCCTCATCAGTCCTCATCATTCCTCATTGATCCTCATCAATCCTCATCAATCCTCATCGGTCCTCATCCATCCTCATCAGTCCTCATTGGTCCTCATCCATCCTCATCAGTCGTCATCGATTCTCATCAGTCCTCATTGATCTTCATCAGTCCTCATCGATCCTCATGATCTTCATCAGTCCTGATCGACCCTCATCGATCCTCATCAATCCACATCAGTCCTCATCGATCCTCATTACTCCTCATTGATCTTCATCAGTCCTCATCAATCCTCATCAGTCCTCATCATTACTCATCAGTAACTCATTGATCCTCATCGATCCACATCAGTCCTCATCATTCCTCATTGACCCTCATCGGTCCTCATCCATCCTCATCAGTCCTCATTGGTCCTCATCCATCCTCATCAGTCGTCATCGATTCTCATCAGTCCTCATTGATCTTCATCAGTCCTCATCGATCCTCATGATCTTCATCAGTCCTGATCGACCCTCATCGATCCTCATCAATCCACATCAGTCCTCATCGATCCTCATTACTCCTCATTGATCTTCATCAGTCCTCATCAATCCTCATCAGTCCTCCTCGATCCACATCAGTCCTCATCGATCCTCATCAATCCTCATCGATCCTCATCAGTCCTCATCGATCCACATCAGTCCATATTGATCCTCATCAGTCCTCATTGATCCTCATCAGTCCTCAACGATCCTCACTGATCTTCATCAGTCCTCATCACTCCTCATTGATCTTCATTAGTCGTCATTGATCCTCATCAGTCCTCATTGATCCACATCAGTCCTCATCTATCCTCACCAGTCCTCTTCGATCCTCTCTAGTTCTCATCTGTCCTCATTGACCCTCATCAGTCCTCACTGACCCCTCTTCAGTCTTTATTGATCCTGACCAGTCCTCATAGATCCTCACCAGTCCACATCAGTCCTCATTGATCCACATCACTCCTCATCAATCCTCACCAGTCTTCATCGATGCTCACCATTTCTCATCAATCCTTATCAGTCCTCATCGATCCTCATTACTCCACTTTGATCCTCACCAGTCCTCTTCGATCGTCTTTAGTCCTCATTGATCCTCACCAGTCCTCATCGATTCTCATTGATCGTCATCAGTGTTTATTGACCATCATCGTTCTTTATTGATCCTCATCAGTCCTCATCAGTCCTCATCGATTCACATCAGTCCTCATCGATCCTCATCAGTCCTCATCAATCCTCATCGGTCTTCATCCATCCTCATCAGTCCTCATTGGTCCTCATCCATCCTCATCAGTCGTCATCGATTCTCATCATTCCTCATTGATCTTCATCAGTCCTCATCGATCCTCATGATCTTCATCAGTCCTGATCGACCCTCATCGATCCTCATCAATCCACATCAGTCCTCATCGATCCTCATTACTCCTCATTGATCTTCATCAGTCCTCATCAATCCTCATCAGTCCTCATCGATCCACATCAGTCCTCATCGATCCTCATCAGTCCTCATCGATCCTCACTGATCTTCATCAGTCCTCATCACTCCTCATTGATCTTCATTAGTCGTCATTGATCCTCATCAGTCCTCATCGATCCACATCAGTCCTCATCTATCCTCACCAGTCCTCTTCGATCCTCTCTAGTTCTCATCTGTCCTCATTGACCCTCATCAGTCCTCACTGACCCCTCTTCAGTCTTTATTGATCCTGACCAGTCCTCATAGATCCTCACCAGTCCACATCAGTCCTCATTGATCCACATCACTCCTCATCAATCCTCACCAGTCTTCATCGACGCTCACCATTTCTCATCGATCCTCATTACTCCCCTTTGATCCTCACCAGTCCTCTTCGATCGTCTTTAGTCCTCATTGATCCTCACCAGTCCTCATCGATTCTCATTGATCGTCATCAGTGTTTATTGACCGTCATCATTCTTTATTGATCCTCATCAGTCCTCATCAGTCCTCATCGATCCACATCACTCCTCATTGATCCTCATCAGTCCTCATCGATTCTCATCAGTTGTCATCGATCCTCATCGATCCTCATTAGTCCTCATCAAACCTCATCAGTTCTCATTGCTCCTCATTGATCCACATCACTCCCAGTTGATCCTCATCAGTCCTCATCGATCCTCATACGTCCTCATTGATCCTCATCAGTCCTCATCAGTCGTCATTGATTCTCATCGATCCTCATCGATCCTCATCAGTCCTCATCAACCCTCATCAGTCCTCATCGATCTTCATCGGTCCTCATCAGTCCTCATCGACCCCCATCGATCCTCATCGATTCTCATCAGTTTTCATCGGTCCTCATCCATCCTCATCGGTCCTCATCAGTCCTCATTGAACCTCATCAATCCTCATCACTCCTCATCAGTCCTCATCGATCTTTATCTGTCCTCATCGATCCTCATTGGTCCTCATCGATCCTCGTCGGTACTCATCGGTCCTCATCAGTCCTCATCGATCCTCATCAGTCATCATCGATCCTCATCAGTCCTCATTGATCTCATCAGTCCTCATCGGTCCTCATAGATTCTCATCAGTCCTCATTGGTCCTCATCAATCCTCATCGATCCTCATCAGTCCTCATTGATTCTCATCAGTCCTCATCGATCCACATCAGACCTCATCGATCCTCATCAGTCCTCATCGATCCACATCAGTCCTCATCGATCCTCATCGATCCACATCAGTCCTCATCAGTCCATCCTCATCACTCCTCATTGATCTTCATTAGTCCTCATTGATCCTCATCAGTCCTAATCAGTCCTCATTGATCCTCATCAGTCCTCATCGGTCCTCATTGATTCTCATCAGTCCTCATCGATCCTCATCAGACCTCATCGATCCTCATCAGTCCTCATCGATCCACATCAGTACATATTGATCCTCATCAGTCCTCATCGATCCTCATCGATCCACATCAGTCCTCATCACTCCTCATTGATCTTCATTAGTCCTCATCGATCCTCATCAGTCCTCATCAATCCACATCAGTCCTCATCTATCCTTACCAGTCCTCATAGATCCTCACCAGTCCACATCAGTCCTCATTGATCCACATCACTCCTCATCAATCCTCACCAGTCTTCATCGATCCTCATTACTCCCCTTTGATCCTCACCAGTCCTCTTCGATCGTCTTTAGTCCTCATTGATCCTCACCAGTCCTCATCGATTCTCATTGATCGTCATCAGTGTTCATTGACCGTCATCAGTCTTTATTGATCCTCATCAGTCCTCATCAGTCCCCATCAGTCCTCATCGATCCTCATCAGTCCTAATCGACCCTCATCAGTCCTCATCGATCCTCATCGATCTTCATCAGTCCTCATCAGTCCTCATTGATCCTCATCGATTCTGATCGATCCCCATCGATCCACACCAGTCCTCATCATTCCTCATTGATCCTCATCAATCCTCATCGGTCCTCAACGATCCTCATTAGTCCTCATTGGTCCTCATCGATCCTCATCAGTCGTCATCGGTCCGCATTGATCCTCATCAGTCCTCATCGATCATCATCAGTCCTCGTCAATACACTTCACTCCTCATTGATCCTCATCAGTCCTCATCGATCATCATCAGTCCTCATCGGTCCAAATCAGTCCTCATCATTCCTCATTGATCCTCATCAGTCCTCATCGGTTCTCATCAGTCCTCATCGCTTCCCAAATCATTCCTCATTGATCCTCATCAGTAACTCATTGATCCTCATCGATCCACATCAGTCCTCATCATTCCTCATTGATCCTCATCAATCCTCATCGGTCCTCAACGATCCTCATCAGTCCTCATTGGTCCTCATCGATCCTCATCAGTCGTCATCAGTCCTCATTGATCCTCATCAGTCCTCATCGATCATCATCAGTCCTCGTCAATACACTTCACTCCTCATTGATCCTCATCAGTCCTCATCGATCATCATCAGTCCTCATCGGTCCAAATCAGTCCTCATCATTCCTCATTGATCCTCATCAGTCCTCATCGGTTCTCATCAGTCCTCATCGCTTCCCAAATCATTCCTCATTGATCCTCATCAGTAACTCATTGATCCTCATCGATCCACATCAGTCCTCATCATTCCTCATTGATCCTCATCAATCCTCATCGGTCCTCAACGATCCTCATCAGTCCTCATTGGTCCTCATCGATCCTCATCA
Source organism: Telmatherina bonti (assembly GCF_933228915.1). Taxonomy (NCBI): domain Eukaryota; kingdom Metazoa; phylum Chordata; class Actinopteri; order Atheriniformes; family Telmatherinidae; genus Telmatherina; species Telmatherina bonti. The sequence goes on along the minus strand of NC_136627.1, from coordinate 39,161,866 downwards.
GTCGTCATCGGTCCTCATTGATTCTCATCAGTCCTCATTGATCCTCATCGATCCTCATCAGTCTTCATCGATCTTCATCAGTCCTCATCGATCCTCATTGATCTTCATCAGTCCTGATCGACCCTCATCGATCCTCATCAATCCACATCAGTCCTCATCAGTCCTCATCGATCCTCATCAATCCACATCAGTCCTCATCAGTCCTCATCGAGCCACATCAGTCCATATTGATCCTCATCAACCCTCATCGATCCTCATCAATCCACATCACACCTCATTGATCCTCATTACTCCTCATTGATCCTCATCAGTCCTCATTAATCCTCATCGGTCCTCATCGAACCTCATCGATCCTCATCAATCCACATCAGACCTCATCGATCCTCATCAGTCCTCATTGATCCACATCAGTCCATATTGATCCTCATCAGTCCTCACCGATCCTCATCGGTCCTTATTGATTCTCATCAGTCCTCATTGATCCTTATCGATCCTCATCAGTCCTCATCGATCCTCATCGATCTTCATCGGTCCTCATCGATCCTCGTCGGTCCTCATCGGTTCTCATCAGTCCTCATCGATCCTCATTACTCCCCTTTGATCCTCACCAGTCCTCTTCGATCGTCTTTAGTCCTCATTGATCCTCACCAGTCCTCATCGATTCTCATTGATCGTCATCAATGTTCATTGACCGTCATCAGTCTTTATTGATCCTCATCAGTCCTCATCAGTCCTCATTGATCCTCATCAGTCCTCATCAGTCCTCATCGACCCTCATCAGTCCTCATCGACCCCCGTCGATTCTCATTGATTCTCATCAGTACTCATCAGTCCTCATTGATCCTCATCGATTCTTATCGATCCTCATCAGTCCTCATCGATACACTTCACTCCTCATTGATCCTCATCAGTCCTCATCGATCATCATCAGTCCTCATCATTCCTCATTGATCCTCATCAGTCCTCATCGGTTCTCATCAGTCCTCATCGCTCCTCATCAGTCCTCATCAGTACTCATCAGTAACTCATTGATCCTCATCGATCCACATCAGTCCTCATCATTCCTCATTGATCCTCATCAATCCTCATCGGTCCTCAACGATCCTCATCAGTCCTCATTGGTACTCATCGATCCTCATCAGTCCTCATCGATCCACATCAGTCCTCATCCATCCTCATCAGTCCTCATCGATCCTCATCGATCCACATCAGTCTTCATCAGTCCTCATCACTCCTCATTGATCTTCATTAGTCCTCATCTATCCTCACCAGTCCTCTTCGATCCTCTCTAGTTCTCATCTGTCCTCATTGACCCTCATCAGTCCTCATTGACCCCTCTTCAGGCTTTATTGATCCTGACCAGTCCTCATAGATGCTCACCAGTCCACATCAGTCCTCATTGATCCTTACCGGACCTCATTAGTCCTCATTGATCCACATCACTCCTCATCAATCCTCACCAGTCTTCATCGATCCTCACCATTTCTCATCGATCCTTATCAGTCCTCATCGATCCTCACCAGTCCTGATCGATCGACATTACTCCCCTTTGATCCTCACCAGTCCTCTTCGATCGTCTTTAGTCCTCATTGATCCTCACCAGTCCTCATCGATTCTTATTGATCGTCATCAGTGTTCATCGACCCTCATCAGTCCTCATCGATTCTCATCAGTCCTCATCGATCCTCATTAGTCCTCATCGATCCTCATCAGTTCTCATTGCTCCTCATTGATCCACATCACTCCCAGTTGATCCTCATCAGTCCTCATCGATCCTCATAAGTCCTCATTGATCCTCATCAGTCCTCATCAGTCGTCATTGATTCTCATCAGTCCTCATCGATCCTCATCAGTCCTCATCATTTCTCATTGATCCTCATCAGTCCTCATCGGTTCTCATCTATCCTCATCAGTCCTCATTGATCCTCATCGATCCTCATCAGTCCTCATCGATTTTCATCAGTCCTGATCGACCCTCATCGATCTTCATCAATCCACATCAGTCCTCATCGATCCTCATTACTCCTCATTGATCTTCATCAGTCCTCATCAATCCTCATCAGTCCTCATCGATCCTCATCAGTCCTCATCAATCCTCATTAGTCCTCATCGATCCACATCAGTCCTCATCGATCCTCATCAGTCGTCATTGATCCTTATCAGTTCTCATCAGTCCTCATCAACCCTCATCAGTCCTCATCGATCCTCATCGATCTTCATCGGTCCTCATCAGTCGTCATCGACCCCCATCGATTCTCATTGATTCTCATCAGTACTCATCAATCCTCATCAGTCCTCATCGATCCACATCAGTCCTCATTGATCCTCATCAGTCCTCATCGATCCTCATCAGTCCTCATTGATCTCATCAGTCCTCATTGATCCTCATCAGTCCTAATCAGTCCTCATCAGTCCTCATGGATTGTCATCAGTCCTCATCGATCCTTATCAGTCCTCATCAGTCCTCTTCGACCCTCATCAGTCGTCATCGATCCCCATCGATTCTCATTGATTCTCATCAGTACTCATCAGTCCTCATAAGTCCTCATTGATCCTCATCGATTCTCATCGATCCCCATCAGTCCTCATCAGTCCTCATCGATACACTTCACTCCTCATTGATCCTCATCAGTCCTCATCGATCATCATCAGTCCTCATCGGTCCACATCAGTCCTCATCATTGCTCATTGATCCTCATCAGTCCTCATCGGTTCTCATCAGTCCTCATCGCTCCTCATCAGTCCTCATCAGTACTCATCAGTAACTCATTGATCCTCATCAGTCCTCATCAGTTGTCATTGATTCTCATAAGTCCTCATCGATCCTCATCAGTCCTCATCATTCCTCATTGATCCTCATCAGTCCTCATCGGTTCTCATCGATCCTCATCAGTCCTCATTGATCCTCATCGATCCTCATCAGTCCTCATCGATCTTCATCAGTCCTGATCGACCCTCATCGATCTTCATCAATCCACATCAGTCCTCATCGATCCTCATTACTCCTCATTGATCTTCATCAGTCCTCATCAATCCTCATCAGTCCTCATCGATCCTCATCAGTCCTCATCAATCCTCATTACTCTTCATTGATCCTCATCAGTCCTCATCAATCCTCATCAGTCCTCATCGATCCACATCAGTCCATATTGATCCTCATCAGTCCTCATCGATCCTCATCGATCTTCATCGGTCCTCATCGATCCTCGTCGGTCCTCATCAGTCCTCATCGATCCTCATTACTCCCCTTTGATCCTCACCAGTCCTCTTCGATCGTCTTTAGTCCTCATTGATCCTCACCAGTCCTCATCGATTCTCATTGATCGTCATCAATGTTCATTGACCGTCATCAGTCTTTATTGATCCTCATCAGTCCTCATCAGTCCTCATCAGTCCTCATTGATCCTCATCAGTCCTCATCAGTCCTCATCGACCCTCATCAGTCCTCATCGACCCCCGTCGATTCTCATTGATTCTCATCAGTACTCATCAGTCCTCATTGATCCTCATCGATTCTTATCGATCCTCATCAGTCCTCATCGATACACTTCACTCCTCATTGATCCTCATCAGTCCTCATCGATCATCATCAGTCCTCATCATTCCTCATTGATCCTCATCAGTCCTCATCGGTTCTCATCAGTCCTCATCGCTCCTCATCAGTCCTCATCAGTACTCATCAGTAACTCATTGATCCTCATCGATCCACATCAGTCCTCATCATTCCTCATTGATCCTCATCAATCCTCATCGGTCCTCAACGATCCTCATCAGTCCTCATTGGTACTCATCGATCCTCATCAGTCCTCATCGATCCACATCAGTCCTCATCCATCCTCATCAGTCCTCATCGATCCTCATCGATCCACATCAGTCTTCATCAGTCCTCATCACTCCTCATTGATCTTCATTAGTCCTCATCTATCCTCACCAGTCCTCTTCGATCCTCTCTAGTTCTCATCTGTCCTCATTGACCCTCATCAGTCCTCATTGACCCCTCTTCAGGCTTTATTGATCCTGACCAGTCCTCATAGATGCTCACCAGTCCACATCAGTCCTCATTGATCCTTACCGGACCTCATTAGTCCTCATTGATCCACATCACTCCTCATCAATCCTCACCAGTCTTCATCGATCCTCACCATTTCTCATCGATCCTTATCAGTCCTCATCGATCCTCACCAGTCCTGATCGATCGACATTACTCCCCTTTGATCCTCACCAGTCCTCTTCGATCGTCTTTAGTCCTCATTGATCCTCACCAGTCCTCATCGATTCTTATTGATCGTCATCAGTGTTCATCGACCCTCATCAGTCCTCATCGATTCTCATCAGTCCTCATCGATCCTCATTAGTCCTCATCGATCCTCATCAGTTCTCATTGCTCCTCATTGATCCACATCACTCCCAGTTGATCCTCATCAGTCCTCATCGATCCTCATAAGTCCTCATTGATCCTCATCAGTCCTCATCAGTCGTCATTGATTCTCATCAGTCCTCATCGATCCTCATCAGTCCTCATCATTTCTCATTGATCCTCATCAGTCCTCATCGGTTCTCATCTATCCTCATCAGTCCTCATTGATCCTCATCGATCCTCATCAGTCCTCATCGATTTTCATCAGTCCTGATCGACCCTCATCGATCTTCATCAATCCAGATCAGTCCTCATCGATCCTCATTACTCCTCATTGATCTTCATCAGTCCTCATCAATCCTCATCAGTCCTCATCGATCCTCATCAGTCCTCATCAATCCTCATTAGTCCTCATCGACCCTCATCAGTCCTCATCGACCCCCGTCGATTCTCATTGATTCTCATCAGTACTCATCAGTCCTCATTGATCCTCATCGATTCTTATCGATCCTCATCAGTCCTCATCGATACACTTCACTCCTCATTGATCCTCATCAGTCCTCATCGATCATCATCAGTCCTCATCATTCCTCATTGATCCTCATCAGTCCTCATCGGTTCTCATCAGTCCTCATCGCTCCTCATCAGTCCTCATCAGTACTCATCAGTAACTCATTGATCCTCATCGATCCACATCAGTCCTCATCATTCCTCATTGATCCTCATCAATCCTCATCGGTCCTCAACGATCCTCATCAGTCCTCATTGGTACTCATCGATCCTCATCAGTCCTCATCGATCCACATCAGTCCTCATCCATCCTCATCAGTCCTCATCGATCCTCATCGATCCACATCAGTCTTCATCAGTCCTCATCACTCCTCATTGATCTTCATTAGTCCTCATCTATCCTCACCAGTCCTCTTCGATCCTCTCTAGTTCTCATCTGTCCTCATTGACCCTCATCAGTCCTCATTGACCCCTCTTCAGGCTTTATTGATCCTGACCAGTCCTCATAGATGCTCACCAGTCCACATCAGTCCTCATTGATCCTTACCGGACCTCATTAGTCCTCATTGATCCACATCACTCCTCATCAATCCTCACCAGTCTTCATCGATCCTCACCATTTCTCATCGATCCTTATCAGTCCTCATCGATCCTCACCAGTCCTGATCGATCGACATTACTCCCCTTTGATCCTCACCAGTCCTCTTCGATCGTCTTTAGTCCTCATTGATCCTCACCAGTCCTCATCGATTCTTATTGATCGTCATCAGTGTTCATCGACCCTCATCAGTCCTCATCGATTCTCATCAGTCCTCATCGATCCTCATTAGTCCTCATCGATCCTCATCAGTTCTCATTGCTCCTCATTGATCCACATCACTCCCAGTTGATCCTCATCAGTCCTCATCGATCCTCATAAGTCCTCATTGATCCTCATCAGTCCTCATCAGTCGTCATTGATTCTCATCAGTCCTCATCGATCCTCATCAGTCCTCATCATTTCTCATTGATCCTCATCAGTCCTCATCGGTTCTCATCTATCCTCATCAGTCCTCATTGATCCTCATCGATCCTCATCAGTCCTCATCGATTTTCATCAGTCCTGATCGACCCTCATCGATCTTCATCAATCCACATCAGTCCTCATCGATCCTCATTACTCCTCATTGATCTTCATCAGTCCTCATCAATCCTCATCAGTCCTCATCGATCCTCATCAGTCCTCATCAATCCTCATTAGTCCTCATCGATCCACATCAGTCCTCATCGATCCTCATCAGTCGTCATTGATCCTTATCAGTCCTCATCAGTCCTCATCGACCCTCATCAGTCCTCATCGATCCTCATCGATCTTCATCGGTCCTCATCAGTCGTCATCGACCCCCATCGATTCTCATTGATTCTCATCAGTACTCATCAATCCTCATCAGTCCTCATCGATCCACATCAGTCCTCATTGATCCTCATCAGTCCTCATCGATCCTCATCAGTCCTCATTGATCTCATCAGTCCTCATTGATCCTCATCAGTCCTAATCAGTCCTCATCAGTCCTCATGGATTCTCATCAGTCCTCATCGATCCTTATCAGTCCTCATCAGTCCTCTTCGACCCTCATCAGTCGTCATCGATCCCCATCGATTCTCATTGATTCTCATCAGTACTCATCAGTCCTCATAAGTCCTCATTGATCCTCATCGATTCTCATCGATCCCCATCAGTCCTCATCAGTCCTCATCGATACACTTCACTCCTCATTGATCCTCATCAGTCCTCATCGATCATCATCAGTCCTCATCGGTCCACATCAGTCCTCATCATTGCTCATTGATCCTCATCAGTCCTCATCGGTTCTCATCAGTCCTCATCGCTCCTCATCAGTCCTCATCAGTACTCATCAGTAACTCATTGATCCTCATCAGTCCTCATCAGTCGTCATTGAGTCTCATAAGTCCTCATCGATCCTCATCAGTCCTCATCATTCCTCATTGATCCTCATCAGTCCTCATCGGTTCTCATCGATCCTCATCAGTCCTCATTGATCCTCATCGATCCTCATCAGTCCTCATCGATCTTCATCAGTCCTGATCGACCCTCATCGATCTTCATCAATCCACATCAGTCCTCATCGATCCTCATTACTCCTCATTGATCTTCATCAGTCCTCATCAATCCTCATCAGTCCTCATCGATCCTCATCAGTCCTCATCAATCCTCATTACTCTTCATTGATCCTCATCAGTCCTCATCAATCCTCATCAGTCCTCATCGATCCACATCAGTCCATATTGATCCTCATCAGTCCTCATCGATCCTCATCTGTCCTCATCAATCCACATCAGTCCATATTGATCCCCATCAGTCCTCATCGATCCTCATCTGTCCTCATCAGTCCTCATCAATCCTCATCAGTCCTCATCGATCCACATCAGTCCATATTGATCCTCATCAGTCCTCATCGATCCTCATCTGTCCTCATCGATCCACATCAGTCCATATTGATCCCCATCAGTCCTCATCGATCCTCATCTGTCCTCATCTGTCCTCATCAGTCCTCATCAATCCTCATCAGTCCTCATCGATCCACATCAGTCCATATTGATCCTCATCAGTCCTCATCGATCCTCATCTGTCCTCATCGATCCACATCAGTCCATATTGATCCCATCAGTCCTCATCGATCCTCATCTGTCCTCATCAGTTCTCATCAGTCCTCAATCATCCTCATCAGTCCTCATCGATCCACATCAGTCCTCATCGACCCTCATTACTCTTCATTGATCCTCATCAGTCCTCATCAATCCTCATCAGTCCTCATCGATCATCATCAGTCCTCATCGGTCCACATCAGTCCTCATCATTGCTCATTGATCCTCATCAGTCCTCATCGGTTCTCATCAGTCCTCATCGCTCCTCATCAGTCCTCATCAGTACTCATCAGTAACTCATTGATCCTGATCAGTCCTCATCATTCCTCATTGATCCTCATCAGTCCTCATCGGTTCTCATCGATCCTCATCAGTCCTCATTGATCCTCATCGATCCTCATCAGTCCTCATCGATCTTCATCAGTCCTGATCGACCCTCATCGATCTTCATCAATCCACATCAGTCCTCATCGATCCTCATTACTCCTCATTGATCTTCATCAGTCCTTATCAATCCTCATCAGTCCTCATCGATCCTCATCAGTCCTCATCAATCCTCATTACTCTTCATTGATCCTCATCAGTCCTCATCAATCCTCATCAGTCCTCATCGATCCACATCAGTCCATATTGATCCTCATCAGTCCTCATCGATCCTCATCAGTCCTCATCGATCCACATCAGTCCATATTGATCCTCATCAGTCCTCATCGATCCTCATCTGTCCTCATCGATCCACATCAGTCCATATTGATCCCCATCAGTCCTCATCGATCCTCATCAGTCCTCATCGATCCACATCAGTACATATTGATCCTCATCAGTCCTCATCGATCCTCATCGATCCACATCAGTCCTCATCACTCCTCATTGATCTTCATTAGTCCTCATCGATCCTCATCAGTCCTCATCGATCCACATCAGTCCTCATCTATCCTTACCAGTCCTCATAGATCCTCACCAGTCCACATCAGTCCTCATTGATCCACATCACTCCTCATCAATCCTCACCAGTCTTCATCGATCCTCATTACTCCCCTTTGATCCTCACCAGTCCTCTTCGATCGTCTTTAGTCCTCATTGATCCTCACCAGTCCTCATCGATTCTCATTGATCGTCATCAGTGTTCATTGACCGTCATCAGTCTTTATTGATCCTCATCAGTCCTCATCGATCCCCATCAGTCCTCATCAGTCCTCATCGATACACTTCACTCCTCATTGATCCTCATCAGTCCTCATCGATCATCATCAGTCCTCATCGGTCCACATCAGTCCTCATCATTGCTCATTGATCCTCATCAGTCCTCATCGGTTCTCATCAGTCCTCATCGCTCCTCATCAGTCCTCATCAGTACTCATCAGTAACTCATTGATCCTCATCAGTCCTCATCAGTCGTCATTGAGTCTCATAAGTCCTCATCGATCCTCATCAGTCCTCATCATTCCTCATTGATCCTCATCAGTCCTCATCGGTTCTCATCGATCCTCATCAGTCCTCATTGATCCTCATCGATCCTCATCAGTCCTCATCGATCTTCATCAGTCCTGATCGACCCTCATCGATCTTCATCAATCCACATCAGTCCTCATCGATCCTCATTACTCCTCATTGATCTTCATCAGTCCTCATCAATCCTCATCAGTCCTCATCGATCCTCATCAGTCCTCATCAATCCTCATTACTCTTCATTGATCCTCATCAGTCCTCATCAATCCTCATCAGTCCTCATCGATCCACATCAGTCCATATTGATCCTCATCAGTCCTCATCGATCCTCATCTGTCCTCATCGATCCTCATCTGTCCTCATCGATCCACATCAGTCCTCATCGATCCTCATTACTCCTCATTGATCTTCATCAGTCCTCATCAATCCTCATCAGTCCTCATCGATCCTCATCAGTCCTCATCAATCCTCATTACTCTTCATTGATCCTCATCAGTCCTCATCAATCCTCATCAGTCCTCATCGATCCACATCAGTCCATATTGATCCTCATCAGTCCTCATCGATCCTCATCTGTCCTCATCGATCCTCATCTGTCCTCATCGATCCACATCAGTCCATATTGATCCCCATCAGTCCTCATCGATCCTCATCTGTCCTCATCAGTCCTCATCAATCCTCATCAGTCCTCATCGATCCACATCAGTCCATATTGATCCTCATCAGTCCTCATCGATCCTCATCTGTCCTCATCGATCCACATCAGTCCATATTGATCCCCATCAGTCCTCATCGATCCTCATCTGTCCTCATCTGTCCTCATCAGTCCTCATCAATCCTCATCAGTCCTCATCGATCCACATCAGTCCATATTGATCCTCATCAGTCCTCATCAATCCTCATTACTCTTCATTGATCCTCATCAGTCCTCATCAATCCTCATCAGTCCTCATCGATCCACATCAGTCCATATTGATCCTCATCAGTCCTCATCGATCCTCATCTGTCCTCATCGATCCACATCAGTCCATATTGATCCTCATCAGTCCTCATCGATCCTCATCTGTCCTCATCGATCCACATCAGTCCATATTGATCCCCATCAGTCCTCATCGATCCTCATCTGTCCTCATCTGTCCTCATCAGTCCTCATCAATCCTCATCAGTCCTCATCGATCCACATCAGTCCATATTGATCCTCATCAGTCCTCATCAATCCTCATTACTCTTCATTGATCCTCATCAGTCCTCATCAATCCTCATCAGTCCTCATCGATCCACATCAGTCCATATTGATCCTCATCAGTCCTCATCGATCCTCATCTGTCCTCATCGATCCACATCAGTCCATATTGATCCCCATCAGTCCTCATCGATCCTCATCTGTCCTCATCAGTCCTCATCAATCCTCATCAGTCCTCATCGATCCACATCAGTCCATATTGATCCTCATCAGTCCTCATCGATCCTCATCTGTCCTCATCGATCCACATCAATCCATATTGATCCCCATCAGTCCTCATCGATCCTCATCTGTCCTCATCTGTCCTCATCAGTCCTCATCAATCCTCATCAGTCCTCATCGATCCACATCAGTCCATATTGATCCTCATCAGTCCTCATCGATCCTCATCTGTCCTCATCAGTTCTCATCAGTCCTCAATCATCCTCATCAGTCCTCATCGATCCACATCAGTCCTCATCGACCCTCATTACTCTTCATTGATCCTCATCAGTCCTCATCAATCCTCATCAGTCCTCATCGATCATCATCAGTCCTCATCGGTCCACATCAGTCCTCATCATTGCTCATTGATCCTCATCAGTCCTCATCGGTTCTCATCAGTCCTCATCGCTCCTCATCAGTCCTCATCAGTACTCATCAGTAACTCATTGATCCTGATCAGTCCTCATCATTCCTCATTGATCCTCATCAGTCCTCATCGGTTCTCATCGATCCTCATCAGTCCTCATTGATCCTCATCGATCCTCATCAGTCCTCATCGATCTTCATCAGTCCTGATCGACCCTCATCGATCTTCATCAATCCACATCAGTCCTCATCGATCCTCATTACTCCTCATTGATCTTCATCAGTCCTTATCAATCCTCATCAGTCCTCATCGATCCTCATCAGTCCTCATCAATCCTCATTACTCTTCATTGATCCTCATCAGTCCTCATCAATCCTCATCAGTCCTCATCGATCCACATCAGTCCATATTGATCCTCATCAGTCCTCATCGATCCTCATCTGTCCTCATCGATCCACATCAGTCCATATTGATCCCCATCAGTCCTCATCGATCCTCATCAGTCCTCATCGATCCACATCAGTACATATTGATCCTCATCAGTCCTCATCGATCCTCATCGATCCACATCAGTCCTCATCACTCCTCATTGATCTTCATTAGTCCTCATTGATCCTCATCAGTCCTCATCGATCCACATCAGTCCTCATCTATCCTTACCAGTCCTCATAGATCCTCACCAGTCCACATCAGTCCTCATTGATCCACATCACTCCTCATCAATCCTCACCAGTCTTCATCGATCCTCATTACTCCCCTTTGATCCTCACCAGTCCTCTTCGATCGTCTTTAGTCCTCATTGATCCTCACCAGTCCTCATCGATTCTCATTGATCGTCATCAGTGTTCATTGACCGTCATCAGTCTTTATTGATCCTCATCAGTCCTCATCAGTCCCCATCAGTCCTCATCGATCCTCATCAGTCCTAATCGACCCTCATCAGTCCTCATCGATCCTCATCGATCCTCATTACTCCTCATTGATCTTCATCAGTCCTTATCAATCCTCATCAGTCCTCATCGATCCTCATCAGTCCTCATCAATCCTCATTACTCTTCATTGATCCTCATCAGTCCTCATCAATCCTCATCAGTCCTCATCGATCCACATCAGTCCATATTGATCCTCATCAGTCCTCATCGATCCTCATCTGTCCTCATCGATCCACATCAGTCCATATTGATCCCCATCAGTCCTCATCGATCCTCATCAGTCCTCATCGATCCACATCAGTACATATTGATCCTCATCAGTCCTCATCGATCCTCATCGATCCACATCAGTCCTCATCACTCCTCATTGATCTTCATTAGTCCTCATTGATCCTCATCAGTCCTCATCGATCCACATCAGTCCTCATCTATCCTTACCAGTCCTCATAGATCCTCACCAGTCCACATCAGTCCTCATTGATCCACATCACTCCTCATCAATCCTCACCAGTCTTCATCGATCCTCATTACTCCCCTTTGATCCTCACCAGTCCTCTTCGATCGTCTTTAGTCCTCATTGATCCTCACCAGTCCTCATCGATTCTCATTGATCGTCATCAGTGTTCATTGACCGTCATCAGTCTTTATTGATCCTCATCAGTCCTCATCAGTCCCCATCAGTCCTCATCGATCCTCATCAGTCCTAATCGACCCTCATCAGTCCTCATCGATCCTCATCGATCTTCATCAGTCCTCATCAGTCCTCATTGATCCTCATCGATTCTGATCGATCCCCATCAGTCCTCATAAGTCCTCATCGATACACTTCACTCCTCATTGATCCTCATCAGTCCTCATCGATCATCATCAGTCCTCGTCGATACACTTCACTCCTCATTGATCCTCATCAGTCCTCATCGATCATCATCAGTCCTCATCGGTCCAAATCAGTCCTCATCATTCCTCATTGATCCTCATCAGTCCTCATTGATCCTCATCGATCCACATCAGTCCTCATCATTCCTCATTGATCCTCATCAATCCTCATCGGTCCTCAACGATCCTCATTAGTCCTCATCGGTCCTCATCGATCCTCATCAGTCGTCATCGGTCCTCATTGATCCTCATCAGTCCTCATCGATCATCATCAGTCCTCGTCAATACACTTCACTCCTCATTGATCCTCATCAGTCCTCATCGATCATCATCAGTCCTCATCGGTCCAAATCAGTCCTCATCATTCATCATTGATCCTCATCAGTCCTCATCGGTTCTCATCAGTCCTCATCGCTTCCCAAATCATTCCTCATTGATCCTCATCAGTAACTCATTGATCCTCATCGATCCACATCAGTCCTCATCATTCCTCATTGATCCTCATCAATCCTCATCGGTCCTCAACGATCCTCATCAGTCCTCATTGGTCCTCATCGATCCTCATCAGTCGTCATCGGTCCTCATTGATTCTCATCAGTCCTCATTGATCCTCATCGATCCTCATCAGTCTTCATCGATCTTCATCAGTCCTCATCGATCCTCATTGATCTTCATCAGTCCTGATCGACCCTCATCGATCCTCATCAATCCACATCAGTCCTCATCAGTCCTCATCGATCCACATCAGTCCATATTGATCCTCATCAGTCCTCATCGGTCCTCATCGATCCTCATCAGTCCTTATCGATACTCATCAGTCCTCATCGATCCTCATCCATCCTCATCAATTGTCATCAGTCTTCATCAACCCTCATCGATCCTCATCAATCCACATCACACCTCATTGATCCTCATTACTCCTCATTGATCCTCATCAGTCCTCATTAATCCTCATCGGTCCTCATCGAACCTCATCGATCCTCATCAATCCACATCAGACCTCATCGATCCTCATCAGTCCTCATTGATCCACATCAGTCCATATTGATCCTCATCAGTCCTCACCGATCCTCATCGGTCCTTATTGATTCTCATCAGTCCTCATTGATCCTTATCGATCCTCATCAGTCCTCATCGATCCTCATCGATCTTCATCGGTCCTCATCGATCCTCGTCGGTCCTCATCAGTCCTCATCGATCCTCATTACTCCCCTTTGATCCTCACCAGTCCTCTTCGATCGTCTTTAGTCCTCATTGATCCTCACCAGTCCTCATCGATTCTCATTGATCGTCATCAATGTTCATTGACCGTCATCAGTCTTTATTGATCCTCATCAGTCCTCATCAGTCCTCATTGATCCTCATCAGTCCTCATCAGTCCTCATCGACCCTCATCAGTCCTCATCGACCCCCGTCGATTCTCATTGATTCTCATCAGTACTCATCAGTCCTCATTGATCCTCATCGATTCTTATCGATCCTCATCAGTCCTCATCGATACACTTCACTCCTCATTGATCCTCATCAGTCCTCATCGATCATCATCAGTCCTCATCATTCCTCATTGATCCTCATCAGTCCTCATCGGTTCTCATCAGTCCTCATCGCTCCTCATCAGTCCTCATCAGTACTCATCAGTAACTCATTGATCCTCATCGATCCACATCAGTCCTCATCATTCCTCATTGATCCTCATCAATCCTCATCGGTCCTCAACGATCCTCATCAGTCCTCATTGGTACTCATCAATCCTCATCAGTCCTCATCGATCCACATCAGTCCTCATTGATCCTCATCAGTCCTCATCGATCCTCATCGATCCACATCAGTCTTCATCAGTCCTCATCACTCCTCATTGATCTTCATTAGTCCTCATCTATCCTCACCAGTCCTCTTCGATCCTCTCTAGTTCTCATCTGTCCTCATTGACCCCTCTTCAGGCTTTATTGATCCTGACCAGTCCTCATAGATGCTCACCAGTCCACATCAGTCCTCATTGATCCTTACCGGACCTCATTAGTCCTCATTGATCCACATCACTCCTCATCAATCCTCACCAGTCTTCATCGATCCTCACCATTTCTCATCGATCCTTATCAGTCCTCATCGATCCTCACCAGTCCTGATCGATCGACATTACTCCCCTTTGATCCTCACCAGTCCTCTTCGATCGTCTTTAGTCCTCATTGATCCTCACCAGTCCTCATCGATTCTTATTGATCGTCATCAGTGTTCATCGACCCTCATCAGTCCTCATCGATCCACATAACTCCTCATTGATCCTCATCAGTCCTCATCGATTCTCATCAGTCCTCATCGATCCTCATTAGTCCTCATCGATCCTCATCAGTTCTCATTGCTCCTCATTGATCCACATCACTCCCAGTTGATCCTCATCAGTCCTCATCGATCCTCATAAGTCCTCATTGATCCTCATCAGTCCTCATCAGTCGTCATTGATTCTCATCAGTCCTCATCGATCCTCATCAGTCCTCATCAGTCCTCATCGATCCTCATTACTCCTCATTGATCTTCATCAGTCCTCATCAATCCTCATCGATCCTCATTACTCCTCATTGATCTTCATCAGTCCTCATCAATCCTCATCAGTCCTCATCGATCCTCATCAGTCCTCATCAATCCTCATTAGTCCTCATCGATCCACATCAGTCCTCATCGATCCTCATCAGTCGTCATTGATCCTTATCAGTCCTCATCAGTCCTCATCGACCCTCATCAGTCCTCATCGATCTTCATCGGTCCTCATCAGTCGTCATCGACCCCCATCGATTCTCATTGATTCTCATCAGTACTCATCAATCCTCATCAGTCCTCATCGATCCACATCAGTCCTCATTGATCCTCATCAGTCCTCATCGATCCTCATCAGTCCTCATTGATCTCATCAGTCCTCATTGATCCTCATCAGTCCTAATCAGTCCTCATCAGTCCTCATGGATTCTCATCAGTCCTCATCGATCCTTATCAGTCCTCATCAGTCCTCTTCGACCCTCATCAGTGGTCATCGATCCCCATCGATTCTCATTGATTCTCATCAGTACTCATCAGTCCTCATAAGTCCTCATTGATCCTCATCGATTCTCATCGATCCCCATCAGTCCTCATCAGTCCTCATCGATACACTTCACTCCTCATTGATCCTCATCAGTCCTCATCGATCATCATCAGTCCTCATCGGTCCACATCAGTCCTCATCATTGCTCATTGATCCTCATCAGTCCTCATCGGTTCTCATCAGTCCTCATCGCTCCTCATCAGTCCTCATCAGTACTCATCAGTAACTCATTGATCCTCATCAGTCCTCATCAGTCGTCATTGATTCTCATCAGTCCTCATCGATCCTCATCAGTCCTCATCATTCCTCATTGATCCTCATCAGTCCTCATCGGTTCTCATCGATCCTCATCAGTCCTCATCGATCTTCATCAGTCCTCATCGATCTTCATCAGTCCTGATCGACCCTCATCGATCTTCATCAATCCACATCAGTCCTCATCGATCCTCATTACTCCTCATTGATCTTCATCAGTCCTCATCAATCCTCATCAGTCCTCATCGATCCTCATCAGTCCTCATCAATCCTCATTACTCTTCATTGATCCTCATCAGTCCTCATCAATCCTCATCAGTCCTCATCGATCCACATCAGTCCATATTGATCCTCATCAGTCCTCATCGATCCTCATCTGTCCTCATCGATCCACATCAGTCCATATTGATCCCCATCAGTCCTCATCGATCCTCATCTGTCCTCATCAGTCCTCATCAATCCTCATCAGTCCTCATCGATCCACATCAGTCCATATTGATCCTCATCAGTCCTCATCGATCCTCATCTGTCCTCATCAGTCCTCATCAATCCTCATCAGTCCTCATCGATCCACATCAGTCCATATTGATCCTCATCAGTCCTCATCGATCCTCATCTGTCCTCATCGATCCACATCAGTCCATATTGATCCCCATCAGTCCTCATCGATCCTCATCTGTCCTCATCAGTTCTCATCAGTCCTCAATCATCCTCATCAGTCCTCATCGATCCACATCAGTCCTCATCGACCCTCATTACTCTTCATTGATCCTCATCAGTCCTCATCAATCCTCATCAGTCCTCATCGATCATCATCAGTCCTCATCGGTCCACATCAGTCCTCATCATTGCTCATTGATCCTCATCAGTCCTCATCGGTTCTCATCAGTCCTCATCGCTCCTCATCAGTCCTCATCAGTACTCATCAGTAACTCATTGATCCTCATCAGTCCTCAACAGTCGTCATTGATTCTCATCAGTCCTCATCGATCCTCATCAGTCCTCATCGATCCTCATCTGTCCTCATTGATTCTCATCAGTCCTCAATCATCCACATCAGTCCTCATCGATCCACATCAGTCCTCATCGACCCTCATTACTCTTCATTGATTCTCATCAGTCCTCAATCATCCTCATCAGTCCTCATCGATCCACATCAGTCCTCATCAGTCCTCATCGAATCTTATCAGTCCTCATTGACCATCATCAGTCCTCATCCACCCTCATCATCCTCACAGATCCTCATCGATCCACATCAGTCCATATTGGTCCTCGTCAGTCCTCATCGATCCTCATCATTCCTCATCGGTCCTCATCGATTCTCATCAGTCCTCAATGGTCCTCATCGATCTTCATCAGTCCTCATCGGTCCTCATTGATTCTCATCAGTCCTCATCGCTCCTCATCAGTCCTCATCCACCCTCATCATCCTCATAGATCCTCATCGGTCCACATCGATCCACATCAGTCTTCATCATTCCTCATCGATCCACATCAGTCCATATTGGTCCTCATCAGTCCTCATTAGTCCTCATTGATCCTCATCAGTCCTCATCGATCCTCATCTGTCCTCATTGATTCTCATCAGTCCTCAATCATCCACATCAGTCCTCATCGATCCACATCAGTCCTCATCAGTCCTCATCGATCCACATCAGTCCTCATCGACCCTCATTACTCTTCATTGATCCTCATCAGTCCTCATCAATCCTCATCAGTCCTCATTGATCCACATCAGTCCATATTGATCCTCATCAGTCCTCATCGATCCTCATCTGTCCTCATTGATTCTCATCAGTCCTCAATCATCCACATCAGTCCTCATCAATCCACATCAGTCCTCATCGACCCTCATTACTCTTCATTGATTCTCATCAGTCCTCAATCATCCTCATCAGTCCTCATCGATCCACATCGTCCTCATCAGTCCTCATCGAATCTCATCAGTCCTCATTGACCATCATCAGTCCTCATCCACCCTCATCATCCTCACAGATCCTCATCGGTCCACATCAGTCTTCATCATTCCTTATCGATCCACATCAGTCCATATTGGTCCTCGTCAGTCCTCATCGATCCTCATCATTCCTCATCGGTCCTCATCGATTCTCATCAGTCCTCAATGGTCCTCATCGATCTTCATCAGTCCTCATTGATTCTCATCAGTCCTCATCGGTCCTCATTGATTCTCATCAGTCCTCATCGCTCCTCATCAGTCCTCATCCACCCTCATCATCCTCATCGGTACACATCGATCCACATCAGTCTTCATCATTCCTCATCGATCCACATCAGTCCATATTGGTCCTCATCAGTCCTCATTAGTCCTCATTGATCCTCATCAGTCCTCATCGATCCACATCAGTCCTCACCAGTCCTCATCGAATGTCATCGGTCCTCATCGATTCTAATCGGTCCCCATCGAATCTCATCGGTCCTCATCGATTCTAATCGGTCCCCATCGATTCTCATCAGTCCTCATAGATCCTCATCGGTCCTCATCATTTTTTATCGATCCTCACCAGTCCTCATTGATCCTCATCAGTCCTCATTGATCCTCATCAGTCCTCATTGATCCTCATCAGTCCTCATCGATCCTCATCAGTCCTCATCGATCCTCATCAATCGTCATCGGTCTTCATCGACCCTCATCGGTCCTCATCACACCTCACTGATCCTCATTACTCCTCATCAGTCCTCATCAATCCTCATCGGTACTCATCGACCCTCATTAGTCTTCATTGATCCTCATCAATCCTCATCAGTCCTCATCGATTCACATCAGTCCATATTGATCCTCATTTGTCCTCATCGGTCCTCATTGATTCTCATCAGTCCTCAATCACCCTCATCAGTCCTCATCGATCCACATCAGTCCTCATCGCTCCTCTTCAGTCCATATTGATCCTCATCAGTCCTTACCAGTCCTCACCGATTCTCATCAGTCCTCATCGGTCCACATCAGTCCATATTTGTCCTCATAGATCCACATCAGTCCTCATCGATCCACATTACTCCTTATTATTGATCCCCATCAGTCCTCATCGAATCTCATCGGTCCTCATCGATTCTAATCGGTCCCCATCGATTCTCATCAGTCCTCATAGATCCTCATCAGTCCTCATTGACCTTCATCAGTCCTCATCGATCCACATCCGTCCATATTGGTTATCAGTACTCATCAGTCTTCATTGACCCTCATCAGTCCTCATCGACCTTCATCAGTCTTTATTGATCCTCATCAGTTCTCATCAGTCCTCATTGATCCACATCAGTCCTCATCAGTCCTCATCGAATCTTATCAGTCCTCATTGACCATCATCAGTCCTCATCCACCCTCATCATCCTCACAGATCCTCATCGGTCCACATCAGTCTTTATCATTCCTCATCGATCCACATCAGTCCATATTGGTCCTCGTCAGTCCTCATCGATCCTCATCATTCCTCATCGGTCCTCATCGATTCTCATCAGTCCTCAATGGTCCTCATCGATCTTCATCAGTCCTCATTGATTCTCATCAGTCCTCATCGGTCCTCATTGATTCTCATCAGTCCTCATCGCTCCTCATCAGTCCTCATCCACCCTCATCATCCTCATAGATCCTCATCGGTCCACATCGATCCACATCAGTCTTCATCATTCCTCATCGATCCACATCAGTCCATATTGGTCCTCATCAGTCCTCATTAGTCCTCATTGATCCTCATCAGTCCTCATCGATCCTCATCTGTCCTCATTGATTCTCATCAGTCCTCAATCATCCACATCAGTCCTCATCGATCCACATCAGTCCTCATCGATCCACATCAGTCCTCATCGACCCTCATTACTCTTCATTGATCCTCATCAGTCCTCATCAATCCTCATCAGTCCTCATCGATCCACATCAGTCCATATTGATCCTCATCAGTCCTCATCGATCCTCATCTGTCCTCATTGATTCTCATCAGTCCTCAATCATCCACATCAGTCCTCATCGACCCTCATTACTCTTCATTGATTCTCATCAGTCCTCAATCATCCTCATCAGTCCTCATCGATCCACATCGTCCTCATCAGTCCTCATCGAATCTCATCAGTCCTCATTGACCATCATCAGTCCTCATCCACCCTCATCATCCTCACAGATCCTCATCGGTCCACATCAGTCTTCATCATTCCTTATCGATCCACATCAGTCCATATTGGTCCTCGTCAGTCCTCATCGATTCTCATCAGTCCTCATCGGTCCACATCAGTCCATATTTGTCCTCATAGATCCACATCAGTCCTCATCGATCCACATTACTCCTTATTATTGATCCCCATCAGTCCTCATCGAATCTCATCGGTCCTCATCGATTCTAATCGGTCCCCATCGATTCTCATCAGTCCTCATAGATCCTCATCAGTCCTCATTGACCTTCATCAGTCCTCATCGATCCACATCCGTCCATATTGGTTATCAGTACTCATCAGTCTTCATTGACCCTCATCAGTCCTCATCGACCTTCATCAGTCTTTATTGATCCTCATCAGTTCTCATCAGTCCTCATTGATCCTATTGATTCGCATGAAAAACTCCAATAAAGGAACCCTGTGTCGGTTCTGTTCGCTAAAAGTTCTGAACTGTGTTGCTAAATTCACCAAGCAGAAAAAACTCCAGATTTCCCAGGCGAAGCATCGCAGCAGGAAATCCTGGAGCTGCAGATCATGATGGTCTGGACTGACAAGCAGGTCCTGCTATAACATGGAGGCCCACGGACCTCCTCCGTCTGGGTCCACGTCAGTCCGGCTGGTCCGGTCTGGGACAGAAACCACCTCATTTCAATCTGTTGATTTCTAGTTGATCACCACTACAGATAAATGTGATTACAGACGTTTCCTGCTCAGACAGGTGGAGGCGGAGCCCAGTGAGCTTCTTCCGTTTTGCTTCTGTCATGTCAGGGAAGAGTCAAGCAGAACGCCCCCCCACCCTGAAAACAGACACATTCTGATGATGATGAAGACAGTTTTTATTGCAATTAACAGAAAAAAGGTAAAAACAGCTGCTTGTCTTCAGAAAACATCTTTCCATTTCCCGTCCTGGAAAACAAAGAGCACAACGCGACCCACTACAGACCCGGAGCTGATCCTGATCCACACCGAAGCACAGACCTGAAAACCACCGAGTCAAATCACAGACGGACACGTTCAGCTCGCAACGAAACTTCCAGCTTTATTGGAGAGTAAGAATGTTGGTTTGTTCACGTCTAACACTGTCTGGGTGGAGGACAGATCCACACTGAAACAAAGAAAAACGCTCCTCCAGGCGCCGCGGTCCGGCCGGGTCCGAGGCGGCGGCGGTGGCGTGATACGAGTCAGTGCTGCATTCAAAGACAGAGGGAAGTCAAAGAGACGACACGCAACACAGGAAGAGAAGAAGAAGAAAGGGAGCAGAGAGGGAGAAATAAACGTAAGCAAACACTTTTAATCAGTCTGCCTTCCCTCCATCCGTCTACCGTCCCTCCATCCGTCTACCGTCCCTCCATCCGTCTGCCTTCCCTCCATCCGTCTGCCTTCCCTCCATCCGTCTGCCTTCCCACCATCCGTCTACCGTCCCTCCATCCGTCTACCGTCCCTCCATCCGTCTGCCTTCCCTCCATCCGTCTGCCTTCCCTCCATCCGTCTGCCTTCCCACCATCCGTCTGCCGTCCCTCCATCCGTCTGCCTTCCCTCCATCCGTCTACCGTCCCACCATCCGTCTGCCGTCCCTCCATCCGTCTGCCTTCCCTCCATCCGTCTACCGTCCCTCCATCCGTCTGCCGTCCCTCCATCCGTCTGCCTTCCCTCCATCCGTCTGCCGTCCCTCCATCCGTCTGCCTTCCCTCCATCGTCTACCGTCCCTCCATCGTCTACCTTCCCTCCATCCGTCTACCGTCCCTCCATCGTCTACCGTCCCTCCATCCGTCTACCATCCCTCCATCCGTCTACCGTCCCTCCACCGTCTACCGTCCCTCCACCGTCTACCTTCCCTCCACCGTCTGCCGTCCCTCTATCCGTCTGCCTTCCCTCCATCCGTCTGCCTTCCCTCCATCGTCTGCCTTCCCTACATCCGTCTACCGTCCCGCCATCGTCTACCTTCCCTCCATCCGTCTGCCGTCCCTCCATCCGTCTGCCTTCCCTCCATCGTCTGCCTTCCCTACATCCGTCTACCGTCCCGCCATCGTCTACCTTCCCTCCATCCGTCTACCTTCCCTCCATCCGTCTACCATCCCTCCATCGTCTACCTTCCCTCCACCGTCTGCCGTCCCTCCATCCGTCTGCCGTCCCTCCATCGTCTACCTTCCCTCCACCGTCTGCCGTCCCTCCATCCGTCTGCCTTCCCTCCATCGTCTGCCTTCCCTACATCCGTCTACCGTCCCTCCATCGTCTACCGTCCCTCCATCGTCTACCGTCCCTCCATCCGTCTGCCTTCCCTCCATCCGTCTACCGTCCCTCTATCCGTCTGCCGTCCCTCCATCCGTCTGCCTTCCCTCCATCGTCTGCCTTCCCTACATCCGTCTACCGTCCCTCCATCGTCTACCGTCCCTCCATCGTCTACCGTCCCTCCATCCGTCTGCCTTCCCTCCATCCGTCTACCGTCCCTCCATCCGTCTACCGTCCCTCTATCCGTCTACCGTCCCTCTATCCGTCTACCGTCCCTCCATCCGTCTGCCGTCCCTCCATCCGTCTGCCGTCCCTCCATCCGTCTGCCGTCCCTCCATCCGTCTACCGTCCCTCTATCCGTCTACCGTCCCTCTATCCGTCTACCGTCCCTCCATCCGTCTGCCTTCCCTCCATCCGTCTACCGTCCCTCCATCCGTCTACCGTCCCTCTATCCGTCTACCGTCCCTCTATCCGTCTACCGTCCCTCCATCCGTCTGCCTTCCCTCCATCCGTCTACCGTCCCTCCATCCGTCTACCGTCCCTCCATCCGTCTGCCGTCCCTCCATCCGTCTACCGTCCCTCTATCCGTCTGCCGTCCCTCCATCCGTCTGCCGTCCCTCCATCCGTCTGCCTTCCCTCCATCCGTCTACCGTCCCTCCATCCGTCTACGGTCCCTCCATCCGTCTACCGTCCCTCCATCCGTCTGCCGTCCCTCCATCCGTCTACCGTCCCTCTATCCGTCTGCCGTCCCTCCATCCGTCTACGGTCCCACCATCCGTCTGCCTTCCCTCCATCCGTCTACCGTCCCTCCATCCGTCTACCGTCCCTCCATCCGTCTACCGTCCCTCCATCCGTCTGCCTTCCCTCCATCCGTCTACCGTCCCTCCATCCGTCTGCCTTCCCTCCATCCGTCTGCCGTCCCTCCATCCGTCTGCCTTCCCTCCATCCGTCTACCGTCCCTCCATCCGTCTGCCTTCCCTCCATCCGTCTGCCTTCCCTCCATCCGTCTGCCGTCCCTCCATCCGTCTGCCTTCCCTCCATCCGTCTACCGTCCCTCCATCCGTCTACCGTCCCTCTATCCGTCTACCGTCCCTCTATCCGTCTACCGTCCCTCCATCCGTCTGGCTTCCCACCATCCGTCTGCCTTCCCACCATCCGTCTGCCGTCCCTCCATCCGTCTGCCGTCCCTCCATCGTCTACCGTCCCTCCATCCGTCTACCGTCCCTCCATCCGTCTACCGTCCCTCTATCCGTCTACCGTCCCTCTATCCGTCTGCCTTCCCTCCATCGTCTGCCGTCCCTCCATCGTCTACCGTCCCTCCATCGTCTACCGTCCCTACATCTGTCTACCGTCCCTCTATCCGTCTACCGTCCCTCTATCCGTCTACCGTCCCTCCATCCGTCTGCCGTCCCTCCATCCGTCTGCCTTCCCTCCATCCGTCTACGGTCCCTCCATCCGTCTACGGTCCCTCCATCCGTCTACCGTCCCTCCATCCGTCTGCCGTCCCTCCATCCGTCTACCGTCCCTCTATCCGTCTGCCGTCCCTCCATCCGTCTGCCGTCCCTCCATCCGTCTGCCGTCCCTCCATCCGTCTGCCGTCCCTCCATCCGTCTACGGTCCCACCATCCGTCTACGGTCCCACCATCCGTCTGCCTTCCCTCCATCCGTCTACCGTCCCTCCATCCGTCTACCGTCCCTCCATCCGTCTACCGTCCCTCCATCCGTCTGCCTTCCCTCCATCCGTCTACCGTCCCTCCATCCGTCTGCCTTCCCTCCATCCGTCTGCCGTCCCTCCATCCGTCTACCGTCCCTCCATCCGTCTACCGTCCCTCTATCCGTCTACCGTCCCTCTATCCGTCTACCGTCCCTCCATCCGTCTGGCTTCCCACCATCCGTCTGCCGTCCCTCCATCCGTCTGCCGTCCCTCCATCGTCTACCGTCCCTCCATCCGTCTACCGTCCCTCCATCCGTCTACCGTCCCTCTATCCGTCTACCGTCCCTCTATCCGTCTGCCTTCCCTCCATCGTCTGCCTTCCCTCCATCGTCTACCGTCCCTCCATCGTCTACCGTCCCTACATCGTCTACCATCCCTCTATCCGTCTACCGTCCCTCCATCCGTCTGCCTTCCCTCCATCCGTCTACCGTCCCTCCATCCGTCTGCCGTCCCTCCATCCGTCTGCCGTCCCTCCATCCGTCTACCGTCCCTCTATCCGTCTACCGTCCCTCCATCCGTCTGCCTTCCCTCCATCGTCTGCCGTCCCTCCATCGTCTACCGTCCCTCCATCCGTCTACCGTCCCTCTATCCGTCTACCGTCCCTCCATCGTCTACCGTCCCTCCATCGTCTACCGTCCCTCCATCCGTCTACCGTCCCTCCATCGTCTACCGTCCCTCTATCCGTCTACCGTCCCTCCATCGTCTACCGTCCCTCCATCGTCTACCGTCCCTCCATCGTCTACCGTCCCTCCATCCGTCTACCGTCCCTCCATCGTCTACCGTCCCTCCATCGTCTACCGTCCCTCCATCGTCTACCGTCCCTCCATCGTCTGCCTTCCCTACATCCATCTGCCATCCCTCCATCGTCTACCGTCCCTCCATCGTCTACCGTCCCTTCATCGTCTACCTTCCCTCCATCCGTCTACCGTCCCTCCATCGTCTACCTTCCCTCCATCGTCTACCTTCCCTCCATCCGTCTACCGTCCCTCCATCCGTCTACCGTCCCTCTATCCGTCTGCCTTCCCTCCATCCGTCTACCGTCCCTCCATCCGTCTACCGTCCCACCATCCGTCTGCCGTCCCTCCATCCGTCTGCCGTCCCTCCATCCGTCTACCGTCCCTCCATCCGTCTGCCTTCCCTCCATCCGTCTACCGTCCCTCCATCCGTCTGCCTTCCCTCCATCCGTCTGCCGTCCCTCCATCCGTCTACCGTCCCTCTATCCGTCTACCGTCCCTCTATCCGTCTACCGTCCCACCATCCGTCTGCCGTCCCTCCATCCGTCTGCCGTCCCTCCATCCGTCTGCCGTCCCTCCATCGTCTACCGTCCCTCCATCGTCTACCGTCCCTCCATCCGTCTACCGTCCCTCTATCCGTCTACCGTCCCTCTATCCGTCTGCCTTCCCTCCATCGTCTGCCGTCCCTCCATCGTCTACCGTCCCTCCATCGTCTACCTTCCCTACATCGTCTACCATCCCTCTATCCGTCTACCGTCCCTCCATCCGTCTGCCTTCCCTCCATCCGTCTACCGTCCCTCCATCCGTCTGCCGTCCCTCCATCCGTCTACCGTCCCTCTATCCGTCTACCGTCCCTCCATCCGTCTGCCTTCCCTCCATCGTCTGCCGTCCCTCCATCGTCTACCGTCCCTCCATCGTCTACCGTCCCTCCATCCGTCTACCGTCCCTCCATCCGTCTACCGTCCCTCTATCCGTCTACCGTCCCTCTATCCGTCTACCGTCCCTCCATCGTCTACCGTCCCTCCATCGTCTACCGTCCCTCCATCGTCTACCGTCCCTCCATCCGTCTACCGTCCCTCCATCGTCTACCGTCCCTCTATCCGTCTACCGTCCCTCCATCGTCTACCGTCCCTCCATCCGTCTACCGTCCCTCCATCGTCTACCTTCCCTCCATCCGTCTACCGTCCCTCCATCGTCTACCGTCCCTCCATCGTCTACCTTCCCTCCATCCGTCTACCGTCCCTCCATCGTCTACCTTCCCTCCATCGTCTACCTTCCCTCCATCCGTCTGCCGTCCCTCCATCGTCTACCGTCCCTCCATCCGTCTACCGTCCCTCCATCCGTCTACCGTCCCTCCATCGTCTACCTTCCCTACATCGTCTACCATCCCTCTATCCGTCTACCGTCCCTCCATCCGTCTGCCTTCCCTCCATCCGTCTACCGTCCCTCCATCCGTCTGCCGTCCCTCCATCCGTCTACCGTCCCTCTATCCGTCTACCGTCCCTCCATCCGTCTGCCTTCCCTCCATCGTCTGCCGTCCCTCCATCGTCTACCGTCCCTCCATCGTCTACCGTCCCTCCATCCGTCTACCGTCCCTCTATCCGTCTGCCATCCCTCCATCGTCTACCGTCCCTCCATCGTCTACCGTCCCTCCATCGTCTACCGTCCCTCCATCGTCTGCCGTCCCTCCATCGTCTACCGTCCCTCCATCGTCTACCGTCCCTCCATCCGTCTACCGTCCCTCCATCGTCTACCGTCCCTCTATCCGTCTACCGTCCCTCCATCGTCTACCGTCCCTCCATCCGTCTACCGTCCCTCCATCGTCTACCGTCCCTCCATCGTCTACCTTCCCTCCATCCATCTACCGTCCCTCCATCGTCTGCCTTCCCTACATCCATCTGCCATCCCTCCATCGTCTACCGTCCCTCCATCGTCTACCGTCCCTCCATCGTCTGCCTTCCCTACATCCATCTGCCGTCCCTCCATCGTCTACCGTCCCTCCATCGTCTACCGTCCCTCCATCCGTCTACCGTCCCTCCATCGTCTACCGTCCCTCTATCCGTCTACCATCCCTCCATCCGTCTGCCTTCCCTCCATCCGTCTACCGTCCCTCCATCCGTCTACCGTCCCTCCATCCGTCTACCGTCCCTCCATCCGTCTGCCTTCCCTCCATCGTCTACCGTCCCTCCATCCGTCTGCCGTCCCTCCATCCGTCTGCCTTCCCTCCATCCGTCTGCCTTCCCTCCATCCGTCTGCCTTCCCTCCATCGTCTACCGTCCCTCCATCGTCTACCGTCCATCCATCGTCTACCGTCCCTCCATCCGTCTACCATCCCTCCATCCGTCTACCGTCCCTCCATCCGTCTGCCTTCCCTCCATCGTCTACCGTCCCTCCATCCGTCTGCCGTCCCTCTATCCGTCTGCCTTCCCTCCATCCGTCTGCCTTCCCTCCATCCGTCTGCCTTCCCTCCATCGTCTACCGTCCCTCCATCCGTCTACCGTCCCTCCATCGTCTACCGTCCCTCCATCCGTCTACCGTCCCTCCATCGTCTACCGTCCCTCTATCCGTCTACCGTCCCTCCATCGTCTACCATCCCTCCATCCGTCTACCGTCCCTCCATCGTCTACCTTCCCTCCATCCGTCTACCGTCCCTCCATCGTCTACCGTCCCTCCATCGTCTACCTTCCCTCCATCCATCTACCGTCCCTCCATCGTCTGCCTTCCCTACATCCATCTGCCATCCCTCCATCGTCTACCGTCCCTCCATCGTCTACCGTCCCTCCATCGTCTGCCTTCCCTACATCCATCTGCCATCCCTCCATCGTCTACCGTCCCTCCATCGTCTACCGTCCCTCCATCCGTCTACCGTCCCTCCATCCGTCTACCGTCCCTCCATCGTCTACCGTCCCTCTATCCGTCTACCATCCCTCCATCCGTCTGCCTTCCCTCCATCCGTCTACCGTCCCTCCATCCGTCTACCGTCCCTCCATCCGTCTGCCTTCCCTCCATCCGTCTGCCTTCCCTCCATCGTCTACCGTCCCTCCATCGTCTACCGTCCATCCATCGTCTACCGTCCCTCCATCCGTCTACCATCCCTCCATCCGTCTGCGGTCCCTCCATCCGTCTGCCTTCCCTCCATCCGTCTGCCTTCCCTCCATCGTCTACCGTCCCTCCATCCGTCTGCCTTCCCTCCATCCGTCTGCCTTCCCTCCATCGTCTACCGTCCCTCCATCCGTCTACCGTCCCTCCATCCGTCTGCCTTCCCTCCATCCGTCTGCCTTCCCTCCATCCGTCTGCCTTCCCTCCATCGTCTACCTCCCCTCCATCCGTCTACCTCCCCTCCATCCGTCTACCGTCCCTCCATCCGTCTACCGTCCCTCCATCGTCTACCGTCCCTCCATCGTCTACCTTCCCTCCATCCGTCTACCGTCCCTCCATCGTCTACCTTCCCTCCATCGTCTACCTTCCCTCCATCCATCTACCGTCCCTCCATCGTCTACCTTCCCTCCATCCGTCTACCTTCCCTCCATCGTCTACCTTCCCTCCATCTGTCTACCGTCCCTCCATCGTCTACTGTCCCTCCATCGTCTACCGTCCCTCTATCCGTCTGCCGTCCCTCCATCCGTCTGCCGTCCCTCCATCCGTCTGCCTTCCCTCCATCCGTCTACGGTCCCTCCATCCGTCTGCCTTCCCTCCATCCGTCTACCGTCCCTCCATCCGTCTACCGTCCCTCCATCCGTCTACCGTCCCTCCATCCGTCTGCCGTCCCTCCATCCGTCTGCCGTCCCTCCATCCGTCTACCGTCCCTCCATCCGTCTGCCTTCCCTCCATCCGTCTACCGTCCCTCCATCCGTCTGCCTTCCCTCCATCCGTCTGCCTTCCCTCCATCCGTCTGCCGTCCCTCCATCCGTCTACCGTCCCTCCATCCGTCTACCGTCCCTCTATCCGTCTACCGTCCCTCTATCCGTCTACCGTCCCTCCATCCGTCTGGCTTCCCACCATCCGTCTACCGTCCCTCTATCCGTCTGCCTTCCCTCCATCGTCTGCCGTCCCTCCATCGTCTACCGTCCCTCCATCGTCTACCTTCCCTACATCGTCTACCATCCCTCTATCCGTCTACCGTCCCTCCATCCGTCTGCCTTCCCTCCATCCGTCTACCGTCCCTCCATCCGTCTGCCGTCCCTCCATCCGTCTACCGTCCCTCTATCCGTCTACCGTCCCTCCATCCGTCTGCCTTCCCTCCATCGTCTGCCGTCCCTCCATCGTCTACCGTCCCTCCATCGTCTACCGTCCCTCCATCCGTCTACCGTCCCTCTATCCGTCTACCGTCCCTCCATCGTCTACCGTCCCTCCATCGTCTACCGTCCCTCCATCCGTCTACCGTCCCTCCATCGTCTACCGTCCCTCTATCCGTCTACCGTCCCTCCATCGTCTACCGTCCCACCATCCGTCTGCCGTCCCTCCATCGTCTACCGTCCCTCCATCGTCTACCGTCCCTCCATCCGTCTACCGTCCCTCCATCGTCTACCGTCCCTCTATCCGTCTACCGTCCCTCCATCGTCTACCGTCCCTCCATCGTCTACCTTCCCTCCATCCGTCTACCGTCCCTCCATCGTCTACCGTCCCTCCATCGTCTACCGTCCCTCCATCGTCTGCCTTCCCTACATCCATCTGCCATCCCTCCATCGTCTACCGTCCCTCCATCGTCTACCGTCCCTCCATCCGTCTACCGTCCCTCCATCGTCTACCGTCCCTCTATCCGTCTACCATCCCTCCATCCGTCTGCCTTCCCTCCATCCGTCTACCGTCCCTCCATCCGTCTACCGTCCCTCCATCCGTCTGCCTTCCCTCCATCGTCTACCGTCCCTCCATCCGTCTGCCGTCCGTCCATCCGTCTGCCTTCCCTCCATCCGTCTGCCTTCCCTCCATCCGTCTGCCTTCCCTCCATCCGTCTACCGTCCCTCCATCCGTCTGCCTTCCCTCCATCCGTCTGCCTTCCCTCCATCCGTCTGCCTTCCCTCCATCGTCTACCATCCCTCCATCCGTCTACCTCCCCTCCATCCGTCTACCTCCCCTCCAACCGTCTGCCTCCCCTCCATCCGTCTGCCTTCCCTCCATCCGTCTACCGTCCCTCCATCCGTCTACCGTCCCTCCATCGTCTACCGTCCCTCCATCGTCTACCTTCCCTCCATCCGTCTACCGTCCCTCCATCGTCTACCTTCCCTCCATCGTCTACCTTCCCTCCATCCATCTACCGTCCCTCCATCGTCTACCTTCCCTCCATCCGTCTACCTCCCCTCCAACCGTCTGCCTCCCCTCCATCCGTCTGCCTTCCCTCCATCCGTCTACCGTCCCTCCATCCGTCTACCGTCCCTCCATCGTCTACCGTCCCTCCATCGTCTACCTTCCCTCCATCCGTCTACCGTCCCTCCATCGTCTACCTTCCCTCCATCGTCTACCTTCCCTCCATCCATCTACCGTCCCTCCATCGTCTACCTTCCCTCCATCCGTCTACCTTCCCTCCATCGTCTACCTTCCCTCCATCTGTCTACCGTCCCTCCATCGTCTACTGTCCCTCCATCGTCTACCGTCCCTACATCGTCTACCGTCCCTCTATCCGTCTACCGTCCCTCTATCCGTCTACCGTCCCTCCATCGTCTACTGTCCCTCCATCGTCTACCGTCCCTACATCGTCTACCGTCCCTCTATCCGTCTACCGTCCCTCTATCCGTCTACCGTCCCTCTATCCGTCTGCCTTCCCTCCATCCGTCTGCCGTCCCTCCATCGTCTCCCGTCCCTCCATCCGTCTACCGTCCCTCCATCCGTCTACAGTCCCTCTATCCGTCTACAGTCCCTCTATCCGTCTACCGTCCCTCCATCCGTCTACCGTCCCTCCAACCGTCTGCCTTCCCTCCATCCGTCTACCGTCCCTCCAACCGTCTGCCTTCCCTCCATCCGTCTGCCTTCCCTCCATCCGTCTGCCTTCCCTCCATCGTCTACCTTCCCTCCATCCGTCTACCATCCCTCCATCGTCTACCTTCCCTCCACCGTCTGCCTTCCCTCCATCCGTCTACCGTCCCTCCATCCGTCTGCCTTCCCTCCATCCGTCTGCCTTCCCTCCATCCGTCTGCCTTCCCTCCATCCGTCTACCGTCCCTCCATCCGTCTGCCTTCCCTCCATCCGTCTGCCTTCCCTCCATCCGTCTGCCTTCCCTCCATCGTCTACCATCCCTCCATCCGTCTACCTCCCCTCCATCCGTCTACCTCCCCTCCAACCGTCTGCCTCCCCTCCATCCGTCTGCCTCCCCTCCATCCGTCTACCGTCCCTCCATCCGTCTACCGTCCCTCCATCGTCTACCGTCCCTCCATCGTCTACCTTCCCTCCATCCGTCTACCGTCCCTCCATCGTCTACCTTCCCTCCATCGTCTACCTTCCCTCCATCCATCTACCGTCCCTCCATCGTCTACCTTCCCTCCATCCGTCTACCTTCCCTCCATCGTCTACCTTCCCTCCATCTGTCTACCGTCCCTCCATCGTCTACCGTCCCTCCATCGTCTACCGTCCCTCTATCCGTCTACCGTCCCTCTATCCGTCTACCGTCCCTCCATCGTCTACCGTCCCTCCATCGTCTACTGTCCCTCCATCGTCTACCGTCCCTCTATCCGTCTGCCGTCCCTCCATCCGTCTGCCGTCCCTCCATCCGTCTGCCTTCCCTCCATCCGTCTACGGTCCCTCCATCCGTCTGCCTTCCCTCCATCCGTCTACCGTCCCTCCATCCGTCTACCGTCCCTCCATCCGTCTACCGTCCCTCCATCCGTCTGCCGTCCCTCCATCCGTCTGCCGTCCCTCCATCCGTCTACCGTCCCTCCATCCGTCTGCCTTCCCTCCATCCGTCTACCGTCCCTCCATCCGTCTGCCTTCCCTCCATCCGTCTGCCTTCCCTCCATCCGTCTGCCGTCCCTCCATCCGTCTACCGTCCCTCCATCCGTCTACCGTCCCTCTATCCGTCTACCGTCCCTCTATCCGTCTACCGTCCCTCCATCCGTCTGGCTTCCCACCATCCGTCTACCGTCCCTCTATCCGTCTGCCTTCCCTCCATCGTCTGCCGTCCCTCCATCGTCTACCGTCCCTCCATCGTCTACCTTCCCTACATCGTCTACCATCCCTCTATCCGTCTACCGTCCCTCCATCCGTCTGCCTTCCCTCCATCCGTCTACCGTCCCTCCATCCGTCTGCCGTCCCTCCATCCGTCTACCGTCCCTCTATCCGTCTACCGTCCCTCCATCCGTCTGCCTTCCCTCCATCGTCTGCCGTCCCTCCATCGTCTACCGTCCCTCCATCGTCTACCGTCCCTCCATCCGTCTACCGTCCCTCTATCCGTCTACCGTCCCTCCATCGTCTACCGTCCCTCCATCGTCTACCGTCCCTCCATCCGTCTACCGTCCCTCCATCGTCTACCGTCCCTCTATCCGTCTACCGTCCCTCCATCGTCTACCGTCCCACCATCCGTCTGCCGTCCCTCCATCGTCTACCGTCCCTCCATCGTCTACCGTCCCTCCATCCGTCTACCGTCCCTCCATCGTCTACCGTCCCTCTATCCGTCTACCGTCCCTCCATCGTCTACCGTCCCTCCATCGTCTACCTTCCCTCCATCCGTCTACCGTCCCTCCATCGTCTACCGTCCCTCCATCGTCTACCGTCCCTCCATCGTCTGCCTTCCCTACATCCATCTGCCATCCCTCCATCGTCTACCGTCCCTCCATCGTCTACCGTCCCTCCATCCGTCTACCGTCCCTCCATCGTCTACCGTCCCTCTATCCGTCTACCATCCCTCCATCCGTCTGCCTTCCCTCCATCCGTCTACCGTCCCTCCATCCGTCTACCGTCCCTCCATCCGTCTGCCTTCCCTCCATCGTCTACCGTCCCTCCATCCGTCTGCCGTCCGTCCATCCGTCTGCCTTCCCTCCATCCGTCTGCCTTCCCTCCATCCGTCTGCCTTCCCTCCATCCGTCTACCGTCCCTCCATCCGTCTGCCTTCCCTCCATCCGTCTGCCTTCCCTCCATCCGTCTGCCTTCCCTCCATCGTCTACCATCCCTCCATCCGTCTACCTCCCCTCCATCCGTCTACCTCCCCTCCAACCGTCTGCCTCCCCTCCATCCGTCTGCCTTCCCTCCATCCGTCTACCGTCCCTCCATCCGTCTACCGTCCCTCCATCGTCTACCGTCCCTCCATCGTCTACCTTCCCTCCATCCGTCTACCGTCCCTCCATCGTCTACCTTCCCTCCATCGTCTACCTTCCCTCCATCCATCTACCGTCCCTCCATCGTCTACCTTCCCTCCATCCGTCTACCTTCCCTCCATCGTCTACCTTCCCTCCATCTGTCTACCGTCCCTCCATCGTCTACTGTCCCTCCATCGTCTACCGTCCCTACATCGTCTACCGTCCCTCTATCCGTCTACCGTCCCTCTATCCGTCTACCGTCCCTCCATCGTCTACTGTCCCTCCATCGTCTACCGTCCCTACATCGTCTACCGTCCCTCTATCCGTCTACCGTCCCTCTATCCGTCTACCGTCCCTCTATCCGTCTGCCTTCCCTCCATCCGTCTGCCGTCCCTCCATCGTCTCCCGTCCCTCCATCCGTCTACCGTCCCTCCATCCGTCTACAGTCCCTCTATCCGTCTACAGTCCCTCTATCCGTCTACCGTCCCTCCATCCGTCTACCGTCCCTCCAACCGTCTGCCTTCCCTCCATCCGTCTACCGTCCCTCCAACCGTCTGCCTTCCCTCCATCCGTCTGCCTTCCCTCCATCCGTCTGCCTTCCCTCCATCGTCTACCTTCCCTCCATCCGTCTACCATCCCTCCATCGTCTACCTTCCCTCCACCGTCTGCCTTCCCTCCATCCGTCTACCGTCCCTCCATCCGTCTGCCTTCCCTCCATCCGTCTGCCTTCCCTCCATCCGTCTGCCTTCCCTCCATCCGTCTACCGTCCCTCCATCCGTCTGCCTTCCCTCCATCCGTCTGCCTTCCCTCCATCCGTCTGCCTTCCCTCCATCGTCTACCATCCCTCCATCCGTCTACCTCCCCTCCATCCGTCTACCTCCCCTCCAACCGTCTGCCTCCCCTCCATCCGTCTGCCTCCCCTCCATCCGTCTACCGTCCCTCCATCCGTCTACCGTCCCTCCATCGTCTACCGTCCCTCCATCGTCTACCTTCCCTCCATCCGTCTACCGTCCCTCCATCGTCTACCTTCCCTCCATCGTCTACCTTCCCTCCATCCATCTACCGTCCCTCCATCGTCTACCTTCCCTCCATCCGTCTACCTTCCCTCCATCGTCTACCTTCCCTCCATCTGTCTACCGTCCCTCCATCGTCTACCGTCCCTACATCGTCTACCGTCCCTCTATCCGTCTACCGTCCCTCTATCCGTCTACCGTCCCTCCATCGTCTACCGTCCCTCCATCGTCTACCGTCCCTCTATCCGTCTACCGTCCCTCTATCCGTCTACCGTCCCTCTATCCGTCTGCCGTCCCTCTATCCGTCTGCCTTCCCTCCATCCGTCTGCCGTCCCTCCATCGTCTCCCGTCCCTCCATCCGTCTACCGTCCCTCCATCCGTCTACAGTCCCTCTATCCGTCTACCGTCCCTCCATCCGTCTACCGTCCCTCCAACCGTCTGCCTTCCCTCCATCCGTCTACCGTCCCTCCAACCGTCTGCCTTCCCTCCATCCGTCTGCCTTCCCTCCATCCGTCTGCCTTCCCTCCATCGTCTACCTTCCCTCCATCCGTCTACCATCCCTCCATCGTCTACCTTCCCTCCACCGTCTGCCTTCCCTCCATCCGTCTACCGTCCCTCCAACCGTCTGCCTTCCCTCCATCCGTCTACCGTCCCTCCAACCGTCTGCCTTCCCTCCATCCGTCTGCCTTCCCTCCATCCGTCTGCCTTCCCTCCATCGTCTACCTTCCCTCTATCCGTCTACCATCCCTCCACCGTCTACCGTCCCTCCACCGTCTACCGTCCCTCCATCGTCTACCTTCCCTCCATCCGTCTACCTTCCCTCCATCGTCTACGATCCCTCCATCGTCTACCTTCCCTCCATCGTCTACCTTCCCTCCATCGTCTACCGTCCATCCATCGTCTACCTTCCCTCCATCCGTCTACCATCCCTCCATCCATCTACCGTCCCTCCATCGTCTACCGTCCCTCCATCGTCTACCGTCCCTCCATCGTCTACCTTCCCTCCATCCGTCTACCATCCCTCCACCGTCTACCTTCCCTCCACCGTCTACCGTCCCTCTATCCGTCTACCGTCCCTCTATCCGTCTACCGTCCCTCCATCCGTCTGGCTTCCCACCATCCGTCTGCCTTCCCACCATCCGTCTGCCGTCCCTCCATCCGTCTGCCGTCCCTCCATCGTCTACCGTCCCTCCATCCGTCTACCGTCCCTCCATCCGTCTACCGTCCCTCTATCCGTCTACCGTCTCTCTATCCGTCTACCGTCCCTCCATCCGTCTGCCTTCCCTCCATCCGTCTGCCTTCCCTCCATCCGTCTACCGTCCCTCCATCCGTCTGCCGTCCCTCCATCCGTCTACCGTCCCTCTATCCGTCTACCGTCCCTCCATCCGTCTGCCTTCCCTCCATCGTCTGCCGTCCCTCCATCGTCTACCGTCCCTCCATCGTCTACCGTCCCTCCATCCGTCTACCGTCCCTCTATCCGTCTACCGTCCCTCTATCCGTCTACCGTCCCTCCATCGTCTACCGTCCCTCCATCGTCTACCGTCCCTCCATCCGTCTACCATCCCTCTATCCGTCTACCGTCCCTCCATCGTCTACCGTCCCTCCATCGTCTACCGTCCCTCCATCGTCTACCGTCCCTCCATCCGTCTACCGTCCCTCCATCGTCTACCGTCCCTCTATCCGTCTACCGTCCCTCCATCGTCTACCGTCCCTCCATCCGTCTACCGTCCCTCCATCGTCTACCTTCCCTCCATCCGTCTACCGTCCCTCCATCGTCTACCGTCCCTCCATCGTCTACCTTCCCTCCATCGTCTACCTTCCCTCCATCCATCTACCGTCCCTCCATCGTCTGCCTTCCCTACATCCATCTGCCATCCCTCCATCGTCTACCGTCCCTCCATCGTCTACCGTCCCTCCATCGTCTACCTTCCCTCCATCCATCTACCGTCCCTCCATCGTCTACCTTCCCTCCATCCGTCTACCTTCCCTCCATCGTCTACCATCCCTCCATCGTCTACCTTCCCTCCATCGTCTACCTTCCCTCCATCGTCTACCTTCCCTCCATCGTCTACCGTCCATCCATCGTCTACCTTCCCTCCATCCGTCTACCATCCCTCCATCCATCTACCGTCCCTCCATCCATCTACCGTCCCTCCATCGTCTACCGTCCCTCCATCGTCTACCTTCCCTCCATCGTCTACCGTCCCTCCATCGTCTACCTTCCCTCCATCGTCTACCGTCCCTCCATCGTCTACCTTCCCTCCATCCATCTACCGTCCCTCCATCGTCTACCGTCCCTCCATCGTCTACCGTCCCTCCATCGTCTACCTTCCCTCCATCCGTCTACCATCCCTCCATCGTCTACCTTCCCTCCATCCATCTACCTTCCCTCCATCCATCTACCTTCCCTCCATCGTCTACCATCCCTCCATCGTCTACCTTCCCTCCATCGTCTACCTTCCCTCCATCGTCTACCTTCCCTCCATCGTCTACCGTCCATCCATCGTCTACCGTCCCTCCATCGTCTACCTTCCCTCCATCGTCTACCGTCCCTCCATCGTCTACCTTCCCTCCATCCATCTACCGTCCCTCCATCGTCTACCGTCCCTCCATCGTCTACCGTCCCTCCATCGTCTACCTTCCCTCCATCCGTCTACCATCCCTCCACCGTCTACCGTCCCTCCACCGTCTACCGTCCCTCCACCGTCTACCGTCCCTCCATCGTCTACCGTCCCTCCATCCGTCTACCGTCCCTCTATCCGTCTACCGTCCCTCCATCGTCTGCCTTCCCTACATCCATCTACCATCCCTCCATCGTCTACCGTCCCTCCATCCATCTACCGTCCCTCCATCGTCTACCGTCCCTCTATCCGTCTACCTTCCCTCCATCCGTCTACCGTCCCTCCATCGTCTACCGTCCCTCTATCCGTCTACCATCCCTCCATCCGTCTGCCTTCCCTCCATCCGTCTACCGTCCCTCCATCCGTCTACCGTCCCTCTATCCGTCTACCTTCCCTCCATCCGTCTACCGTCCCTCCATCCGTCTACCGTCCCTCCATCCGTCTGCCTTCCCTCCATCCGTCTGCCTTCCCTCCATCGTCTCCCTTCCCTCCATCCGTCTACCATCCCTCCATCGTCTACCATCCCTCCACCGTCTACCATCCCTCCACCGTCTACCGTCCCTCCGTCTACCGTCCCTCCATCCGTCTGCCTTCCCTCCATCGTCTACCGTCCCTCCATCGTCTACCGTCCCTCCATCGTCTACCGTCCCTCCATCCGTCTGCCTTCCCTCCATCGTCTACCGTCCCTCCATCCGTCTGCCTTCCCTCCATCCGTCTGCCTTCCCTCCATCGTCTCCCTTCCCTCCATCCGTCTACCATCCCTCCACCGTCTACCATCCCTCCACCGTCTACCGTCCCTCCGTCTACCGTCCCTCCATCCGTCTGCCTTCCCTCCATCGTCTACCGTCCCTCCATCCGTCTACCGTCCCTCCATCCGTCTGCCTTCCCTCCATCGTCTGCCGTCCCTCCATCGTCTACCTTCCCTCCATCGTCTACCTTCCCTCCATCCATCTACCGTCCCTCCATCGTCTACCGTCCCTCCATCCGTCTACCTTCCCTCCATCGTCTACCTTCCCTCCATCGTCTACCGTCCATCCATCGTCTACCTTCCCTCCATCCGTCTACCATCCCTCCATCCATCTACCGTCCCTCCATCGTCTACCGTCCCTCCATCGTCTACCGTCCCTCCATCGTCTACCTTCCCTCCATCCGTCTACCATCCCTCCACCGTCTACCTTCCCTCCACCGTCTACCGTCCCTCTATCCGTCTACCGTCCCTCTATCCGTCTACCGTCCCTCCATCCGTCTGGCTTCCCACCATCCGTCTGCCTTCCCACCATCCGTCTGCCGTCCCTCCATCCGTCTGCCGTCCCTCCATCGTCTACCGTCCCTCCATCCGTCTACCGTCCCTCCATCCGTCTACCGTCCCTCTATCCGTCTACCGTCCCTCCATCCGTCTGCCTTCCCTCCATCCGTCTACCGTCCCTCCATCCGTCTGCCGTCCCTCCATCCGTCTACCGTCCCTCTATCCGTCTACCGTCCCTCCATCCGTCTGCCTTCCCTCCATCGTCTGCCGTCCCTCCATCGTCTACCGTCCCTCCATCGTCTACCGTCCCTCCATCCGTCTACCGTCCCTCTATCCGTCTACCGTCCCTCTATCCGTCTACCGTCCCTCCATCGTCTACCGTCCCTCCATCGTCTACCGTCCCTCCATCCGTCTACCATCCCTCTATCCGTCTACCGTCCCTCCATCGTCTACCGTCCCTCCATCGTCTACCGTCCCTCCATCCGTCTACCGTCCCTCCATCGTCTACCGTCCCTCTATCCGTCTACCGTCCCTCCATCGTCTACCGTCCCTCCATCCGTCTACCGTCCCTCCATCGTCTACCTTCCCTCCATCCGTCTACCGTCCCTCCATCGTCTACCGTCCCTCCATCGTCTACCTTCCCTCCATCGTCTACCTTCCCTCCATCGTCTACCGTCCCTCCATCGTCTGCCTTCCCTACATCCATCTGCCATCCCTCCATCGTCTACCGTCCCTCCATCGTCTACCGTCCCTCCATCGTCTACCTTCCCTCCATCCATCTACCGTCCCTCCATCGTCTACCTTCCCTCCATCCGTCTACCTTCCCTCCATCGTCTACCATCCCTCCATCGTCTACCTTCCCTCCATCGTCTACCTTCCCTCCATCGTCTACCTTCCCTCCATCGTCTACCGTCCATCCATCGTCTACCTTCCCTCCATCCGTCTACCATCCCTCCATCCATCTACCGTCCCTCCATCCATCTACCGTCCCTCCATCGTCTACCGTCCCTCCATCGTCTACCTTCCCTCCATCGTCTACCGTCCCTCCATCGTCTACCTTCCCTCCATCGTCTACCGTCCCTCCATCGTCTACCTTCCCTCCATCCATCTACCGTCCCTCCATCGTCTACCGTCCCTCCATCGTCTACCGTCCCTCCATCGTCTACCTTCCCTCCATCCGTCTACCATCCCTCCATCGTCTACCTTCCCTCCATCCATCTACCTTCCCTCCATCCATCTACCTTCCCTCCATCGTCTACCATCCCTCCATCGTCTACCTTCCCTCCATCGTCTACCTTCCCTCCATCGTCTACCGTCCATCCATCGTCTACCTTCCCTCCATCGTCTACCGTCCCTCCATCGTCTACCTTCCCTCCATCGTCTACCGTCCCTCCATCGTCTACCTTCCCTCCATCCATCTACCGTCCCTCCATCGTCTACCGTCCCTCCATCGTCTACCGTCCCTCCATCGTCTACCTTCCCTCCATCCGTCTACCTTCCCTCCACCGTCTACCGTCCCTCCACCGTCTACCGTCCCTCCACCGTCTACCGTCCCTCCATCGTCTACCGTCCCTCCATCCGTCTACCGTCCCTCTATCCGTCTACCGTCCCTCCATCGTCTGCCTTCCCTACATCCATCTACCATCCCTCCATCGTCTACCGTCCCTCCATCCATCTACCGTCCCTCCATCGTCTACCGTCCCTCTATCCGTCTACCTTCCCTCCATCCGTCTACCGTCCCTCCATCGTCTACCGTCCCTCTATCCGTCTACCATCCCTCCATCCGTCTGCCTTCCCTCCATCCGTCTACCGTCCCTCCATCCGTCTACCGTCCCTCTATCCGTCTACCTTCCCTCCATCCGTCTACCGTCCCTCCATCCGTCTACCGTCCCTCCATCCGTCTGCCTTCCCTCCATCCGTCTGCCTTCCCTCCATCGTCTCCCTTCCCTCCATCCGTCTACCATCCCTCCATCGTCTACCATCCCTCCACCGTCTACCATCCCTCCACCGTCTACCGTCCCTCCGTCTACCGTCCCTCCATCCGTCTGCCTTCCCTCCATCGTCTACCGTCCCTCCATCGTCTACCGTCCCTCCATCGTCTACCGTCCCTCCATCCGTCTGCCTTCCCTCCATCGTCTACCGTCCCTCCATCCGTCTGCCTTCCCTCCATCCGTCTGCCTTCCCTCCATCGTCTCCCTTCCCTCCATCCGTCTACCATCCCTCCATCGTCTACCATCCCTCCACCGTCTACCATCCCTCCACCGTCTACCGTCCCTCCGTCTACCGTCCCTCCATCCGTCTGCCTTCCCTCCATCGTCTACCGTCCCTCTATCCGTCTACCGTCCCTCCATCGTCTGCCGTCCCTCCATCGTCTACCTTCCCTCCATCGTCTACCTTCCCTCCATCCATCTACCGTCCCTCCATCGTCTACCGTCCCTCCATCCGTCTACCTTCCCTCCATCGTCTACCATCCCTCCATCGTCTACCTTCCCTCCATCCGTCTACCATCCCTCCATCGTCTACCGTCCCTCCATCGTCTACCTTCCCTCCATCGTCTACCTTCCCTCCATCGTCTACCGTCCCTCCATCCGTCTACCTTCCCTCCATCGTCTACCATCCCTCCATCGTCTACCTTCCCTCCATCCGTCTACCATCCCTCCATCGTCTACCGTCCCTCCATCGTCTACCTTCCCTCCATCGTCTACCTTCCCTCCATCGTCTACCTTCCCTCCATCGTCTACCATCCCTCCATCGTCTACCTTCCCTCCATCCGTCTACCGTCCCTCCATCGTCTACCGTCCCTCCATCGTCTACCTTCCCTCCATCGTCTACCTTCCCTCCATCGTCTACCTTCCCTCCATCCATCTACCGTCCCTCCATCGTCTACCGTCCCTCCATCGTCTACCGTCCCTCCATCGTCTACCTTCCCTCCATCCGTCTACCGTCCCTCCATCGTCTACCGTCCCTCCATCGTCTACCTTCCCTCCATCCGTCTACCATCCCTCCATCGTCTACCTTCCCTCCATCCATCTACCTTCCCTCCATCCATCTACCTTCCCTCCATCGTCTACCATCCCTCCATCGTCTACCTTCCATCCATCGTCTACCTTCCCTCCATCGTCTACCTTCCCTCCATCGTCTACCGTCCATCCATCGTCTACCTTCCCTCCATCGTCTACCGTCCCTCCATCGTCTACCTTCCCTCCATCGTCTACCGTCCCTCCATCGTCTACCTTCCCTCCATCCATCTACCGTCCCTCCATCGTCTACCGTCCCTCCATCCGTCTACCGTCCCTCCATCGTCTACCGTCCCTCCATCGTCTACCTTCCCTCCATCCGTCTACCATCCCTCCACCGTCTACCGTCCCTCCACCGTCTACCGTCCCTCCACCGTCTACCGTCCCTCCATCGTCTACCGTCCCTCCATCCGTCTACCGTCCCTCTATCCGTCTACCGTCCCTCCATCGTCTGCCTTCCCTACATCCATCTACCATCCCTCCATCGTCTACCGTCCCTCCATCCATCTACCGTCCCTCCATCGTCTACCGTCCCTCTATCCGTCTACCTTCCCTCCATCCGTCTACCGTCCCTCCATCGTCTACCGTCCCTCTATCCGTCTACCATCCCTCCATCCGTCTGCCTTCCCTCCATCCGTCTACCGTCCCTCCATCCGTCTACCGTCCCTCTATCCGTCTACCTTCCCTCCATCCGTCTACCGTCCCTCCATCCGTCTACCGTCCCTCCATCCGTCTGCCTTCCCTCCATCCGTCTGCCTTCCCTCCATCGTCTCCCTTCCCTCCATCCGTCTACCATCCCTCCATCGTCTACCATCCCTCCACCGTCTACCATCCCTCCACCGTCTACCATCCCTCCACCGTCTACCGTCCCTCCATCCGTCTGCCTTCCCTCCATCGTCTACCGTCCCTCTATCCGTCTACCGTCCCTCCATCGTCTGCCGTCCCTCCATCGTCTACCTTCCCTCCATCGTCTACCTTCCCTCCATCCATCTACCGTCCCTCCATCGTCTACCGTCCCTCCATCCGTCTACCTTCCCTCCATCGTCTACCATCCCTCCATCGTCTACCATCCCTCCATCCGTCTACCATCCCTCCATCGTCTACCGTCCCTCCATCGTCTACCGTCCCTCCATCGTCTACCTTCCCTCCATCGTCTACCTTCCCTCCATCGTCTACCGTCCCTCCATCCGTCTACCTTCCCTCCATCGTCTACCATCCCTCCATCGTCTACCTTCCCTCCATCCGTCTACCATCCCTCCATCGTCTACCGTCCCTCCATCGTCTACCTTCCCTCCATCGTCTACCTTCCCTCCATCGTCTACCTTCCCTCCATCGTCTACCATCCCTCCATCGTCTACCTTCCCTCCATCCGTCTACCGTCCCTCCATCGTCTACCGTCCCTCCATCGTCTACCTTCCCTCCATCGTCTACCTTCCCTCCATCCGTCTACCTTCCCTCCATCGTCTACCATCCCTCCATCGTCTACCTTCCCTCCATCGTCTACCTTCCCTCCATCGTCTACCGTCCATCCATCGTCTACCTTCCCTCCATCCGTCTACCGTCCCTCCATCCGTCTACCGTCCCTCCATCGTCTACCGTCCCTCCATCGTCTACCGTCCCTCCATCGTCTACCGTCCCTCCATCGTCTACCTTCCCTCCATCCGTCTACCTTCCCTCCACCGTCTGCCGTCCCTCTATCCGTCTACCGTCCCTCCACCGTCTAGCGTCCCTCCACCGTC
Source organism: Telmatherina bonti (assembly GCF_933228915.1). Taxonomy (NCBI): domain Eukaryota; kingdom Metazoa; phylum Chordata; class Actinopteri; order Atheriniformes; family Telmatherinidae; genus Telmatherina; species Telmatherina bonti. Next base: position 39,119,255 of record NC_136627.1, on the reverse strand, counting down.
TACCGTCCCTCCACCGTCTACCGTCCCTCCATCGTCTACCGTCCCTCCATCCGTCTGCCTTCCCTCCATCGTCTACCGTCCCTCCATCGTCTACCGTCCCTCCATCCGTCTACCGTCCCTCTATCCGTCTACCGTCCCTCCATCCGTCTACCGTCCCTCCATCCGTCTGCCTTCCCTCCATCCGTCTACCGTCCCTCCATCCGTCTGCCGTCCCTCCATCCGTCTACCGTCCCTCTATCCGTCTACCGTCCCTCCATCCGTCTGCCGTCCCTCCATCCGTCTGCCGTCCCTCCATCCGTCTACGGTCCCTCCATCCGTCTGCCTTCCCTCCATCCGTCTACCGTCCCTCCATCCGTCTACCGTCCCTCTATCCGTCTACCGTCCCTCCATCCGTCTACCGTCCCACCATCCGTCTGCCGTCCCTCCATCCGTCTGCCGTCCCTCCATCCGTCTACCGTCCCTCCATCCGTCTGCCTTCCCTCCATCCGTCTACCGTCCCTCCATCCGTCTGCCTTAGCTCCATCCGTCTACCGTCCCTCCATCCGTCTACCGTCCCTCCATCCGTCTACCGTCCCTCCATCCGTCTGGCTTCCCACCATCCGTCTGCCTTCCCACCATCCGTCTGCCGTCCCTCCATCCGTCTGCCGTCCCTCCATCGTCTACCGTCCCTCCATCCGTCTACCGTCCCTCCATCCGTCTACCGTCCCTCTATCCGTCTGCCTTCCCTCCATCGTCTGCCGTCCCTCCATCGTCTACCGTCCCTCCATCGTCTACCTTCCCTACATCGTCTACCATCCCTCTATCCGTCTACCGTCCCTCCATCCGTCTACCGTCCCTCCATCCGTCTGCCTTCCCTCCATCCGTCTACCGTCCCTCCACCGTCTGCCGTCCCTCCATCCGTCTGCCTTCCCTCCATCCGTCTACCGTCCCTCTATCCGTCTACCGTCCCTCCATCCGTCTGCCTTCCCTCCATCCGTCTACCTCCCCTCCAACCGTCTGCCTCCCCTCCATCCGTCTGCCTTCCCTCCATCCGTCTACCGTCCCTCCATCGTCTACCGTCCCTCCATCGTCTACCTTCCCTCCATCCGTCTACCGTCCCTCCATCGTCTACCTTCCCTCCATCGTCTACCTTCCCTCTATCCGTCTGCCTCCCCTCCATCCGTCTGCCTTCCCTCCATCCGTCTACCGTCCCTCTATCCGTCTACCGTCCCTCCATCTGTCTGCCGTCCCTCCATCCGTCTGCCGTCCCTCCATCCGTCTGCCTTCCCTCCATCCGTCTACGGTCCCTCCATCCGTCTGCCTTCCCTCCATCCGTCTACCGTCCCTCCATCCGTCTGCCGTCCCTCCATCCGTCTACCGTCCCTCTATCCGTCTACCGTCCCTCCATCCGTCTACCGTCCCACCATCCGTCTGCCGTCCCTCCATCCGTCTGCCGTCCCTCCATCCGTCTACCGTCCCTCCATCCGTCTGCCTTCCCTCCATCCGTCTACCGTCCCTCCATCCGTCTGCCTTCCCTCCATCCGTCTGCCGTCCCTCCATCCGTCTACCGTCCCTCCATCCGTCTACCGTCCCTCCATCCGTCTACCGTCCCTCCATCCGTCTGGCTTCCCACCATCCGTCTGGCTTCCCACCATCCGTCTGCCGTCCCTCCATCCGTCTGCCGTCCCTCCATCGTCTACCGTCCCTCCATCCGTCTACCGTCCCTCCATCCGTCTACCGTCCCTCTATCCGTCTGCCTTCCCTCCATCGTCTGCCGTCCCTCCATCGTCTACCGTCCCTCCATCGTCTACCTTCCCTACATCGTCTACCATCCCTCTATCCGTCTACCGTCCCTCCATCCGTCTGCCTTCCCTCCATCCGTCTACCGTCCCTCCATCCGTCTACCGTCCCTCTATCCGTCTACCGTCCCTCCATCCGTCTGCCTTCCCTCCATCGTCTGCCGTCCCTCCATCGTCTACCGTCCCTCCATCGTCTACCGTCCCTCCATCCGTCTACCGTCCCTCTATCCGTCTACCGTCCCTCTATCCGTCTACCGTCCCTCCATCGTCTACCGTCCCTCCATCGTCTACCGTCCCTCCATCGTCTGCCTTCCCTACATCCATCTGCCATCCCTCCATCGTCTTCCGTCCCTCCATCGTCTACCGTCCCTCCATCCGTCTGCCTTCCCTCCATCGTCTACCGTCCCTCCATCCGTCTACTGTCCCTCCATCCGTCTGCCTTCCCTCCATCCGTCTGCCTTCCCTCCATCCGTCTGCCTTCCCTCCATCCGTCTACCTCCCCTCCAACCGTCTGCCTCCCCTCCATCCGTCTGCCTTCCCTCCATCCGTCTACCGTCCCTCCATCGTCTACCGTCCCTCCATCGTCTACCTTCCCTCCATCCGTCTACCGTCCCTCCATCGTCTACCTTCCCTCCATCGTCTACCTTCCCTCCACCGTCTACCGTCCCTCCATCGTCTACCGTCCCTCCATCCGTCTGCCTTCCCTCCATCGTCTACCTTCCCTCCATCCGTCTACCGTCCCTCCATCGTCTACCTTCCCTCCATCGTCTACCTTCCCTCCACCGTCTACCGTCCCTCCATCGTCTACCGTCCCTCCATCCGTCTGCCTTCCCTCCATCGTCTACCGTCCCTCCATCGTCTACCGTCCCTCCATCCGTCTACCGTCCCTCTATCCGTCTACCGTCCCTCCATCCGTCTACCGTCCCTCCATCCGTCTGCCTTCCCTCCATCCGTCTACCGTCCCTCCATCCGTCTGCCGTCCCTCCATCCGTCTACCGTCCCTCTATCCGTCTACCGTCCCTCCATCCGTCTGCCGTCCCTCCATCCGTCTGCCGTCCCTCCATCCGTCTGCCTTCCCTCCATCCGTCTACGGTCCCTCCATCCGTCTGCCTTCCCTCCATCCGTCTACCGTCCCTCCATCCGTCTACCGTCCCTCCATCCGTCTACCGTCCCACCATCCGTCTGCCGTCCCTCCATCCGTCTGCCGTCCCTCCATCCGTCTGCCGTCCCTCCATCCGTCTACCGTCCCTCCATCCGTCTGCCTTCCCTCCATCCGTCTGCCGTCCCTCCATCCGTCTGCCGTCCCTCCATCCGTCTACCGTCCCTCCATCCGTCTGCCTTCCCTCCATCCGTCTACCGTCCCTCCATCGTCTGCCGTCCCTCCATCGTCTACCGTCCCTCCATCGTCTACCTTCCCTACATCGTCTACCATCCCTCTATCCGTCTACCGTCCCTCCATCCGTCTACCGTCCCTCCATCCGTCTGCCTTCCCTCCATCCGTCTACCGTCCCTCCACCGTCTGCCGTCCCTCCATCCGTCTGCCTTCCCTCCATCCGTCTACCGTCCCTCTATCCGTCTACCGTCCCTCCATCCGTCTGCCTTCCCTCCATCCGTCTACCTCCCCTCCAACCGTCTGCCTCCCCTCCATCCGTCTGCCTTCCCTCTATCCGTCTACCGTCCCTCCATCTGGTCTGCCGTCCCTCCATCCGTCTGCCGTCCCTCCATCCGTCTGCCTTCCCTCCATCCGTCTACGGTCCCTCCATCCGTCTGCCTTCCCTCCATCCGTCTACCGTCCCTCCATCCGTCTGCCGTCCCTCCATCCGTCTACCGTCCCTCTATCCGTCTACCGTCCCTCCATCCGTCTACCGTCCCACCATCCGTCTGCCGTCCCTCCATCCGTCTGCCGTCCCTCCATCCGTCTACCGTCCCTCCATCCGTCTGCCTTCCCTCCATCCGTCTACCGTCCCTCCATCCGTCTGCCTTCCCTCCATCCGTCTGCCGTCCCTCCATCCGTCTACCGTCCCTCCATCCGTCTACCGTCCCTCCATCCGTCTGGCTTCCCACCATCCGTCTGGCTTCCCACCATCCGTCTGCCTTCCCACCATCCGTCTGCCGTCCCTCCATCCGTCTGCCGTCCCTCCATCGTCTACCGTCCCTCCATCCGTCTACCGTCCCTCCATCCGTCTACCGTCCCTCTATCCGTCTGCCTTCCCTCCATCGTCTGCCGTCCCTCCATCGTCTACCGTCCCTCCATCGTCTACCTTCCCTACATCGTCTACCTTCCCTCCATCCGTCTACCGTCCCTCTATCCGTCTGCCTTCCCTCCATCGTCTGCCGTCCCTCCATCGTCTACCGTCCCTCCATCCGTCTGCCTTCCCTCCATCCGTCTACCGTCCCTCCATCCGTCTACCGTCCCTCTATCCGTCTACCGTCCCTCCATCCGTCTGCCTTCCCTCCATCGTCTGCCGTCCCTCCATCGTCTACCGTCCCTCCATCGTCTACCGTCCCTCCATCCGTCTACCGTCCCTCTATCCGTCTACCGTCCCTCTATCCGTCTACCGTCCCTCCATCGTCTACCGTCCCTCCATCGTCTACCGTCCCTCCATCGTCTGCCTTCCCTACATCCATCTGCCATCCCTCCATCGTCTTCCGTCCATCCATCGTCTACCGTCCCTCCATCCGTCTGCCTTCCCTCCATCGTCTACCGTCCCTCCATCCGTCTACCGTCCCTCCATCCGTCTGCCTTCCCTCCATCCGTCTGCCTTCCCTCCATCCGTCTGCCTTCCCTCCATCGTCTACCGTCCCTCTATCCGTCTACCGTCCCTCCATCCGTCTGCCTTCCCTCCATCCGTCTGCCTTCCCTCCATCCGTCTGCCTTCCCTCCATCCGTCTACCTCCCCTCCAACCGTCTGCCTCCCCTCCATCCGTCTGCCTTCCCTCCATCCGTCTACCGTCCCTCCATCGTCTACCGTCCCTCCATCGTCTACCTTCCCTCCATCCGTCTACCGTCCCTCCATCGTCTACCTTCCCTCCATCGTCTACCTTCCCTCCATCCATCTACCGTCCCTCCATCGTCTACCTTCCCTCCATCCGTCTACCTTCCCTCCATCGTCTACCTTCCCTCCATCTGTCTACCGTCCCTCCATCGTCTACCGTCCCTCCATCGTCTACCGTCCCTACATCGTCTACCGTCCCTCTATCCGTCTACCGTCCCTCTATCCGTCTACCGTCCCTCCATCGTCTACCGTCCCTCTATCCGTCTACCGTCCCTCCATCCGTCTACCGTCCCTCTATCCGTCTACCGTCCCTCTATCCGTCTACCGTCCCTCTATCCGTCTGCCGTCCCTCTATCCGTCTGCCTTCCCTCCATCCGTCTGCCTTCCCTCCATCCGTCTGCCGTCCCTCCATCGTCTCCCGTCCCTCCATCCGTCTACCGTCCCTCCATCCGTCTACAGTCCCTCTATCCGTCTACAGTCCCTCTATCCGTCTACCGTCCCTCCATCCGTCTACCGTCCCTCCAACCGTCTGCCTTCCCTCCATCCGTCTGCCTTCCCTCCATCGTCTACCTTCCCTCCATCCGTCTACCATCCCTCCATCGTCTACCTTCCCTCCACCGTCTGCCGTCCCTCTATCCGTCTACCATCCCTCCACCGTCTACCATCCCTCCACCGTCTACCGTCCCTCCACCGTCTACCGTCCCTCCATCCGTCTGCCTTCCCTCCATCGTCTACCGTCCCTCCATCGTCTACCGTCCCTCCATCCGTCTGCCTTCCCTCCATCGTCTACCGTCCCTCTATCCGTCTACCGTCCCTCCATCGTCTGCCGTCCCTCCATCGTCTACCTTCCCTCCATCGTCTACCTTCCCTCCATCCATCTACCGTCCCTCCATCGTCTACCTTCCCTCCATCCGTCTACCTTCCCTCCATCGTCTACCATCCCTCCATCGTCTACCTTCCCTCCATCCGTCTACCATCCCTCCATCGTCTACCGTCCCTCCATCGTCTACCTTCCCTCCATCGTCTACCTTCCCTCCATCCATCTACCGTCCCTCCATCGTCTACCTTCCCTCCATCCGTCTACCTTCCCTCCATCGTCTACCATCCCTCCATCGTCTACCTTCCCTCCATCGTCTACCTTCCCTCCATCGTCTACCTTCCCTCCATCGTCTACCGTCCATCCATCGTCTACCTTCCCTCCATCCGTCTACCATCCCTCCATCCATCTACCGTCCCTCCATCCATCTACCGTCCCTCCATCGTCTACCGTCCCCCCATCGTCTACCTTCCCTCCATCGTCTACCGTCCCTCCATCGTCTACCTTCCCTCTATCCGTCTACCGTCCCTCCATCCGTCTACCGTCCCACCATCCGTCTGCCGTCCCTCCATCCGTCTGCCGTCCCTCCATCCGTCTACCGTCCCTCCATCCGTCTGCCTTCCCTCCATCCGTCTACCGTCCCTCCATCCGTCTGCCTTCCCTCCATCCGTCTGCCGTCCCTCCATCCGTCTACCGTCCCTCCATCCGTCTACCGTCCCTCCATCCGTCTACCGTCCCTCCATCCGTCTGGCTTCCCACCATCCGTCTGGCTTCCCACCATCCGTCTGCCTTCCCACCATCCGTCTGCCGTCCCTCCATCCGTCTGCCGTCCCTCCATCGTCTACCGTCCCTCCATCCGTCTACCGTCCCTCCATCCGTCTACCGTCCCTCTATCCGTCTGCCTTCCCTCCATCGTCTGCCGTCCCTCCATCGTCTACCGTCCCTCCATCGTCTACCTTCCCTACATCGTCTACCATCCCTCTATCCGTCTACCGTCCCTCCATCCGTCTGCCTTCCCTCCATCCGTCTACCGTCCCTCCATCCGTCTACCGTCCCTCTATCCGTCTACCGTCCCTCCATCCGTCTGCCTTCCCTCCATCGTCTGCCGTCCCTCCATCGTCTACCGTCCCTCCATCGTCTACCGTCCCTCCATCCGTCTACCGTCCCTCTATCCGTCTACCGTCCCTCTATCCGTCTACCGTCCCTCCATCGTCTACCGTCCCTCCATCGTCTACCGTCCCTCCATCGTCTACCGTCCCTCCATCGTCTGCCTTCCCTACATCCATCTGCCATCCCTCCATCGTCTTCCGTCCATCCATCGTCTACCGTCCCTCCATCCGTCTGCCTTCCCTCCATCGTCTACCGTCCCTCCATCCGTCTACCGTCCCTCCATCCGTCTGCCTTCCCTCCATCCGTCTGCCTTCCCTCCATCCGTCTGCCTTCCCTCCATCGTCTACCGTCCCTCTATCCGTCTGCCGTCCCTCCATCCGTCTGCCTTCCCTCCATCCGTCTGCCTTCCCTCCATCCGTCTGCCTTCCCTCCATCCGTCTACCTCCCCTCCAACCGTCTGCCTCCCCTCCATCCGTCTGCCTTCCCTCCATCCGTCTACCGTCCCTCCATCGTCTACCGTCCCTCCATCGTCTACCTTCCCTCCATCCGTCTACCGTCCCTCCATCGTCTACCTTCCCTCCATCCGTCTACCTTCCCTCCATCGTCTACCTTCCCTCCATCTGTCTACCGTCCCTCCATCGTCTACCGTCCCTCCATCGTCTACCGTCCCTACATCGTCTACCGTCCCTCTATCCGTCTACCGTCCCTCTATCCGTCTACCGTCCCTCCATCGTCTACCGTCCCTCTATCCGTCTACCGTCCCTCCATCCGTCTACCGTCCCTCTATCCGTCTACCGTCCCTCTATCCGTCTACCGTCCCTCTATCCGTCTGCCGTCCCTCCATCCGTCTGCCTTCCCTCCATCGTCTACCATCCCTCTATCCGTCTACCGTCCCTCCATCGTCTACCTTCCCTACATCGTCTACCATCCCTCTATCCGTCTACCGTCCCTCCATCCGTCTACCGTCCCTCCATCCGTCTGCCGTCCCTCCATCCGTCTGCCTTCCCTCCATCCGTCTGCCTTCCCTCCATCCGTCTGCCTTCCCTCCATCCGTCTGCCGTCCCTCCATCCGTCTACCGTCCCTCCATCCGTCTACCGTCCCTCCATCCGTCTGCCTTCCCTCCATCCGTCTGCCGTCCCTCCATCCGTCTGCCGTCCCTCCATCCGTCTACCGTCCCTCCATCCGTCTACCGTCCCTCCATCCGTCTGCCTTCCCTCCATCCGTCTACCGTCCCTCCATCCGTCTGCCTTCCCTCCATCCGTCTACCGTCCCTCCATCCGTCTGCCTTTCCTCCATCCGTCTACCTCCCCTCCATCCGTCTACCTCCCCTCCATCCGTCTGCCTTCCCTCCATCCGTCTACCGTCCCTCCATCCGTCTACCGTCCCTCTATCCGTCTACCGTCCCTCCATCCGTCTACCGTCCCTCTATCCGTCTACCGTCCCTCTATCCGTCTACCGTCCCTCCAACGTCTACCGTCCCTCCATCGTCTACCGTCCCTCCATCGTCTACCGTCCCTCTATCCGTCTACCGTCCCTCTATCCGTCTGCCGTCCCTCCATCGTCTACCGTCCCTACATCGTCTACCGTCCCTACATCGTCTACCGTCCCTCTATCCGTGTACCGTCCCTCCATCGTCTACCGTCCCTCCATCGTCTACCTTCCCTCCATCCGTCTACCTTCCCTCCATCGTCTACCGTCCTTCCATCGTCTACCGTCCCTCCATCGTCTACCGTCCCTCTATCCGTCTACCGTCCCTCTATCCGTCTGCCGTCCCTCCATCCGTCTGCCTTCCCTCCATCGTCTACCGTCCCTCTATCCGTCTACCGTCCCTCCATCGTCTACCGTCCGTCCATCCGTCTGCCGTCCCTCCATCCGTCTGCCTTCCCTCCATCCGTCTGCCTTCCCTCCATCCGTCTGCCTTCCCTCCATCCGTCTGCCGTCCCTCCATCCGTCTACCGTCCCTCCATCCGTCTGCCTTCCCTCCATCCGTCTACCTCCCCTCCATCCGTCTACCTCCCCTCCATCCGTCTACCTCCCCTCCATCCGTCTGCCTTCCCTCCATCCGTCTACCGTCCCTCCATCCGTCTACCGTCCCTCTATCCGTCTACCGTCCCTCCATCCGTCTACCGTCCCTCTATCCGTCTACCGTCCCTCTATCCGTCTACCGTCCCTCCAACGTCTACCGTCCCTCCATCGTCTACCGTCCCTCCATCGTCTACCGTCCCTCTATCCGTCTACCGTCCCTCTATCCGTCTACCGTCCCTCTATCCGTCTACCGTCCCTCCAACGTCTACCGTCCCTCCATCGTCTACCGTCCCTCCATCGTCTACCGTCCCTACATCGTCTACCGTCCCTCTATCCGTGTACCGTCCCTCCATCGTCTACCGTCCCTCCATCGTCTACCTTCCCTCCATCCGTCTACCTTCCCTCCATCGTCTACCGTCCTTCCATCGTCTACCGTCCCTCCATCGTCTACCGTCCCTCTATCCGTCTACCGTCCCTCTATCCGTCTGCCGTCCCTCCATCCGTCTGCCTTCCCTCCATCGTCTACCGTCCCTCTATCCGTCTACCGTCCCTCCATCGTCTACCGTCCCTCTATCCGTCTACCGTCCCTCTATCCGTCTACCGTCCCTCTATCCGTCTACCGTCCCTCCATCCGTCTACCTCCCCTCCATCCGTCTGCCTTCCCTCCATCCGTCTGCCGTCCCTCCATCGTCTACCGTCCCTCCATCGTCTACCGTCCCTCCATCCGTCTACCGTCCCTCTATCCGTCTACCTCCCCTCCATCCGTCTACCGTCCCTCCATCCGTCTACCGTCCCTCTATCCGTCTACAGTCCATCTATCCGTCTACCGTCCCTCCATCCGTCTGCCTTCCCTCCATCCGTCTGCCTTCCCTCCATCGTCTACCGTCCCTCTATCCGTCTACCGTCCCTCCATCCGTCTGCCTTCCCTCCATCCGTCTGCCTTCCCTCCATCCGTCTGCCTTCCCTCCATCGTCTACCGTCCCTCCATCCGTCTACCGTCCCTCCATCCGTCTGCCTTCCCTCCATCGTCTGCCGTCCCTCCATCCGTCTACCGTCCCTCCATCCGTCTGCCGTCCCTCCATCGTCTACAGTCCCTCCATCGTCTACCGTCCCTACATCGTCTACCGTCCCTCTATCCGTGTACCGTCCCTCCATCGTCTACCGTCCCTCCATCGTCTACCGTCCCCCCATCGTCTACCGTCCCTCCATCGTCTACCGTCCCTCCATCGTCTACCTTCCCTCCATCCGTCTACCGTCCCTCCATCCGTCTGCCGTCCCTCCATCCGTCTACCGTCCCTCCATCCGTCTACCGTCCCTCCATCCGTCTGCCTTCCCTCCATCCGTCTACCGTCCCTCCATCCGTCTACCTCCCCTCCATCCGTCTACCTCCCCTCCATCCGTCTACCTCCCCTCCATCCGTCTGCCTTCCCTCCATCCGTCTACCGTCCCTCCATCTGTCTACCGTCCCTCTATCCGTCTACCGTCCCTCCATCCGTCTACCGTCCCTCTATCCGTCTACCGTCCCTCTATCCGTCTACCGTCCCTCCAACGTCTACCGTCCCTCCATCGTCTACCGTCCCTCCATCGTCTACCGTCCCTCTATCCGTCTACCGTCCCTCTATCCGTCTGCCGTCCCTCCATCGTCTACCGTCCCTCCATCGTCTACCGTCCCTACATCGTCTACCGTCCCTCTATCCGTGTACCGTCCCTCCATCGTCTACCGTCCCTCCATCGTCTACCTTCCCTCCATCCGTCTACCTTCCCTCCATCGTCTACCGTCCTTCCATCGTCTACCGTCCCTCCATCGTCTACCGTCCCTCTATCCGTCTGCCGTCCCTCTATCCGTCTGCCGTCCCTCCATCCGTCTGCCATCCCTCCATCGTCTACCGTCCCTCTATTCGTCTACCGTCCCTCTATCCGTCTACCGTCCCTCTATCCGTCTACCGTCCCTCTATCCTTCTACCGTCCCTCCATCCGTCTACCTCCCCTCCATCCGTCTGCCTTCCCTCCATCCGTCTGCCGTCCCTCCATCGTCTACCGTCCCTCCATCGTCTACCGTCCCTCCATCGTCTACCGTCCCTCCATCGTCTGCCTTCCCTCCATCGTCTACCGTCCCTCCATCCGTCTACCGTCCCTCTATCCGTCTACCGTCCCTCTATCCGTCTGCCGTCCCTCCATCGTCTACAGTCCCTCCATCGTCTACCGTCCCTCCATCGTCTACCGTCCCCCCATCGTCTACCGTCCCCCCATCGTCTACCGTCCCCCCATCGTCTACCGTCCCTCTATCCGTGTACCGTCCCTCCATCGTCTACCGTCCCTCCATCGTCTACCGTCCCCCCATCGTCTACCGTCCCTCCATCGTCTACCGTCCCTCCATCGTCTACCGTCCCTCCATCGTCTACCTTCCCTCCATCCGTCTACCGTCCCTCCATCGTCTACCGTCCCTCCATCGTCTACCGTCCCTCCATCGTCTACCTTCCCTACATCGTCAACCATCCCTCTATCCGTCTACCGTCCCTCTATCCGTCTACCGTCCCTCCATCGTCTACCGTCCCTCCATCGTCTGCCGTCCCTCCATCCGTCTACCGTCCCTCCATCCGTCTGCCTTCCCTCCATCCGTCTGCCTTCCCTCCATCCGTCTGCCTTCCCTCCATCCGTCTGCCTTCCCTCCATCCGTCTGCCGTCCCTCCATCCGTCTACCGTCCCTCCATCCGTCTACCGTCCCTCCATCCGTCTGCCTTCCCTCCATCCGTCTGCCGTCCCTCCATCCGTCTGCCGTCCCTCCATCCGTCTGCCGTCCCTCCATCCGTCTGCCTTCCCTCCATCCGTCTGCCTTCCCTCCATCCGTCTACCGTCCCTCCATCCGTCTACCTCCCATCCATCCGTCTACCTCCCCTCCATCCGTCTGCCTCCCCTCCATCCGTCTGCCTTCCCTCCATCCGTCTACCGTCCCTCCATCCGTCTACCGTCCCTCTATCCGTCTACCGTCCCTCCATCCGTCTACCGTCCCTCTATCCGTCTACCGTCCCTCCATCGTCTACCGTCCCTCTATCCGTCTACCGTCCCTCTATCCGTCCACCGTCCCTCTATCCGTCTGCCGTCCCTCCATCCGTCTGCCTTCCCTCCATCGTCTACCATCCCTCTATCCGTCTACCGTCCCTCCATCGTCTACCTTCCCTACATCGTCTACCATCCCTCCATCGTCTACCGTCCCTCCATCGTCTACCTTCCCTCCATCCGTCTACCGTCCCTCCATCGTCTACCGTCCCTCCATCGTCTACCGTCCCCCTATCCGTCTACCGTCCCTCTATCCGTCTGCCGTCCCTCCATCCGTCTGCCTTCCCTCCATCGTCTACCATCCCTCTATCCGTCTACCGTCCCTCCATCGTCTACCTTCCGTACATCGTCTACCATCCCTCTATCCGTCTACCGTCCCTCTATCCGTCTACCGTCCCTCTATCCGTCTACCGTCCCTCTATCCGTCTACCGTCCCTCCATCGTCTACCGTCCCTCCATCGTCTGCCGTCCCTCCATCCGTCTACCGTCCGTCCATCCGTCTGCCGTCCCTCCATCCGTCTGCCTTCCCTCCATCCGTCTGCCGTCCCTCCATCCGTCTACCGTCCCTCCATCCGTCTACCGTCCCTCCATCCGTCTGCCTTCCCTCCATCCGTCTGCCGTCCCTCCATCCGTCTGCCGTCCCTCCATCCGTCTACCGTCCCTCCATCCGTCTACCGTCCCTCCATCCGTCTGCCTTCCCTCCATCCGTCTACCGTCCCTCAATCCGTCTACCGTCCCTCTATCCGTCTACCGTCCCTCTATCCGTCTACCGTCCCTCCATCCGTCTACCGTCCCTCTATCCGTCTACCGTCCCTCCATCGTCTACCGTCCCTCCATCGTCTACCGTCCCTCCATCGTCTACCGTCCCTCTATCCGTCTACCGTCCCTCCATCGTCTACCGTCCCTCCATCCGTCTACCGTCCCTCCATCCGTCTGCCTTCCCTCCATCGTCTGCCGTCCCTCCATCGTCTACCTTCCCTCCATCCGTCTACCTTCCCTCCATCGTCTACCGTCCTTCCATCGTCTACCGTCCCTCCATCGTCTACCGTCCCTCTATCCGTCTACCGTCCCTCTATCCGTCTGCCGTCCCTCCATCCGTCTGCCTTCCCTCCATCGTCTACCGTCCCTCTATCCGTCTACCGTCCCTCCATCGTCTACCGTCCCTCTATCCGTCTACCGTCCCTCTATCCGTCTACCGTCCCTCTATCCGTCTACCTCCCCTCCATCCGTCTGCCTTCCCTCCATCCGTCTACCGTCCCTCCATCGTCTACCATCCCTCCATCCGTCTACCTCCCCTCCATCCGTCTGCCGTCCCTCCATCGTCTACCGTCCCTCCATCGTCTGCCTTCCCTCCATCCGTCTACCATCCCTCCATCGTCTACCTTCCCTCCACCGTCTGCCGTCCCTCTATCCGTCTACCGTCCCTCCACCGTCTACCGTCCCTCCACCGTCTACCGTCCCTCCATCGTCTACCGTCCCTCTATCCGTCTACCGTCCCTCCACCGTCTACCGTCCCTCCATCGTCTACCGTCCCTCTATCCGTCCCTCTATCCGTCTACCGTCCCTCCATCCGTCTACCGTCCCTCCATCCGTCTACCGTCCCTCTATCCGTCTACCGTCCATCTATCCGTCTACCGTCCATCTATCCGTCTACCGTCCCTCCATCCGTCTGCCTTCCCTCCATCGTCTACCGTCCCTCTATCCGTCTACCGTCCCTCCATCCGTCTGCCTTCCCTCCATCGTCTACCGTCCCTCCATCCGTCTACCGTCCCTCCATCCGTCTGCCGTCCCTCCATCGTCTACAGTCCCTCCATCGTCTACCGTCCCTCCATCCGTCTACCGTCCCTCCATCCGTCTACCGTCCCTCCATCCGTCTGCCTTCCCTCCATCCGTCTACCGTCCCTCTATCCGTCTACCGTCCCTCCATCGTCTACCGTCCCTCTATCCGTATACCGTCCCTCTATCCGTCCACCGTCCCTCTATCCGTCTGCCGTCCCTCCATCCGTCTGCCTTCCCTCCATCGTCTACCATCCCTCTATCCGTCTACCGTCCCTCCATCGTCTACCTTCCCTACATCGTCTACCATCCCTCTATCCGTCTACCGTCCCTCTATCCGTCTACCGTCCCTCCAACGTCTACCGTCCCTCCATCGTCTACCGTCCCTCCATCGTCTACCGTCCCTCTATCCGTCTACCGTCCCTCTATCCGTCTGCCGTCCCTCCATCGTCTACCGTCCCTCCATCGTCTACCGTCCCTACATCGTCTACCGTCCCTCTATCCGTGTACCGTCCCTCCATCGTCTACCGTCCCTCCATTGTCTACCGTCCCTCCATCGTCTACCTTCCCTCCATCCGTCTACCTTCCCTCCATCGTCTACCGTCCTTCCATCGTCTACCGTCCCTCCATCGTCTACCGTCCCTCTATCCGTCTACCGTCCCTCTATCCGTCTGCCGTCCCTCTATCCGTCTGCCGTCCCTCCATCCGTCTGCCTTCCCTCCATCGTCTACCGTCCCTCTATCCGTCTACCGTCCCTCCATCGTCTACCGTCCCTCCATCGTCTACCGTCCCTCTATCCGTCTACCGTCCCTCTATCCGTCTGCCGTCCCTCTATCCGTCTGCCGTCCCTCCATCCGTCTGCCTTCCCTCCATCGTCTACCGTCCCTCTATCCGTCTACCGTCCCTCCATCGTCTACCGTCCCTCCATCGTCTACCGTCCCTCTATCCGTCTACCGTCCCTCTATCCGTCTACCTCCCCTCCATCCGTCTACCTTCTCTCCATCCGTCTACCGTCCCTCCATCCGTCTACCGTCCCTCCACCGTCTACCGTCCCTCCACCGTCTAACGTCCCTCCACCGTCTACCGTCCCTCCATCGTCTACCGTCCCTCTATCCGTCTACCGTCCCTCCATCGTCTACCATCCCTACATCGTCTACCATCCCTCTATCCGTCTACCGTCCCTCTATCCGTCTACCGTCCCTCCATCGTCTACCGTCCCTCCATCGTCTACCGTCCCTCTATCCGTGTACCGTCCCTCCATCCGTCTACCGTCCCTCCATCCGTCTGCCGTCCCTCCATCGTCTACAGTCCCTCCATCGTCTACCGTCCCTACATCGTCTACCGTCCCTCTATCCGTGTACCGTCCCTCCATCGTCTACCGTCCCTCCATCGTCTACCGTCCCCCCAACGTCTACCGTCCCCCCAACGTCTACCGTCCCTCCAACGTCTACCGTCCCTCCATCCGTCTACCGTCCCTCCATCCGTCTGCCTTCCCTCCATCCGTCTACCGTCCCTCCATCCGTCTGCCGTCCCTCCATCCGTCTGCCGTCCCTCCATCCGTCTACCGTCCCTCCATCCGTCTACCGTCCCTCTATCCGTCTACCGTCCCTCCATCCGTCTGCCTTCCCTCCATTGTCTACCGTACCTCTATCCGTCTACCGTCCCTCCATCCGTGTACCGTCCCTCCATCGTCTACCGTCCCTCCATCGTCTACCGTCCCTCCATCGTCTGCCTTCCCTCCATCGTCACCCGTCCCTCCACCGTCTACCGTCCCTCCACCGTCTACCGTCCCTCTATCCGTCTACCGTCCCTCCATCGTCTACCGTCCCTCTATCCGTCTACCGTCCCTCCATCCGTCTACCGTCCCTCCATCCGTCTACCGTCCCTCTATCGTCTACCGTCCCTCCATCCGTCTACCGTCCCTCTATCCGTCTACCGTCCATCTATCCGTCTACCGTCCATCTATCCGTCTACCGTCCCTCCATCCGTCTGCCGTCCCTCCATCCGTCTGCCTTCCCTCCATCCGTCTACCATCCCTCCACCGTCTACCGTCCCTCCGTCTACCGTCCCTCCACCGTCTACCGTCCCTCCACCGTCAACCGTCCCTCCATCGTCTACCGTCCCTCTATCCGTCTACCGTCCCTCCATCGTCTACCATCCCTCTATCCGTCTACCGTCCCTCTATCCGTCTACCGTCCCTCCATTGTCTACCATCCCTCTATCCGTCTACCGTCCCTCTATCCATCTACCGTCCCTCTATCCGTCCCTCTATCCGTCTACCGTCCCTCTATCCGTCTACCTCCCCTCCATCCGTCTGCCTTCCCTCCATCCGTCTACCGTCCCTCCATCCGTCTGCCTTCCCTCTATCCGTCTGCCTTCCCTCCATCCGTCTGCCATCCCTCCATCCGTCTGCCGTCCCTCCATCCGTCTGCCGTCCCTCCATCGTCTCCCGTCCCTCCATCCGTCTCCCGTCCCTCCATCCGTCTGCCATCCCTCCATCCGTCTGCCGTCCCTCCATCGTCTCCCGTCCCTCCATCCGTCTACCGTCCCTCCATCCGTCTACCGTCCCTCTATCCGTCTACCGTCCCTCTATCCGTCTACCGTCCCTCTATCCGTCTACCATCCCTCGATCAGTTTACCATCCCTCCATCGTCTACCGTCCCTCTATCCGTCTACCGTCCCTCTATCCGTCTACCGTCCCTATATCCGTCTACCTCCCCTCCATCCGTCTACCGTCCCTCCATCCGTCTGCCTTCCCTCCATCCGTCTGCCTTCCCTCCATCCGTCTGCCTTCCCTCCATCGTCTACCGTCCCTCTATCCGTCTACCGTCCCTCCATCCGTCTACCGTCCCTCCATCCGTCTACCGTCCCTCTATCCGTCTGCCTTCCCTCCATCCGTCTGCCTTCCCTCCATCCGTCTGCCTTCCCTCCATCGTCTACCGTCCCTCCATCCGTCTACCGTCCCTCCATCCGTCTGCCTTCCCTCCATCCGTCTACCGTCCCTCCATCCGTCTACCGTCCCTCCACCGTCTAACGTCCCTCCACCGTCTACCGTCCCTCCATCCGTCTGCCTTCCCTCCATCCGTCTACCGTCCCTCCATCCGTCTACCGTCCCTCCACCGTCTACCGTCCCTCCACCGTCTAACGTCCCTCCACCGTCTACCGTCCCTCCATCGTCTACCGTCCCTCTATCCGTCTACCGTCCCTCCATCGTCTACCATCCCTACATCGTCTACCATCCCTCTATCCGTCTACCGTCCCTCTATCCGTATACCGTCCCTCCATCCGTCCCTCTATCCGTGTACCGTCCCTCCATCCGTCTACCGTCCCTCCATCCGTCTGCCGTCCCTCCATCGTCTACAGTCCCTCCATCGTCTACCGTCCCTACATCGTCTACCGTCCCTCTATCCGTGTACCGTCCCTCCATCGTCTACCGTCCCTCCATCGTCTACCGTCCCCCCAACGTCTACCGTCCCCCCAACGTCTACCGTCCCTCCAACGTCTACCGTCCCTCCATCCGTCTACCGTCCCTCCATCCGTCTGCCGTCCCTCCATCCGTCTGCCGTCCCTCCATCCGTCTGCCGTCCCTCCATCCGTCTACCGTCCCTCCATCCGTCTACCGTCCCTCCATCCGTCTGCCTTCCTTCCATTGTCTACCGTCCCTCTATCCGTCTACCGTCCCTCCATCCGTCTACCGTCCCTCCATCCGTCTACCGTCCCTCTATCGTCTACCGTCCCTCCATCCGTCTACCGTCCCTCCATCCGTCTACCGTCCCTCTATCGTCTACCGTCCCTCCATCCGTCTACCGTCCCTCTATCCGTCTACCGTCCATCTATCCGTCTACCGTCCCTCCATCCGTCTGCCGTCCCTCCATCCGTCTACCATCCCTCCACCGTCCCTCCGTCTACCGTCCCTCCACCGTCTACCGTCCCTCCACCGTCAACCGTCCCTCCATCGTCTACCGTCCCTACATCGTCTACCATCCCTCTATCCGTCTACCGTCCCTCTATCCGTCTACCGTCCCTCCATTGTCTACCATCCCTCTATCCGTCTACCGTCCCTCTATCCGTCCCTCTATCCGTCTACCGTCCCTCTATCCGTCTACCTCCCCTCCATCCGTCTGCCTTCCCTCCATCCGTCTACCGTCCCTCCATCCGTCTGCCTTCCCTCTATCCGTCTGCCTTCCCTCCATCCGTCTGCCATCCCTCCATCCGTCTGCCGTCCCTCCATCCGTCTGCCGTCCCTCCATCGTCTCCGGTCCCTCCATCCGTCTCCCGTCCCTCCATCCGTCTGCCATCCCTCCATCCGTCTGCCGTCCCTCCATCGTCTCCCGTCCCTCCATCCGTCTACCGTCCCTCCATCCGTCTACCGTCCCTCTATCCGTCTACCGTCCTTCTATCCGTCTACCGTCCCTCTATCCGTCTACCGTCCCTCTATCCGTCTGCCGTCCCTCCATCCGTCTGCCTTCCCTCCATCGTCTACCGTCCCTCTATCCGTCTACCGTCCCTCTATCCGTCTACCGTCCCTCCATCCGTCTACCTTCCCTCCATCGTCTACCATCCCTCGATCAGTTTACCATCCCTCCATCGTCTACCGTCCCTCTATCCGTCTACCGTCCCTATATCCGTCTACCTCCCCTCCATCCGTCTACCGTCCCTCCATCGTCTACCGTCCCTCCATCCGTCTACCGTCCCTCTATCCGTCTGCCTTCCCTCCATCCGTCTGCCGTCCCTCCATCCGTCTGCCGTCCCTCCATCCGTCTACCGTCCCTCTATCCGTCTACAGTCCATCTATCCGTCTACCGTCCCTCCATCCGTCTGCCTTCCCTCCATCCGTCTGCCTTCCCTCCATCGTCTACCGTCCCTCCATCCGTCTACCGTCCCTCCATCCGTCTGCCTTCCCTCCATCGTCTACCGTCCCTCCATCCGTCTACCGTCCCTCCATCCGTCTGCCGTCCCTCCATCGTCTACCGTCCCTCTATCCGTCTGCCTTCCCTCTATCCGTCTGCCTTCCCTCCATCCGTCTACCGTCCCTCCATCCGTCTGCCTTCCCTCCATCCGTCTACCGTCCCTCCATCCGTCTACCGTCCCTCCATCCGTCTGCCGTCCCTCCATCGTCTCCCGTCCCTCCATCCGTCTACCGTCCCTCCATCCGTCTGCCTTCCCTCCATCCGTCTACCGTCCCTCCATCCGTCTACCGTCCCTCCATCCGTCTGCCGTCCCTCCATCGTCTCCCGTCCCTCCATCCGTCTACCGTCCCTCCATCCGTCTACCGTCCCTCCATCCGTCTACCGTCCCTCTATCCGTCTACCGTCCCTCTATCCGTCTACCGTCCCTCTATCCGTCTACCGTCCCTCTATCCGTCTACCGTCCCTCTATCCGTCTGCCGTCCCTCCATCCGTCTGCCGTCCCTCCATCCGTCTGCCGTCCCTCCATCCGTCTGCCGTCCCTCCATCGTCTACCGTCCCTCCATCGTCTCCCGTCCCTCCATCCGTCTACCGTCCCTCCATCGTCTACCGTCCCTCTATCCGTCTACCGTCCCTCTATCCGTCTACCGTCCCTCTATCCGTCTACCGTCCCTATATCCGTCTACCTCCCCTCCATCCGTCTACCGTCCCTCCATCGTCTACCGTCCCTCCATCCGTCTACCGTCCCTCTATCCGTCTGCCTTCCCTCCATCCGTCTGCCATCCCTCCATCCGTCTGCCGTCCCTCCATCCGTCTACCGTCCCTCCATCCGTCTACCGTCCCTCCATCCGTCTGCCTTCCCTCCATCCGTCTGCCTTCCCTCCATCGTCTACCGTCCCTCTATCCGTCTACCTTCCCTCCATCCGTCTGCCTTCCCTCCATCCGTCTGCCTTCCCTCCATCCGTCTGCCTTCCCTCCATCGTCTACCGTCCCTCTATCCGTCTACCGTCCCTCCATCCGTCTACCTTCCCTCCATCGTCTACCATCCCTCGATCAGTTTACCATCCCTCCATCGTCTACCGTCCCTCTATCCGTCTACCGTCCCTATATCCGTCTACCTCCCCTCCATCCGTCTACCGTCCCTCCATCGTCTACCGTCCCTCCATCCGTCTACCGTCCCTCTATCCGTCTGCCTTCCCTCCATCCGTCTGCCATCCCTCCATCCGTCTGCCGTCCCTCCATCGACTCCCGTCCCTCCATCCGTCTACCGTCCCTCTATCCGTCTACAGTCCATCTATCCGTCTACCGTCCCTCCATCCGTCTGCCTTCCCTCCATCCGTCTGCCTTCCGTCCATCGTCTACCGTCCCTCTATCCGTCTACCGTCCCTCCATCCGTCTGCCTTCCCTCCATCCGTCTGCCTTCCCTCCATCGTCTACCGTCCCTCCATCCGTCTACCGTCCCTCCATCCGTCTACCGTCCCTCCATCCGTCTACCGTCCCTCTATCCGTCTACCGTCCCTCTATCCGTCTACCGTCCCTCTATCCGTCTGCCGTCCCTCCATCCGTCTGCCTACCCTCCATCGTCTACCGTCCCTCCATCCGTCTACCGTCCCTCCATCCGTCTACCGTCCCTCCATCCGTCTACCGTCCCTCTATCCATCTACCGTCCCTCTATCCGTCTGCCGTCCCTCCATCCGTCTGCCTTCCCTCCATCGTCTACCGTCCCTCTATCCGTCTACCGTCCCTCTATCCGTCTACCGTCCCTCCATCGTCTACCGTCCCTCCATCGTCTACCGTCCCTCTATCCGTCTACCGTCCCTCTATCCGTCTACCGTCCCTCCATCCGTCTACCTTCCCTCCATCGTCTACCATCCCTCGATCAGTTTACCATCCCTCCATCGTCTACCGTCCCTCCATCCGTCTACCGTCCCTCCATCCGTCTGCCTTCCCTCCATCGTCTACCGTCCCTCCATCCGTCTGCCGTCCCTCCATCGTCTACCGTCCCTCCATCCGTCTGCCTTCCCTCCATCCGTCTGCCGTCCCTCCATCCGTCTACCGTCCCTCCATCCGTCTACCGTCCCTCCATCCGTCTGCCTTCCCTCCATCCGTCTGCCGTCCCTCCATCCGTCTGCCGTCCCTCCATCCGTCTGCCGTCCCTCCATCCGTCTGCCTTCCCTCCATCCGTCTACCGTCCCTCCATCCGTCTACCGTCCCTCCATCCGTCTACCGTCCCTCCATCCGTCTACCTCCCCTCCATCCGTCTGCCTTCCCTCCATCCGTCTACCGTCCCTCTATCCGTCTGCCGTCCCTCCATCCGTCTGCCTTCCCTCCATCGTCTACCGTCCCTCTATCCGTCTACCGTCCCTCCATCCGTCTACCTTCCCTCCATCGTCTACCATCCCTCGATCAGTTTACCATCCCTCCATCGTCTACCGTCCCTCTATCCGTCTACCGTCCCTATATCCGTCTACCGTCCCTCCATCGTCTACCGTCCCTCCATCCGTCTACCGTCCCTCTATCCGTCTGCCTTCCCTCCATCCGTCTGCCATCCCTCCATCCGTCTGCCGTCCCTCCATCGACTCCCGTCCCTCCATCCGTCTACCGTCCCTCTATCCGTCTACAGTCCATCTATCCGTCTACCGTCCCTCCATCCGTCTGCCTTCCCTCCATCCGTCTGCCTTCCCTCCATCGTCTACCGTCCCTCTATCCGTCTACCGTCCCTCCATCCGTCTGCCTTCCCTCCATCCGTCTGCCTTCCCTCCATCCGTCTGCCTTCCCTCCATCGTCTACCGTCCCTCCATCCGTCTACCGTCCCTCCATCCGTCTGCCTTCCCTCCATCCGTCTGCCTTCCCTCCATCGTCTACCGTCCCTCCATCCGTCTACCATCCCTCCATCCGTCTACCGTCCCTCCATCCGTCTACCGTCCCTCCATCCGTCTGCCGTCCCTCCATCGTCTACCGTCCTTCTATCCGTCTGCCTTCCCTCCATCCGTCTACCGTCCCTCCATCCGTCTGCCTTCCCTCCATCCGTCTACCGTCCCTCCATCCGTCTACCGTCCCTCCATCCGTCTGCCGTCCCTCCATCGTCTCCCGTCCCTCCATCCGTCTACCGTCCCTCCATCCGTCTGCCTACCCTCCATCGTCTACCGTCCCTCCATCGTCTCCCGTCCCTCCATCCGTCTACCGTCCCTCCATCGTCTACCGTCCCTCTATCCGTCTACCGTCCCTCTATCCGTCTACCGTCCCTCTATCCGTCTACCGTCCCTATATCCGTCTACCTCCCCTCCATCCGTCTACCGTCCCTCCATCGTCTACCGTCCCTCCATCCGTCTACCGTCCCTCTATCCGTCTGCCTTCCCTCCATCCGTCTGCCGTCCCTCCATCCGTCTGCCGTCCCTCCATCCGTCTACCGTCCCTCCATCCGTCTACCGTCCCTCCATCCGTCTGCCTTCCCTCCATCCGTCTGCCTTCCCTCCATCGTCTACCGTCCCTCTATCAGTCTACCTTCCCTCCATCCGTCTGCCTTCCCTCCATCCGTCTGCCTTCCCTCCATCCGTCTGCCTTCCCTCCATCGTCTACCGTCCCTCTATCCGTCTACCGTCCCTCCATCCGTCTACCTTCCCTCCATCGTCTACCATCCCTCGATCAGTTTACCATCCCTCCATCGTCTACCGTCCCTCTATCCGTCTACCGTCCCTATATCCGTCTACCTCCCCTCCATCCGTCTACCGTCCCTCCATCGTCTACCGTCCCTCCATCCGTCTACCGTCCCTCTATCCGTCTGCCTTCCCTCCATCCGTCTGCCATCCCTCCATCCGTCTGCCGTCCCTCCATCGACTCCCGTCCCTCCATCCGTCTACCGTCCCTCTATCCGTCTACAGTCCATCTATCCGTCTACCGTCCCTCCATCCGTCTGCCTTCCCTCCATCCGTCTGCCTTCCGTCCATCGTCTACCGTCCCTCTATCCGTCTACCGTCCCTCCATCCGTCTGCCTTCCCTCCATCCGTCTGCCTTCCCTCCATCGTCTACCGTCCCTCCATCCGTCTACCGTCCCTCCATCCGTCTACCGTCCCTCCATCCGTCTACCGTCCCTCTATCCGTCTACCGTCCCTCTATCCGTCTACCGTCCCTCTATCCGTCTGCCGTCCCTCCATCCGTCTGCCTACCCTCCATCGTCTACCGTCCCTCCATCCGTCTACCGTCCCTCCATCCGTCTACCGTCCCTCCATCCGTCTACCGTCCCTCTATCCATCTACCGTCCCTCTATCCGTCTGCCGTCCCTCCATCCGTCTGCCTTCCCTCCATCGTCTACCGTCCCTCTATCCGTCTACCGTCCCTCTATCCGTCTACCGTCCCTCCATCGTCTACCGTCCCTCCATCGTCTACCGTCCCTCTATCCGTCTACCGTCCCTCTATCCGTCTACCGTCCCTCCATCCGTCTACCTTCCCTCCATCGTCTACCATCCCTCGATCAGTTTACCATCCCTCCATCGTCTACCGTCCCTCCATCCGTCTACCGTCCCTCCATCCGTCTGCCTTCCCTCCATCGTCTACCGTCCCTCCATCCGTCTGCCGTCCCTCCATCGTCTACCGTCCCTCCATCCGTCTGCCTTCCCTCCATCCGTCTGCCGTCCCTCCATCCGTCTACCGTCCCTCCATCCGTCTACCGTCCCTCCATCCGTCTGCCTTCCCTCCATCCGTCTGCCGTCCCTCCATCCGTCTGCCGTCCCTCCATCCGTCTGCCGTCCCTCCATCCGTCTGCCTTCCCTCCATCCGTCTACCGTCCCTCCATCCGTCTACCGTCCCTCCATCCGTCTACCGTCCCTCCATCCGTCTACCTCCCCTCCATCCGTCTGCCTTCCCTCCATCCGTCTACCGTCCCTCTATCCGTCTGCCGTCCCTCCATCCGTCTGCCTTCCCTCCATCGTCTACCGTCCCTCTATCCGTCTACCGTCCCTCCATCCGTCTACCTTCCCTCCATCGTCTACCATCCCTCGATCAGTTTACCATCCCTCCATCGTCTACCGTCCCTCTATCCGTCTACCGTCCCTATATCCGTCTACCGTCCCTCCATCGTCTACCGTCCCTCCATCCGTCTACCGTCCCTCTATCCGTCTGCCTTCCCTCCATCCGTCTGCCATCCCTCCATCCGTCTGCCGTCCCTCCATCGACTCCCGTCCCTCCATCCGTCTACCGTCCCTCTATCCGTCTACAGTCCATCTATCCGTCTACCGTCCCTCCATCCGTCTGCCTTCCCTCCATCCGTCTGCCTTCCCTCCATCGTCTACCGTCCCTCTATCCGTCTACCGTCCCTCCATCCGTCTGCCTTCCCTCCATCCGTCTGCCTTCCCTCCATCCGTCTGCCTTCCCTCCATCGTCTACCGTCCCTCCATCCGTCTACCGTCCCTCCATCCGTCTGCCTTCCCTCCATCCGTCTGCCTTCCCTCCATCGTCTACCGTCCCTCCATCCGTCTACCATCCCTCCATCCGTCTACCGTCCCTCCATCCGTCTACCGTCCCTCCATCCGTCTGCCGTCCCTCCATCGTCTACCGTCCTTCTATCCGTCTGCCTTCCCTCCATCCGTCTACCGTCCCTCCATCCGTCTGCCTTCCCTCCATCCGTCTACCGTCCCTCCATCCGTCTACCGTCCCTCCATCCGTCTGCCGTCCCTCCATCGTCTCCCGTCCCTCCATCCGTCTACCGTCCCTCCATCCGTCTGCCTACCCTCCATCGTCTACCGTCCCTCCATCGTCTCCCGTCCCTCCATCCGTCTACCGTCCCTCCATCGTCTACCGTCCCTCTATCCGTCTACCGTCCCTCTATCCGTCTACCGTCCCTCTATCCGTCTACCGTCCCTATATCCGTCTACCTCCCCTCCATCCGTCTACCGTCCCTCCATCGTCTACCGTCCCTCCATCCGTCTACCGTCCCTCTATCCGTCTGCCTTCCCTCCATCCGTCTGCCGTCCCTCCATCCGTCTGCCGTCCCTCCATCCGTCTACCGTCCCTCCATCCGTCTACCGTCCCTCCATCCGTCTGCCTTCCCTCCATCCGTCTGCCTTCCCTCCATCGTCTACCGTCCCTCTATCAGTCTACCTTCCCTCCATCCGTCTGCCTTCCCTCCATCCGTCTGCCTTCCCTCCATCCGTCTGCCTTCCCTCCATCGTCTACCGTCCCTCTATCCGTCTACCGTCCCTCCATCCGTCTACCTTCCCTCCATCGTCTACCATCCCTCGATCAGTTTACCATCCCTCCATCGTCTACCGTCCCTCTATCCGTCTACCGTCCCTATATCCGTCTACCTCCCCTCCATCCGTCTACCGTCCCTCCATCGTCTACCGTCCCTCCATCCGTCTACCGTCCCTCTATCCGTCTGCCTTCCCTCCATCCGTCTGCCATCCCTCCATCCGTCTGCCGTCCCTCCATCGACTCCCGTCCCTCCATCCGTCTACCGTCCCTCTATCCGTCTACAGTCCATCTATCCGTCTACCGTCCCTCCATCCGTCTGCCTTCCCTCCATCCGTCTGCCTTCCGTCCATCGTCTACCGTCCCTCTATCCGTCTACCGTCCCTCCATCCGTCTGCCTTCCCTCCATCCGTCTGCCTTCCCTCCATCGTCTACCGTCCCTCCATCCGTCTACCGTCCCTCCATCCGTCTACCGTCCCTCCATCCGTCTACCGTCCCTCTATCCGTCTACCGTCCCTCTATCCGTCTACCGTCCCTCTATCCGTCTGCCGTCCCTCCATCCGTCTGCCTACCCTCCATCGTCTACCGTCCCTCCATCCGTCTACCGTCCCTCCATCCGTCTACCGTCCCTCCATCCGTCTACCGTCCCTCTATCCATCTACCGTCCCTCTATCCGTCTGCCGTCCCTCCATCCGTCTGCCTTCCCTCCATCGTCTACCGTCCCTCTATCCGTCTACCGTCCCTCTATCCGTCTACCGTCCCTCCATCGTCTACCGTCCCTCCATCGTCTACCGTCCCTCTATCCGTCTACCGTCCCTCTATCCGTCTACCGTCCCTCCATCCGTCTACCTTCCCTCCATCGTCTACCATCCCTCGATCAGTTTACCATCCCTCCATCGTCTACCGTCCCTCCATCCGTCTACCGTCCCTCCATCCGTCTGCCTTCCCTCCATCGTCTACCGTCCCTCCATCCGTCTGCCGTCCCTCCATCGTCTACCGTCCCTCCATCCGTCTGCCTTCCCTCCATCCGTCTGCCGTCCCTCCATCCGTCTACCGTCCCTCCATCCGTCTACCGTCCCTCCATCCGTCTGCCGTCCCTCCATCCGTCTGCCTTCCCTCCATCCGTCTGCCGTCCCTCCATCCGTCTGCCGTCCCTCCATCCGTCTGCCGTCCCTCCATCCGTCTGCCGTCCCTCCATCCGTCTGCCTTCCCTCCATCCGTCTACCGTCCCTCCATCCGTCTACCGTCCCTCCATCCGTCTACCGTCCCTCCATCCGTCTACCTCCCCTCCATCCGTCTGCCTTCCCTCCATCCGTCTACCGTCCCTCTATCCGTCTACCGTCCCTCTATCCGTCTACCGTCCCTCCATCGTCTACCGTCCCTCCATCGTCTACCGTCCCTCTATCCGTCTACCGTCCCTCTATCCGTCTACCGTCCCTCCATCGTCTACCGTCCCTCCATCGTCTACCGTCCCCCTATCCGTCTACCGTCCCTCTATCCGTCTGCCGTCCCTCTATCCGTCTGCCTTCCCTCCATCCGTCTGCCGTCCCTCCATCGTCTACCATCCCTCTATCCGTCTACCGTCCCTCCATCGTCTACCTTCCCTACATCGTCTACCATCCCTCTATCCGTCTACCGTCCCTCTATCCGTCTACCGTCCCTCCATCGTCTACCGTCCCTCCATCGTCTGCCGTCCCTCCATCCGTCTACCGTCCCTCCATCCGTCTACCGTCCCTCCATCCGTCTGCCGTCCCTCCATCCGTCTGCCGTCCCTCCATCCGTCTGCCTTCCCTCCATCCGTCTGCCGTCCCTCCATCCGTCTACCGTCCCTGTATCCTCTACCATCCCTCCATCGTCTACCATCCCTCCATCCATCTACCGTCCCTCTATCCGTCTACCGTCCCTCTATCCGTCTACCGTCCCTGTATCCTCTACCATCCCTCCATCGTCTACCATCCCTCTATCCGTCTACCGTCCCTCTATCCTCTACCATCCCTCCATCGTCTACCATCCCTCCATCCGTCTGCCGTCCCTCCATCCGTCTGCCTTCCCTCCATCCGTCTGCCGTCCCTCCATCCGTCTACCGTCCCCCTATCCGTCTACCGTCCCTCCATCCGTCTGCCTTCCCTCCATCCGTCTACCGTCCCTCCATCCGTCTGCCGTCCCTCCATCCGTCTGCCTTCCCTCCATCCGTCTACCGTCCCTCCATCCGTCTACCGTCCCTCCATCCGTCTGCCTTCCCTCCATCCGTCTACCTCCCCTCCATCCGTCTGCCTTCCCTCCATCCGTCTACCGTCCCTCCATCCGTCTACCGTCCCTCCATCCGTCTACCGTCCCTCCATCCGTCTACCTCCCCTCAATCCGTCTACCTCCCCTCCATCCGTCTGCCTTCCCTCCATCCGTCTACCGTCCCTCCATCCGTCTACCGTCCCTCTATCCGTCTACCGTCCCTCCATCCGTCTACCGTCCCTCTATCCCTCTACCGTCCCTCCATCGTCTACCGTCCCTCCATCGTCTACCATCCCTCTATCCGTCTACCGTCCCTCTATCCGTCCCTCCATCGTCTACCGTCCCTCCATTGTCTACCATCCCTCTATCCGTCTACCGTCCCTCCATCGTCTACCGTCCCTCTATCCGTCCCTCCATCGTCTACCGTCCCTCCATTGTCTACCGTCCCTCCATCGTCTACCGTCCCTCTATCCGTCTACCATCCCTACATCGTCTACCATCCCTCTATCCGTCTACCATCCCTCTATCCGTCCCTCCATCGTCTACCTTCCCTCCATTGTCTGCCGTCCCTCTATCCGTCTACCGTCCCTCTATCCGTCTGCCTTCCCTCTATCCGTCTGCCTTCCCTCCATCCGTCTGCCGTCCCTCCATCCGTCTGCCGTCCCTCCATCCGTCTGCCGTCCCTCCATCGTCTCCCGTCCCTCCATCCGTCTACCGTCCCTCCATCTGTCTGCCGTCCCTCCATCGTCTCCCGTCCCTCCATCCGTCTACCGTCCCTCCATCCGTCTACCGTCCCTCTATCCGTCTACCGTCCCTCTATCCGTCTACCGTCCCTCTATCCGTCTGCCGTCCCTCCATCCGTCTGCCTACCCTCCATCGTCTCCCGTCCCTCCATCGTCTCCCGTCCCTCCATCCGTCTACCGTCCCTCTATCCGTCTACCGTCCCTCTATCCGTCTACCGTCCCTCTATCCGTCTGCCGTCCCTCCATCCGTCTGCCTTCCCTCCATCGTCTACCGTCCCTCTATCCGTCTACCGTCCCTCCATCGTCTACCGTCCCTCCATCGTCTACCGTCCCTCCATCCGTCTACCGTCCCTCTATCCGTCTACCGTCCCTCCATCCGTCTACCTTCCCTCCATCGTCTACCATCCCTCGATCAGTTTACCATCCCTCCATCGTCTACCGTCCCTCTATCCGTCTACCGTCCCTCTATCCGTCTACCTCCCCTCCATCCGTCTACCGTCCCTCTATCCGTCTACCGTCCCTCTATCCGTCTGCCGTCCCTCCATCCGTCTGCCTTCCCTCCATCGTCTACCGTCCCTCTATCCGTCTACCGTCCCTCCATCGTCTACCGTCCCTCCATCGTCTACCGTCCCTCCATCCGTCTACCGTCCCTCTATCCGTCTACCGTCCCTCCATCCGTCTACCTTCCCTCCATCGTCTACCATCCCTCGATCAGTTTACCATCCCTCCATCGTCTACCTTCCCTCCATCCGTCTACCGTCCCTCCATCGTCTACCGTCCCTCCATCCGTCTACCGTCCCTCTATCCGTCTGCCTTCCCTCCATCCGTCTGCCATCCCTCCATCCGTCTGCCGTCCCTCCATCCGTCTGCCGTCCCTCCATCGACTCCCGTCCCTCCATCCGTCTACCGTCCCTCTATCCGTCTACAGTCCATCTATCCGTCTACCGTCCCTCCATCCGTCTGCCTTCCCTCCATCCGTCTGCCTTCCCTCCATCGTCTGCCTTCCCTCCATCGTCTACCGTCCCTCTATCCGTCTACCGTCCCTCCATCCGTCTGCCTTCCCTCCATCCGTCTGCCTTCCCTCCATCGTCTACCGTCCCTCCATCCGTCTACCGTCCCTCCATCCGTCTGCCTTCCCTCCATCGTCTACCGTCCCTCCATCCGTCTGCCGTCCCTCCATCGGTCTGCCGTCCCTCCATCGTCTACCGTCCCTCCATCCGTCTGCCTTCCCTCCATCCGTCTGCCTTCCCTACATCCGTCTACCGTCCCTCCATCCGTCTACCGTCCCTCCATCCGTCTACCGTCCCTCCATCCGTCTGCCTTCCCTCCATCCGTCTGCCGTCCCTCCATCCGTCTGCCTTCCCTCCATCCGTCTACCGTCCCTCCATCCGTCTACCTTCCCTACATCCGTCTACCGTCCCTCCATCCGTCTGCCTTCCCTCCATCCGTCTACCGTCCCTCCATCCGTCTACCTTCCCTCCATCCGTCTGCCGTCCCTCCATCGTCTACCATCCCTCTATCCGTCTACCGTCCCTCCATCGTCTACCTTCCCTACATCGTCTACCATCCCTCTATCCGTCTACCGTCCCTCTATCCGTCTACCGTCCCTCCATCGTCTACCGTCCCTCCATCGTCTGCCGTCCCTCCATCCGTCTGCCATCCCTCCATCCGTCTGCCGTCCCTCCATCGTCTCCCGTCCCTCCATCCGTCTCCCGTCCCTCCATCCGTCTACCGTCCCTCCATCCGTCTACCGTCCCTCTATCCGTCTACCGTCCCTCTATCCGTCTGCCGTCCCTCCATCCGTCTGCCTTCCCTCCATCGTCTACCGTCCCTCCATCCGTCTGCCTTCCCTCCATCGTCTACCGTCCCTCTATCCGTCTACCGTGCCTCTATCCGTCTACCGTCCCTCCATCGTCTACCGTCCCTCCATCGTCTACCGTCCCTCTATCCGTCTACCGTCCCTCTATCCGTCTACCGTCCCTCCATCCGTCTACCTTCCCTCCATCGTCTACCATCCCTCGATCAGTTTACCATCCCTCCATCGTCTACCGTCCCTCTATCCGTCTACCGTCCCTCTATCCGTCTACCTCCCCTCCATCCGTCTACCGTCCCTCCATCGTCTACCGTCCCTCCATCCGTCTGCCTTCCCTCCATCCGTCTGCCATCCCTCCATCCGTCTGCCGTCCCTCCATCGACTCCCGTCCCTCTATCCGTCTACCGTCCCTCTATCCGTCTACAGTCCATCTATCCGTCTACCGTCCCTCCATCCGTCTGCCTTCCCTCCATCCGTCTGCCTTCCCTCCATCGTCTACCGTCCCTCTATCCGTCTACCGTCCCTCTATCCGTCTACCGTCCCTCCATCCGTCTGCCTTCCCTCCATCCGTCTGCCTTCCCTCCATCCGTCTGCCTTCCCTCCATCGTCTACCGTCCCTCCATCCGTCTACCGTCCCTCCATCCGTCTGCCTTCCCTCCATCGTCTACCGTCCCTCCATCCGTCTGCCGTCCCTCCATCGTCTATCGTCCCTCCATCCGTCTGCCTTCCCTCCATCCGTCTGCCGTCCCTCCATCCGTCTACCGTCCCTCCATCCGTCTACCGTCCCTCCATCCGTCTGCCTTCCCTCCATCCGTCTGCCGTCCCTCCATCCGTCTGCCGTCCCTCCATCCGTCTGCCGTCCCTCCATCCGTCTACCGTCCCTCCATCCGTCTGCCTTCCCTCCATCCGTCTACCGTCCCTCCATCCGTCTACCGTCCCTCCATCCGTCTACCTCCCCTCCATCCGTCTACCTCCCCTCCATCCGTCTGCCTTCCCTCCATCCGTCTACCGTCCCTCTATCCGTCTACCGTCCCTCTATCCGTCTACCGTCCCTCCATCGTCTACCGTCCCTCCATCGTCTACCGTCCCTCTATCCGTCTACCGTCCCTCTATCCGTCTACCGTCCCTCCATCGTCTACCGTCCCTCCATCGTCTACCGTCCCCCTATCCGTCTACCGTCCCTCTATCCGTCTGCCGTCCCTCTATCCGTCTGCCTTCCCTCCATCCGTCTGCCGTCCCTCCATCGTCTACCATCCCTCTATCCGTCTACCGTCCCTCCATCGTCTACCTTCCCTACATCGTCTACCATCCCTCTATCCGTCTACCGTCCCTCTATCCGTCTACCGTCCCTCCATCGTCTACCGTCCCTCCATCGTCTGCCGTCCCTCCATCCGTCTACCGTCCCTCCATCCGTCTACTGTCCCTCCATCCGTCTGCCGTCCCTCCATCCGTCTGCCGTCCCTCCATCCGTCTGCCTTCCCTCCATCCGTCTGCCTTCCCTCCATCCGTCTGCCGTCCCTCCATCCGTCTACCGTCCCTCTATCCGTCCCTCTATCCGTCTACCGTCCCTGTATCCTCTACCATCCCTCCATCGTCTACCATCCCTCCATCCATCTACCGTCCCTCTATCCGTCTACCGTCCCTCTATCCGTCTACCGTCCCTGTATCCTCTACCATCCCTCCATCGTCTACCATCCCTCTATCCGTCTACCGTCCCTCTATCCTCTACCATCCCTCCATCGTCTACCATCCCTCCATCCGTCTGCCGTCCCTCCATCCGTCTGCCGTCCCTCCATCCGTCTACCGTCCCTCCATCCGTCTACCGTCCCTCCATCCGTCTGCCTTCCCTCCATCCGTCTACCGTCCCTCCATCCGTCTGCCGTCCCTCCATCCGTCTGCCTTCCCTCCATCCGTCTACCGTCCCTCCATCCGTCTACCGTCCCTCCATCCGTCTGCCTTCCCTCCATTGTCTACCGTCCCTCCATCCGTCTACCTCCCCTCCATCCGTCTACCTCCCCTCCATCCGTCTGCCTTCCCTCCATCCGTCTACCGTCCCTCCATCCGTCTACCGTCCCTCCATCCGTCTGCCTTCCCTCCATTGTCTACCGTCCCTCCATCCGTCTACCTCCCCTCCATCCGTCTACCTCCCCTCCATCCGTCTGCCGTCCCTCCATCCGTCTACCGTCCCTCCATCCGTCTACCGTCCCTCCATCCGTCTGCCGTCCCTCCATCCGTCTACCGTCCCTCCATCCGTCTACCGTCCCTCTATCCGTCTACCGTCCCTCCATCCGTCTACCGTCCCTCTATCCCTCTACCGTCCCTCCATCGTCTACCGTCCCTCCATCGTCTACCATCCCTCTATCCGTCTACCGTCCCTCTATCCGTCCCTCCATCGTCTACCGTCCCTCCATTGTCTACCATCCCTCTATCCGTCTACCGTCCCTCCATCGTCTACCGTCCCTCTATCCGTCCCTCCATCGTCTACCGTCCCTCCATTGTCTACCGTCCCTCCATCGTCTACCGTCCCTCTATCCGTCTACCATCCCTACATCGTCTACCATCCCTCTATCCGTCTACCGTCCCTCTATCCGTCCCTCCATCGTCTACCTTCCCTCCATTGTCTACCGTCCCTCTATCCGTCTACCGTCCCTCTATCCGTCTGCCTTCCTTCTATCCGTCTGCCTTCCCTCTATCCGTCTGCCTTCCCTCCATCCGTCTGCAATCCCTCCATCCGTCTGCCGTCCCTCCATCCGTCTGCCATCCCTCCATCCGTCTGCCGTCCCTCCATCGTCTCCCGTCCCTCCATCCGTCTACC
The DNA here is from genome assembly GCF_933228915.1 of Telmatherina bonti. Lineage (NCBI taxonomy): Eukaryota > Metazoa > Chordata > Actinopteri > Atheriniformes > Telmatherinidae > Telmatherina > Telmatherina bonti. The sequence goes on along the minus strand of NC_136627.1, from coordinate 39,087,002 downwards.
GTCCCTCCATCTGTCTGCCGTCCCTCCATCGTCTCCCGTCCCTCCATCCGTCTACCGTCCCTCCATCCGTCTACCGTCCCTCTATCCGTCTACCGTCCCTCTATCCGTCTACCGTCCCTCTATCCGTCTGCCGTCCCTCCATCCGTCTGCCTACCCTCCATCGTCTCCCGTCCCTCCATCGTCTCCCGTCCCTCCATCCGTCTACCGTCCCTCCATCCGTCTACCGTCCCTCTATCCGTCTACCGTCCCTCTATCCGTCTGCCGTCCCTCCATCCGTCTGCCTTCCCTCCATCGTCTACCGTCCCTCTATCCGTCTACCTTCCCTCCATTGTCTACCGTCCCTCTATCCGTCTACCGTCCCTCTATCCGTCTGCCTTCCCTCTATCCGTCTGCCTTCCCTCCATCCGTCTGCCATCCCTCCATCCGTCTGCCGTCCCTCCATCCGTCTGCCATCCCTCCATCCGTCTGCCGTCCCTCCATCGTCTCCCGTCCCTCCATCCGTCTACCGTCCCTCCATCTGTCTGCCGTCCCTCCATCGTCTCCCGTCCCTCCATCCGTCTACCGTCCCTCCATCCGTCTACCGTCCCTCTATCCGTCTACCGTCCCTCTATCCGTCTACCGTCCCTCCATCCGTCTGCCTACCCTCCATCGTCTCCCGTCCCTCCATCGTCTCCCGTCCCTCTATCCGTCTACCGTCCCTCTATCCGTCTACCGTCCCTCTATCCGTCTGCCGTCCCTCCATCCGTCTGCCTTCCCTCCATCGTCTACCGTCCCTCTATCCGTCTACCGTCCCTCCATCGTCTACCGTCCCTCCATCGTCTACCGTCCCTCCATCCGTCTACCGTCCCTCTATCCGTCTACCGTCCCTCCATCCGTCTACCTTCCCTCCATCGTCTACCATCCCTCGATCAGTTTACCATCCCTCCATCGTCTACCGTCCCTCCATCGTCTACCGTCCCTCCATCGTCTACCGTCCCTCCATCCGTCTACCGTCCCTCTATCCGTCTACCGTCCCTCCATCCGTCTACCTTCCCTCCATCGTCTACCATCCCTCGATCAGTTTACCATCCCTCCATCCGTCTACCGTCCCTCCATCGTCTACCGTCCCTCCATCCGTCTACCGTCCCTCTATCCGTCTGCCTTCCCTCCATCCGTCTGCCATCCCTCCATCCGTCTGCCGTCCCTCCATCCGTCTGCCGTCCCTCCATCGACTCCCGTCCCTCCATCCGTCTACCGTCCCTCTATCCGTCTACAGTCCATCTATCCGTCTACCGTCCCTCCATCCGTCTGCCTTCCCTCCATCCGTCTGCCTTCCCTCCATCGTCTACCGTCCCTCTATCCGTCTACCGTCCCTCCATCCGTCTGCCTTCCCTCCATCCGTCTGCCTTCCCTCCATCGTCTACCGTCCCTCCATCCGTCTACCGTCCCTCCATCCGTCTGCCTTCCCTCCATCGTCTACCGTCCCTCCATCCGTCTGCCGTCCCTCCATCGTCTACCGTCCCTCCATCCGTCTGCCTTCCCTCCATCCGTCTGCCTTCCCTACATCCGTCTACCGTCCCTCCATCCGTCTACCGTCCCTCCATCCGTCTACCGTCCCTCCATCCGTCTGCCTTCCCTCCATCCGTCTGCCGTCCCTCCATCCGTCTGCCTTCCCTCCATCCGTCTACCGTCCCTCCATCCGTCTACCGTCCCTCCATCCGTCTACCGTCCCTCCATCCGTCTGCCTTCCCTCCATCCGTCTGCCTTCCCTCCATCCGTCTACCGTCCCTCCATCCGTCTACCGTCCCTCCATCCGTCTACCGTCCCTCCATCCGTCTGCCGTCCCTCCATCCGTCTGCCTTCCCTCCATCCGTCTACCGTCCCTCCATCCGTCTACCGTCCCTCCATCCGTCTGCCGTCCGTCCATCCGTCTGCCTTCCCTCCATCCGTCTACCGTCCCTCCATCCGTCTACCGTCCCTCCATCCGTCTACCGTCCCTCCATCCGTCTACCGTCCCTCCATCCGTCTACCGTCCCTCCATCCGTCTGCCGTCCCTCCATCCGTCTACCGTCCCTCCATCCGTCTGCCTTCCCTACATCCGTCTACCGTCCCTCCATCCGTCTGCCTTCCCTCCATCCGTCTACCGTCCCTCCATCCGTCTACCGTCCCTCCATCCGTCTGCCTCCCCTCCATCCGTCTGCCTCCCCTCCATCCGTCTGCCTTCCCTCCATCCGTCTGCCTTCCCTCCATCCGTCTACCGTCCCTCCATCCGTCTACCGTCCCTCTATCCGTCTCCCGTCCCTCTATCCGTCTACCGTCCCTCCATCGTCTACCGTCCCTCCATCGTCTACCGTCCCTCTATCCGTCTACCGTCCCTCTATCCGTCTACCGTCCCTCCATCGTCTACCGTCCCCCTATCCGTCTACCGTCCCTCTATCCGTCTGCCGTCCCTCCATCCGTCTGCCTTCCCTCCATCGTCTACCATCCCTCTATCCGTCTACCGTCCCTCCATCGTCTACCGTCCCTCCATCGTCTACCGTCCCCCTATCCGTCTACCGTCCCTCTATCCGTCTGCCGTCCCTCTATCCGTCTGCCGTCCCTCCATCCGTCTGCCTTCCCTCCATCGTCTACCATCCCTCTATCCGTCTACCGTCCCTCCATCGTCTACCTTCCCTACATCGTCTACCATCCCTCTATCCGTCTACCGTCCCTCTATCCGTCTACCGTCCCTCCATCGTCTACCGTCCCTCCATCGTCTGCCGTCCCTCCATCGTCTGCCGTCCCTCCATCGTCTACCTTCCCTACATCGTCTACCATCCCTCTATCCGTCTGCCTTCCCTCCATCCGTCTGCCGTCCCTCCATCCGTCTACCGTCCCTCCATCCGTCTACCGTCCCTCCATCCGTCTACCGTCCCTCCATCCGTCTGCCTTCCCTCCATCCGTCTACCGTCCCTCCATCCGTCTGCCGTCCCTCCATCCGTCTACCGTCCCTCTATCCGTCTACCGTCCCTCCATCCGTCTGCCTTCCCTCCATTGTCTACCGTCCCTCCATCCGTCTACCTCCCCTCCATCCGTCTACCTCCCCTCCATCCGTCTACCTCCCCTCCATCCGTCTGCCTCCCCTCCATCCGTCTGCCTTCCCTCCATCCGTCTACCGTCCCTCCATCGTCTACCGTCCCTCCATCGTCTACCATCCCTCTATCCGTCTACCGTCCCTCTATCCGTCTACCGTCCCTGTATCCTCTACCATCCCTCCATCGTCTACCATCCCTCTATCCGTCTACCGTCCCTCTATCCTCTACCATCCCTCCATCGTCTACCATCCCTCCATCCATCTACCGTCCCTCTATCCGTCTACCTTCCCTCCATCCGTCTACCGTCCCTCTATCCGTCTACCATCCCTCCATCGTCTACCATCCCTCCAGCCATCTACCGTCCCTCTATCCGTCTACCGTCCCTCCATCGTCTACCATCCCTCTATCCGTCTACCGTCCCTCTATCCGTCTACCGTCCCTGTATCCTCTACCATCCCTCCATCGTCTACCATCCCTCCAGCCATCTACCGTCCCTCTATCCGTCTACCGTCCCTCCATCGTCTACCATCCCTCTATCCGTCTACCGTCCCTCTATCCGTTTACCGTCCCTCCATCGTCTACCATCCCTCTATCCGTCTACCGTCCCTCTATCCGTCTACCGTCCCTGTATCCTCTACCATCCCTCCATCGTCTACCATCCCTCCATCCATCTACCGTCCCTCTATCCGTCTACCGTCCCTCTATCCGTCTACCGTCCCTCCATCGTCTACCGTCCCTCTATCCGTCTACCACCCCTCTATCCGTCTACCGTCCCTCCATCGTCTACCACCCCTCTATCCGTCTACCGTCCCTCTATCTATCATCCATTGTTTCATGATAACAGATGAGAAAGAAAATCTTTTCATAATCAATAAATATTTAAAGGAAAGATAAAAATAGGAACTCTCTTCTTCCTGTTTTTCATCCGTTTTTCTTTCTCTCATTTCTTTGCTAAGAACCAGAACTGGTCCAGAATCGGTGCAGAACCAGTTCTGAAGCGGTTCTGGACCAGTTGTAAATCTGAAACCAGCCAGGATCCGGGTCTGTGGACGCGGTTCTTGGTCTACAACATGTTTTGAAGTCGTCGTTGTCAGCCCGACTCCACCTGGAACCACAACCAATCTAGTGTTCAGTGTGGATCAATGGACCAATCAGAGTGGAGGATTCTGTGTCCAGTGTGGATGGTTGTCTCATTCTTGATTCCGATTGGACAGAACAGGTTTTGCCACAGTTAACCGTTAAAGACAGAGCGTGCTGCATTCAGGTTCCATGATGCACGTAGAAAAAAGTTTCCTCACATCTAAAAGGAAAAATCCCTTTTTTCCCCACGGAACCTGAACGCAGCTTCACTCAACATGTAAAGGACAGTGAATGCACCGCGTCCACTTCAGGTGCATCATCAGATCAAGTGAGTCTGTTGAAAAAACCTGATGGGCGGAGCCCACTCAGAGCCAGAAGACCACCTGGTTAAGCTCCGCCCGCAACTATTTCACAGACCTGTTAAACTGATGAGTCACCATGGAAACGAGCATCAAACCAACAGGTAGGTCAGGAGGAAAAGGTTGGTCTATGACTCAGCCAATGGGAGTGAGGGGGCGGGGCTTCAGCTTAACAAATACAAAATGCAAAAACAAGAAAAAAAGAGAGCAACCAATCAGGTTTGACCTGCAGTCAGCTGTCTGACCCAGCAGAGGGGGGAGGGTCGCTACGGGAAGACGGTTGGTAAGCTGAGGGGGGGTTGGGGGTGGGGGTGGGCAAACATGCATTTGGGAGCTGCTCGCTACGTTTGCGTTTACATGTTTATTACCGAACAGTGTCGGAGTGCGGTTCAACTTTATTCCACTAAGAATAAATATCCTTCCCAAAGTCAACTCAAACAGGAGGAGGGGGGGGCGAGCAGGAGGTGTAGGGGGTGGGGGGGAGGAGCAGGAGGAGGAAGACAGCATCCGCTGTTTGTCAGGAAGAAACGCTAACTAAGGCTCAAACATGATCCCACTGGCTTTCTCTCCCGTTAACTCCGCCCCCCGCCCCCCCCCCGGCCTCGGCGGCCTTCAGTCTCTTATGGTTTTTCTCTGGAGATCACCTCTTCTCGTGGCTTCGCTCCACCGAAGATGGCGGAGTTTGGGTTGGCGACCTGGTTGAGCGGCTCGGAGACGGTCCGAGGCTTTAACTGCAATCGGGGCCGCTGTGCACGTTCCTCTGTAACACCCCCCAACAGAAACACACACACACACACAGACAGTCAGTCATCTCGTTTCATCACCATCAGACAGAAATTAGGACCAGGATGAATCACCTTCAGACGGTTCCCTGAAGTCTGTCGTCCCCCCACGGGGGGGTCCGTCTCTGAAGCGGCCCATTCCTCCACCGCCCCCCCGCCTGTCGCCGGGACGACCACCTCCGCCTCGACTCCTGCCCGCCATGTAGTCGTCGTCTCTGAAGCCTGCAGACAGACAGGCAGGTGAGTCAGCTGATGGTCAGGTGACCTCAGGGGTCCAGACGGTTTCACGGCGTCGTTCCGCGGCTCATTTTACTACGTTTTAATGCCGGCAAGTCCGGTTCCAGGTCCAGGTCCAGGTCTGGAGATCTGCCATCCTGCACCTGTTCCGGTGTTATTCAGGTGTTACATCAAACCCTGCTGGCCGTAACGCGTCTCCGGGACCACCTTCTGGCCGTAACGCGTCTCCGGGACCACCTTCTGGCCGTAACGCGTCTCCGGAACCACCTTCTGGCCGTAACGCGTCTCCGGAACCACCTTCTGGCCGTAACGCGTCTCCGGGACCACCTTCTGGTCGTAACGCGTCTCCGGAACCACCTTCTGGTCGTAACGCGTCTCCGGGACCACCTTCTGGCCGTAACGCGTCTCCGGGACCACCTTCTGGTCGTAACGCGTCTCCGGGACCACCTTCTGGCCGTAACGCGTCTCCGGAACCACCTTCTGGCCGTAACGCGTCTCCGGGACCACCTTCTGGCCGTAACGCGTCTCCGGAACCACCTTCTGGCCGTAACGCGTCTCCGGAACCACCTTCTGGCCGTAACGCGTCTCCGGGACCACCTTCTGGCCGTAACGCGTCTCCGGAACCACCTTCTGGCCGTAACGCGGCTCCGGGACCACCTTCTGGTCGTAACGCGTCTCCGGGACCACCTTCTGGCCGTAACGCGTCTCCGGAACCACCTTCTGGCCGTAACGCGTCTCCGGAACCACCTTCTGGTCGTAACGCGTCTCCGGGACCACCTTCTGGCCGTAACGCGTCTCCGGGACCACCTTCTGGTCGTAACGCGTCTCCGGGACCACCTTCTGGCCGTAACGCGTCTCCGGAACCACCTTCTGGCCGTAACGCGTCTCCGGAACCACCTTCTGGTCATAACGCGTCTCCGGGACCACCTTCTGGCCGTAACGCGTCTCCGGAACCACCTTCTGGTCGTAACGCGTCTCCGGGACCACCTTCTGGCCGTAACGCGTCTCCGGGACCACCTTCTGGCCGTAACGCGTCTCCGGAACCACCTTCTGGTCGTAACGCGTCTCCGGGACCACCTTCTGGCCGTAACGCGTCTCCGGAACCACCTTCTGGTCGTAACGCGTCTCCGGAACCACCTTCTGGCCGTAACGCGTCTCCGGGACCACCTTCTGGTCGTAACGCGTCTCCGGAACCACCTTCTGGTCGTAACGCGTCTCCGGGACCACCTTCTGGCCGTAACGCGTCTCCGGGACCACCTTCTGGTCGTAACGCGTCTCCGGGACCACCTTCTGGCCGTAACGCGTCTCCGGAACCACCTTCTGGCCGTAACGCGTCTCCGGGACCACCTTCTGGCCGTAACGCGTCTCCGGAACCACCTTCTGGCCGTAACGCGTCTCCGGAACCACCTTCTGGCCGTAACGCGTCTCCGGGACCACCTTCTGGCCGTAACGCGTCTCCGGAACCACCTTCTGGCCGTAACGCGTCTCCGGGACCACCTTCTGGTCGTAACGCGTCTCCGGGACCACCTTCTGGCCGTAACGCGTCTCCGGAACCACCTTCTGGTCGTAACGCGTCTCCGGGACCACCTTCTGGCCGTAACGCGTCTCCGGGACCACCTTCTGGCCGTAACGCGTCTCCGGAACCACCTTCTGGCCGTAACGCGTCTCCGGAACCACCTTCTGGTCGTAACGCGTCTCCGGGACCACCTTCTGGCCGTAACGCGTCTCCGGAACCACCTTCTGGCCGTAACGCGTCTCCGGGACCACCTTCTGGTCGTAACGCGTCTCCGGGACCACCTTCTGGTCGTAACGCGTCTCCGGGACCACCTTCTGGCCGTAACGCGTCTCCGGAACCACCTTCTGGTCGTAACGCGTCTCCGGGACCACCTTCTGGCCGTAACGCGTCTCCGGAACCACCTTCTGGCCGTAACGCGTCTCCGGGACCACCTTCTGGTCGTAACGCGTCTCCGGGACCACCTTCTGGTCGTAACGCATCTCCGGGACCACCTTCTGGCCGTAACGCGTCTCCGGAACCACCTTCTGGTCGTAACGCGTCTCCGGGACCACCTTCTGGCCGTAACGCGTCTCCGGAACCACCTTCTGGTCGTAACGCGTCTCCGGGACCACCTTCTGGCCGTAACGCGTCTCCGGGACCACCTTCTGGCCGTAACGCGTCTCCGGGACCACCTTCTGGCCGTAACGCGTCTCCGGAACCACCTTCTGGCCGTAACGCGTCTCCGGAACCACCTTCTGGCCGTAACGCGTCTCCGGAACCACCTTCTGGTCGTAACGCGTCTCCGGGACCACCTTCTGGCCGTAACGCGTCTCCGGAACCACCTTCTGGCCGTAACGCGTCTCCGGGACCACCTTCTGGCCGTAACGCGTCTCCGGGACCACCTTCTGGCCGTAACGCGTCTCCGGAACCACCTTCTGGCCGTAACGCGTCTCCGGGACCACCTTCTGGCCGTAACGCGTCTCCGGGACCACCTTCTGGCCGTAACGCGTCTCCGGGACCACCTTCTGGCCGTAACGCGTCTCCGGGACCACCTTCTGGCCGTAACGCGTCTCCGGGACCACCTTCTGGCCGTAACGCGTCTCCGGGACCACCTTCTGGCCGTAACGCGTCTCCGGGACCACCTTCTGGCCGTAACGCGTCTCCGGAACCCGCCCCGTCTTCTGGTCGTAACGGGGCGGGTCCTGGAGACCAGGAAACCCCTTTTTAACTTTCTCCACAGACAACAGGAACCGCTGAGCGCTTACAACTTGTTCCCCATTTGTGAGAGAAATCTGTGGTTCTGAGACTGAGATTGTCCAGAACCTTCGGTCCACCGCCGGACTTCTGGGGGTGACCTGATGCTGAGCGGGTGGAACAGCGGCGTGGCCACGCCCAGACAGGATGTAAACTCTTCAACTAGCGAGGCCATTATACAACACATGATCAGATTCCACGTTTACGTCCGTCATTCTGGTCGCTGATGTCAAACCAACACCGCTGTGCATCGGAGGAGAAGACCCGCCTTCTACTAGTTTTTATGGCGACGGCGGCGTTCTGCTCCGAGCTCAGGCGAGGAGGGAATGAACTCAAAATCCAGAGACTGAAGTCCTTCAGCTGCGTCGCTGCCACCAAGAGAAACTGGAGGCGATCCAATCTGGACCTGGAGGGAGGATGAGATGATGGAGGTGAAAGGCATGATGGGAAATGGAGTTGCTGGGGACCGACAGGGAGACACCTGCAGGACAGACCTGAAGAGTCTACTTAACTGGTTTAGTTAACTAATATGACTAGTCTAGTTAATCAGGTTAACCTGAGCTGAAGATCAGATGAAACAGATCAAGCAGCTCAGGATGGTTTTTATTCTAGATTTCCTGCTCTCTGATTGGCCCAGGAGCAGGCAAGCCGCGCTTTGATTGGCCGAGCTGTACTCTCTGACCCCACCTCCTCCCGGCTGATCGTAGAAGTCCTCACGGAGTCGCGTCCTCCTCCTCCTCCTCCTCTGGGAGCTCCTCGAGAACCTCCTCGTCCTGCAGACGACGACACAGCAAGTTTAACTCGGAGGAGGACAAGAAGAGGAGGAAGAGAGGGGGGAGGAGGAGGAGGAGAGGAGGAGGAGGAAGAGGAGGAGGAGAGAGAGGGGGGAGGAGGAGGAGGAGAGAGAGGGAGGAGAGAGAGGGAGGACAAGAAGAGGAGGAGGAGAGAGGGGGAGGAAGAGGAGGAGGAGAGAGAGGGAGGAGAGAGAGGGAGGAGGACAAGAAGAGGAGGAGGAGAGAGGGGGAGGAAGAGGAGGAGGAGAGAGGAGGAGGAGAGAGAGGGAGGGAGGAGGCGATAGGGAGGGAGGAGGAGAGAGGGAGGGAGGAGGACGAGGAGAGAGAGGGAGGGAGGAGGAGGAGAGAGGGAGGGAGGAGGACGAGTAGAGGGAGGGAGGAGGAGGAGAGAGAGAGGGAGGAGAGACAGGGGGAGGAGGAGGTGAGCGAGGGAGGGAGGAGGAGAGAGAGGGAGGAAGGGAGGAGGAGGAGAGCAAGGGAGGGAGGAGGAGGAGGAGAGAGAGGGAGGGGAGGAGGAGGAGAGCGAGGGAGGGAGGGAGAAGAGAGAGAGGGAGGGAGGGAGGAGGAGGAGGAGGAGAGAGAGGGAGGGAGGGAGGAGGAGGAGAGCGAGGGAGGGAGGAGGAGGAGGAGGAGAGAGAGGGAGGGAGGGAGGAGGAGGAGAGCGAGGGAGGGAGGGAGGGAGGGAGAAAAGAGAGAGGGAGGGAGGGAGGGGAGAAAAGAGAGAGGGAGGGAGGGAGGAGGAGGAGAGCGAGGGAGGGAGGGAGGGAGGGAGAAGAGAGAGAGGGAGGGAGGGAGGAGGAGGAGAGCGAGGGAGGGAGGGAGAAGAGAGAGAGGGAGGGAGGGAGGGAGGAGGAGAGAGACAGACAGGACAGAGGAGAAGGAGGAGAGGAAAAGGAGGAGGTAGAAAAGAAAAAAGGAAGACGAGGAGGAGAGGAGGAGGACTGAAAGAGAAAAGGAGGCGGGACGGAGAGGAGGAAACAGGAAATGAAAGAAAAGAGGAGGCTCCTCCTCTTCCTCCTTGAAGCAACTAGAAGAGGCGGAGCTTGTTAGTTGTCCATCAGCCAATCAGAGCGAGCGTTAAGAGAGAAAACCTGAGGGAGGTTAAAGGAGGACACCAGGTGGTCTCACCTGTCTCCCCCTCTATTGGTTAGAGGGAAAAAGGGGTGGAGCTAAATGAGAATGAGCCAATGAAGAGATGACGTATGAAAGATGAAAAATCCTCCTCTTCTTCCTCAGCTCAGATTTGTGTTAGATCTGTTAGACCACATCACAGAACAGAACCGGTTCTGAACCAGAACCAGGCTCTGGACCAGGCCTGGGACCTGGGCCTGAACACGGTACAGGAACGGAACCCGGTCCCAGAACCAGAACCTGGAGCAGGGCCAAGACCAGGACCACAACCACAACAAGGACCGGAAACAGAACTAAACCAGAACCAGAACCATAAACAGAACCAGCTATCAACCAGGACCTGATCCAGAACCGGAACCTGAACCAGAACCACAGCCGAAAACAGAAAGCAGAACCAGGCCTGGACCAGAGACAGGACGGGAAACTTGGACCAGAACCAGATCCCAGAACGGTACTGGTACAAGAACCTGGACTGGAATCAAGACCAGACATGCAAAGTTTGGGACATCAGCAGATCTGTGGAGACCAACCGACCCAGATGGAGGTCTACACCTGTCTACCTGTTGAACATCTACACCTGTCTACCTGTTGAACATCTACACCTGTCTACCTGTTGAACATCTACACCTGTCTACCTGTTGAACATCTACACCTGTCTACCTGTTGAACATCTACACCTGTCTACCTGTTGAACATCTACACCTGTCTACCTGTTGAAGGTCTACACCTGTCTACCTGTTGAAGGTCTACACCTGTCTACCTGTTGAAGGTCTACACCTGTCTACCTGTTGAACATCTACACCTGTCTACCTGTTGAACATCTACACCTGTCTACCTGTTGAAGGTCTACACCTGTCTACCTGTTGAACATCTACACCTGTCTACCTGTTGAACATCTACACCTGTCTACCTGTTGAAGGTCTACACCTGTCTACCTGTTGAACATCTACACCTGTCTACCTGTTGAACGTCTACACCTGTCTACCTGTTGAACATCTACACCTGTCTACCTGTTGAACATCTACACCTGTCTACCTGTTGAACATCTACACCTGTCTACCTGTTGAAGGTCTACACCTGTCTACCTGTTGAAGGTCTACACCTGTCTACCTGTTGAAGGTCTACACCTGTCTACCTGTTGAACATCTACACCTGTCTACCTGGTAAAACATCTACACCTGTCTACCTGTTGAAGGTCTACACCTGTCTACCTGTTGAAGGTCTACACCTGTCTACCTGGTAAAACATCTACACCTGTCTACCTGGTAAAACATCTACACCTGTCTACCTGTTGAAGGTCTACACCTGTCTACCTGTTGAAGGTCTACACCTGTCTACCTGTTGAAGGTCTACACCTGTCTACCTGTTGAAGGTCTACACCTGTCTACCTGTTGAACATCTACACCTGTCTACCTGGTAAAACATCTACACCTGTCTACCTGTTGAAGGTCTACACCTGTCTACCTGTTGAACATCTACACCTGTCTACCTGGTAAAACATCTACACCTGTCTACCTGTTGAAGGTCTACACCTGTCTACCTGTTGAAGGTCTACACCTGTCTACCTGGTAAAACATCTACACCTGTCTACCTGTTGAAGCTCTACACCTGTCTACCTGTTGAAGGTCTACACCTGTCTACCTGTTGAAGGTCTACACCTGTCTACCTGTTGAAGGTCTACACCTGTCTACCTGTTGAACATCTACACCTGTCTACCTGTTGAACGTCTACACCTGTCTACCTGTTGAAGATCTACACCTGTCTACCTGTTGAAGGTCTACACCTGTCTACCTGTTGAAGGTCTACACCTGTCTACCTGTTAAACATCTACACCTGTCTAACTGTTGAAGGTCTACACCTGTCTACCTGTTGAACATCTACACCTGTCTACCTGGTAAAACATCTACACCTGTCTACCTGTTGAAGGTCTACACCTGTCTACCTGTTGAACATCTACACCTGTCTACCTGGTAAAACATCTACACCTGTCTACCTGTTGAAGGTCTACACCTGTCTACCTGTTGAACATCTACACCTGTCTACCTGGTAAAACATCTACACCTGTCTACCTGTTGAAGGTCTACACCTGTCTACCTGTTGAAGGTCTACACCTGTCTACCTGTTGAAGGTCTACACCTGTCTACCTGTTGAACATCTACACCTGTCTACCTGTTGAAGGTCTACACCTGTCTACCTGTTGAAGGTCTACACCTGTCTACCTGTTGAACATCTACATCTGTCTACCTGTTGAACATCTACACCTGTCTACCTGGTAAAACATCTACACCTGTCTACCTGTTGAAGGTCTACACCTGTCTACCTGTTGAACATCTACACCTGTCTACCTGGTAAAACATCTACACCTGTCTACCTGTTGAAGGTCTACACCTGTCTACCTGTTGAACATCTACACCTGTCTACCTGGTAAAACATCTACACCTGTCTACCTGTTGAAGGTCTACACCTGTCTACCTGTTGAAGGTCTACACCTGTCTACCTGTTGAACATCTACACCTGTCTACCTGGTAAAACATCTACACCTGTCTACCTGTTGAAGGTCTACACCTGTCTACCTGTTGAACATCTACATCTGTCTACCTGGTAAACATCTCCGCCTGTCTACCTGGTAAACATCTCCGCCTGTCTACCTGGTAAACATCTCCGCCTGTCTACCTGGTAAACATCTACACAACAGTAGATGCTGTTACATGTCGGAGTCATGCAGAATGACGCTTTTGTCCACTAGATGGAGCCTCACCGCTGTATCTACAGGAGTATAGCTATGGGCAACCGAGCAGTGGGCGTAGCTTTCCAACAGGTAAGTCCATAACCACGTTGTGAAATAATAATGACTCAGCATGTCTCCAGTTTCCGTTTAACAGGCATTCGTTGTTAATTTTGCCATTCGCAATTACCTGTTAGCAGTTTTTAATCTTAAGAAATTAGCTGCTTGCAGTTATTTTTTATTGGTAAACTGTTAGTAGCTAACTGTTATTAGTATAATGTTATCTCATAGCAGATGATTGTTAATGGTTACCTGTTAGTTCATAGCAGTTTGCGGTTAGTAGTAAGCAATTAGCTGTAATTGTTTGTGGTTTGTAGTAAGCAACTAACTGTTAGCAATTATCTTTCAGTGGTTAGTTGCAAGTGGTTAGCAGTTAATTTCTAGTGGCTCGGTGTTAGTAATCAACAGTTAGCTGTCAGGAGTTATTGGCTATTTGGCAGCTAACTGTCAGCGCTACCTGTTAATGGTTGGCTTTGGACAACAACAGCTAGCGGTTAGTAGCTAGCTGTTTGCAGTCAACAGTTAGCCGTTTGTGGTCTACAGCTAGCGGTTAGTAGTTAGCTGTTAGCGGTCAACAGTTAGCCGTTTGTAGTCTACATCTAGCAGTTAGTAGTTAGCTGTTTGCGGTAAACAGTTAGCCGTTTGTGGTCTACAGCTAGCGGTTAGTAGTTAGCTGTTAGCGGTCAACAGTTAGCCATTTGTAATCTACATCTAGCAGTTAGTAGTTAGCTGTTTGCGGTAAACAGTTAGCCGTTTGTGGTCTACAGCTAGCGATTAGTAGTTAGCTGTTAGCGGTCAACAGTTAGCCGTTTGTGGTCTACAGCTAACGGTTAGTAGTTAGCTGTTAGCAGTCAGTAGGTAGCTGTGTGTTGCATGTTGTGTGCTTTGAATTGGGCTGGACTGAACGAGAATCAGTGAGTTTGGGGTTAGTTTGGGTCCGTTTTCCTGTTTGAAATCATGTGTGAAAACAACTAATCAATAACTTGTTTATGTTGATTCCACTAAAAAATAAACCAGATCTGTTTTTTCATCTGAGAGGTCACATGACGTAGAAGTTATGATGGAGGTCTTTATTTCCACCTGCATCTGTAGGATGTTTCTGATTGGACAACAGTTTGTGTTTTAAACAGTCCAGCTGCTCCGTTTCCATGGCTACTGGTAGAAACAAAAATATACACAAAGTTGTGTTCCTGTTTTTCATTTCTATCAAAGAAAACTTGCTAATGACATCATTTGTTTACAGCCAGGCGTGATCGGCTGATGCCCTGTTACATCACGTTCTTCATCATCATCATCCTCTCTCTACCTCTGCTGTCATCTTTTCTGAAGCCGAATCCTCCTCCTCCTCGTTCTTGCCTTCGTCCCTCTGCAATGTCCACTCTGAGTGACCGTTCCCCTAGTAACTGGAGACAGCAGAACCACATCAACATGTCAGCGGGTTCTGTTGGAATGAACAGCTCTGAACAGAACCAGATCGGCCTGGTCCAAACCAAACCAAATACTCACGGCGCCGTCGTACGTCAACGCTTCCTTTAGGGATTCCAGATCGTCAAACTCAACATAACAAAAACCTGCAAGAGACCAGAGAGCAGTCAGAACCACCGTGTCCTACTTGGAACGGAACCGTGATACCCTCTGACCTTTGAACTTGTCTGTCTCTTTGTCTCGAACCAATCGGACGCTCCGGATGTTGAGCTCTTTGAAGATGATGTCAATGTCTCCCTGCACTGTGTTGAACGGCAGGTTTCCAACGTACGCCGTGAAGGGGGGCTCTGACGGAAGTTCCTTCTGCTTCCGGGGCCCCCCGGGACCACCGCCGCCACGGGGCCTGTGGACATGAAGGACACACAGAGGACACAAGGCTGTTATTGAGCAGTCTGATCAGATCGTCAACAGTTTTCTGATTTTTGTATTTAAAAACAAGTGATTCATGTAAAAAAAAGAAAAAGAAAACAAGACTGGACAAGGGAACCAAACCAACTGGGGAGGGGCCATGGGAGCCCAAACGCTACAACCTCTGTCTTTTACACGTTAAAGTTCAAGAAGCTCAAAGCTGTCCTTGATGTCATGGAGGCATGACGGTAGCGGTGCGAGGGAGAAGACACCCTTCTTCTTTAGAGGTAGGTATACCTGGCTGTCATCAGCATACAGGAGGAAAGTGACGCCATATCGTCGCAGGATGGATCCTAGCAATAGCAGCTAAAACTAAAACAGGAGTGGTTCCCTAAAACTGAGCCTTGTGGAACCCGGTGGGACACCAGAGCACTTACAGACTCAAAGCCAGCTATACTCGCACACATGGTTTCGCCCACCAAGTAAGACCTGAACCAGTCTAGCACCGTACCCTGGATCCCTACCGGGTTCTGGAGCCGATGCAACAGGATCCTGTGGTCTACTGCTGCCGTTTAGTAGAGCAGGACCACACAATGTCCAGCATCGGTAGCCAGAAGAATTAACAACCCTCAATAAGACTGATTCTGTGCTATGCAGGGGTCTATAGCCAGGCTAGAAGAACTCAGCCATGTTATGGGGGTCCAGGAATGATCTTAACTGTAAGTAAACCACCTTCTCCAAGAAGGGCAACTTAGAGATGGGGCTGCAGTTAGCCAGTACGGTGCAGTCCAGAGCAGGTTTTTTCAGCAGGGGTTGTACAACTGCATGTTTACAAGATGAGGCGATGACTTGATAATTGCACGGACCACCTGGCTGTAGTGGGAAAAATCTTCCTAAAAGACGGGGTGAACAACATCGAGAGGATTGTGTTTATTAGAATCAAGGATTTTTGACAAATGTTCTCGTTTTTCCTCTTGAACAGTGTCCTGATACAGCTGCCAGCAGTTCCTCAAGGTATGAGACCTACAGTTTGTCTTTCTTCTCCTGCAGTCCCACCGAGCTGATCGGGTTCTCCTATTAAACCAGGGCCCAGAACCAAACATGTCCGACCTGTTTGGTTCTGGGCTTCATAGTCCTTAATGGAGCATACCAGAGTCCGTGCATCGCTCAGGTGCACACTGCACAAGACTAAAAACTCCTTCACTAGAGTGGGACAACACGTGGATATTTCATTTCACCTACAGTAAAAATCCGCTCATAATGACGCATAATTCCAGCCAAGAAGTCAGAAAAGTCATTTGCAAAGTCCTTGTTGTGTTTAGGTCTATAGACGACCGCGCCAAATGCCGGGTTGGTCCGACCCGTCTCAAAGCTAGAGTATGAGGATGACACACAGCACTGTCTGCAGATGAAATTGTTTTTGTAAACAAATACTGTTCCTCCTTGACCGACCAGACATCTCTGGACAACTAAGATAGTTGCATCCAGCCGGTAGAAGTTCCACGAAAGGACTGCCCCCCAGCAGGAGACGCCCACGTCCCTTTCACACAGAGGAAGTCCAGATTCGGGAGGTGAAGAAATCCCACGGAATGAAGGCTTTGTTTGCCAGGATCTGGCGTTCACCAGCCCAAACCTGGCTGGAGTTAATGCAGACTACCAGGACCATGTGGGTACCAGGACCATGTGGGTACCAGTGTCATGTGGGTACCAGTGTCATGTGGGTACCAGGACCATATGGGTACCAGGACCATGTGGGTACCAGTGTCATGTGGGTACCAGTGTCATGTGGGTACCAGGACCATATGGGTACCAGGACCATGTGGGTACCAGGGTTATATGGGTACCAGGACCACAATTAATTCAGACCTTAAACTTGGACCATCAGGTGTTTTGTCAGAACAGATATGTTGGTTCGTTGTTGAACATCAGAACCGGTCTGAACCAGAACTAAGACTGAAGAAAACCGTAGTCCGTCAGATTACCATGGAAACCACCTCCTGGAGGCTGCATCCGTCATGCTTAGGTCCAACCTGACACAGATTAGGACCTGAGTTAGTCTAAAACCTGGTTCTGGTGGGACCGGGTCATAGATACAGGCTCTGACCTGGCCCAGACATTGTGGGACCAGAACCAGAAGCGGATCTGTGATGAAATCAGCTGATCTCAGAGTTCTGGATGGTTTTCGGACAGTTGGACCGAAAACAGAGCTGGAAGAGGAAAATCTGGAGATCAGAACCACTGCTGTCCAAACTAGGGCTCGTTTGAGTTATTGTCCGGTAGGACCGGACGATCCGACCAAAACCTCACATCCAGATATCGCTCCTCTTCCATCCCATAATGATCCATAACCATCTCCTCTTCCATCCCATAATGATCCATAACCATCTCCTCTTCCATCCCATAATGATCCATAACCATCTCCTCTTCCATCCCATAATGATCCATAACCATCTCCTCTTCCATCCCATAATGATCCATAACCATCTCCTCTTCCATCCCATAATGATCCATAACCAGCTCCTCTTCCATCCCATAATGATCCATAACCATCTCCTCTTCCATCCCATAATGATCCATAACCATCTCCTCTTCCATCCCATAATGATCCATAACCATCTCCTCTTCCATCCCATAATGATCCATAACCAGCTCCTCTTCCATCCCATAATGATCCATAACCATCTCCTCTTCCATCCCATAATGATCCATAACCATCTCCTCTTCCATCCCATAATGATCCATAACCAGCTCCTCTTCCATCCCATAATGATCCATAACCAGCTCCTCTTCCATCCCATAATGATCCATAACCATCTCCTCTTCCATCCCATAATGATCCATAACCATCTCCTCTTCCATCCCATAATGATCCATAACCATCTCCTCTTCCATCCCATAATGATCCATAACCATCTCCTCTTCCATCCCATAATGATCCATAACCATCTCCTCTTCCATCCCATAATGATCCATAACCATCTCCTCTTCCATCCCATAATGATCCATAACCATCTCCTCTTCCATCCCATAATGATCCATAACCATCTCCTCTTCCATCCCATAATGATCCATAACCATCTCCTCTTCCATCCCATAATGATCCATAACCATCTCCTCTTCCATCCCATAATGATCCATAACCATCTCCTCTTCCATCCCATAATGATCCATAACCATCTCCTCTTCCATCCCATAATGATCCATAACCAGCTCCTCTTCCATCCCATAATGATCCATAACCATCTCCTCTTCCATCCCATAATGATCCATAACCATCTCCTCTTCCATCCCATAATGATCCATAACCATATAAACTGTGTGTAATGTTGTGCCAGTCATCAGTTATGTATCAGGTGTTGCTAGGCAACAGCAGCAGGGATCTCCTTCCATCTGGGGGAACTATGGCCGTATGACGTTCCACAGGTAAATACCTGCTGCAGCGTCTGGAGTTTATTCTCCTCCACTAGACGCTGCTTTTATTGACTCTATTCTTTATTCTGGATTCTGTATCCTGATTCCTGCAGGTGATAAAATGAGTTAGTTGTGTCGGAGTCCGTTGTTGGGACTGGGAGCTAGTCTGTTGTCGGTTCCACGTCGCTCTTTTTATATCCAAACTGCATCCAGACAGAAATTTCCCTCTTTTAGGAACAAGATCATCAGTTTGGGTTGGCTGCTCATCTTTTAGTTAATTATCCTCTGAAACATGTCTGCTGCCGTCTTCCACCATGTTTAGGTATCGCAGCGTGCCGTAAAGCGTGTCTTGATGTAAAATACTGCAGTAAAGCACCTTATGGTGGCGTAAACGGCAGAGCCTTGTATGGAACGTTTCCCATCGTCCAGAGGATATATATCGTCATATCGCCCAGATCTAGTCTTTAATATAACCCACTACAGTGTTGAAGTGAGCGGAGTTTCCATCTCTGAGAAGAAATTTAACAATACTTTGAGAAGAAAACTCCTGACTACTAAAACTACCCGCTGGATGCAGATGGCTGGAACAAACTCTACAAAGTAAAACATGGATCGTTATATTTACTCGTTTTCTGCTCTTTAAAAAAATCTGATCTGTTCTTATTTTATTGTGACACAAAACCTGAAGTGTAACAAGCTAAAACTGACTGTCTGACGCCGCGTCGGTACTTCCCAGGAAAGGTAAACCAGTCCTACAGGACAAAATACTGTGAAACAGTAAAATGTGTGTATTTCACATTGTTGCTGTTTTAAGCTTTAAGGGACAAAAAAAAAGTTTTTTATTCACTATAAATATTTTAAATAATTAATTACATATCAGAGTGATTCCTGCCAAATGTAATCGGCATCAGCCTCAAGTATTCCACATCGGTCGGGCCTGGTTCCAAACTGGTCCCAGTTCCGTTTCCAGTTCTAGTCTGGGTCTAATTACTGGGAGACGATCAGAACCTCCAGAACCAGAGCAGTGAGAGACGTTGGAGACCACGGTACAGAGATCAGATCCAGGAGTCTGCGGGGAAGAAGTCCCAGGAGGTCCGCAGACACCAGGACCAGCTGTTCAGTCTGGTTATCAATACTAAAACTGATCATATTGACCAAAGCTCTTTAATGTCTGAATCCTGTAAACAGAGGTCTCCGTCCCGCTTCGTCCCTCTCTGCTGAGACATTGATCACTTCAGATGTCAGCAGTCATTTCTGATATTTAAACATTTCTGATCAATCACTTTGATCAGGTTTAGCCTCAGATGTGCCACTAAAACACGACTTTCTGCGTGAAAATAAAAATTAATCTTCAAGTTATTTAACACAAAGTGGAAGAAAAGATCTGATTTTTCATCTTAAATCTGCTTTTCTGTCATAAAACTTGCATTATAATGATTATTTACTTTACACCAAATAAACAAATCTTTGATTAAATAAATAAGACAAATCCTGCTTTTCCCTGCTAATCCATCAAACATTAAAATCTGTTTTTAATCGGAAATGAGCATCTGATTGCATCCTCATTATCAATAAATCTAATCCTGATCGTTGCGTAGCCCCATGTCTGCTCTCTATGTGGATGATGTGTGGACACATGATGCAGCCATGCGGGCAGCCTGCAGCCCCGCTCCGGCTCCACCTGCTGCCACCCCGCGCCTCACCGACCCGGGTCGGGCTTACAGGGCGTCGCCGCGCTGCATGGCTGCGTTAAACAGCCTGTGCGCCACTAGCCTCCCGTGCTAACATCCCCAGGTGGCTCCAGACCCCGGTGTTTCCCAGCCGCGCTGCCCGGCCTCCACTCACACCTGCGGGGCCGCGCAGAGAGCGCAGGGCCCGGTGGGCTCAGGAGCCCGGCCCTCCTGCAGCCCAGACCCGGAGCAAACAGCAGCGGGGGAGGGAGCGGCCTTGTCCCGCACGGGCTACACGGCGCTGCAACTGTCCGGAGGGGAGACTCACCCTCTACCGCCGCCGAAGCTGCCGTAGGCCCGGTCCCGCTCCTCGTAGGTGTCGTAGTCCGCCATTACTGCTGCTGTGTCGGAGGAGGAGGTCCTACACGTCACACAGAGCGGGTTTAGCTGACCGCAGAGCGCCTGACCGGGAATGCAAGCACTCACAAAACTCAAGAAAATACGGACTACGGACAAAATAATAAGTGAATAAAACAACATATTTAATCTGCCTGATTAAGGAAATTTTCTTTTTGTGTGTGACAAACACATGGTGGATGAGATAGATCATTTTATTGATTCCAAACTGGGAATAAGTGGTTGCAACAGCTATTGTTCAGATAAACAATGGATCAAATCAACAAACAAAATATAGATTAAAATAAAATAGAAAAATTATGGGGAAAAACTGACTGGTTTTGAGCCTGTTGGTTCTGGTAATGATGGACTTTTAGCACATATCGTAGGCTAACAGGTTAAATGAAGTATTTCATACCTAGGTTTTACTGTGTTCTTCATGTTTTCTTCCAGCTTACTGAAAACTCTTTATGGTGGATCAGCAAGAACCCAGCAGAATCAGACCCAGTCCAGAATCTTGATCTCCATAAGTCAGATTAAATGCAGCTTCATCTTTGACTTAAGTTTCTTGTGCAGAACTGGTTTAAAGTTTAAGCCTTTTTGGTTCCTTTAATGGAAAAAATATGCATAAAAATCCAGTTTTACAGAGAGTTTTTCCCTTAAAACCCGATAGCAGACCAAACATTGTACTTCTGTAAGAAATGTATTTACATTACCATCTCAGCAAATACTGACTTCATTTAGCAGGGGTATTTTTGGTTTCATTCTAGGGTCATTAATTATCCTGATACACACAATATACAAGTCATAAAAACAGGATAAGTTGTCTACAGCTACGTCTACAGGTACATCATAGGTGCGTATACAGACGATCAAATTAGGATAAGTGCTCTACAGGTAGGTCTACAGGTACATCATGCTTCCTCCGTGCAGCTTCCTGGTTGGTCAGTTTCCTCTGGGATCTCCTTCAGGTTTGGTGGAGGTGAGTTGCTCTGTGGTGGTGAGATACCGGATCCACGATGTCGTAGGTCACCTGGCAGGATATCCTTCTCATCTGGAATTATGGTTTTCCCCAAAGACTGCAAAGACATGATCCAACACTATTAAGAAACTTGAGTACAGCAGCAAGCAGAGGAGGAAGAGGAGGAGAGAAGGAAGAAGAGGAAGAAGAAGGAGTTTCAGTCTGCTTCATTGCACCTGGTTCTCAGCCAGAGCCTCTTTAGCCATGTAATGCTCTCTCTTCATTTTCATCTCCACATCTTCAGGGATGTCTGGAACCATCATGTCGATCAAACGACCGATGGAGAAGACCACATGCTGAGGACAGAAGACAATGAGACAACATGATCTAAACAGGAAAAAAAAAACCAGCTACTCTTCCCCTTCAATGTGATTCACAGTCATCATGAGGAATGTGTGAGAGACTATCACCTCAAAGATGATGACGAAGCTCAACCGAATCGCGAGGAGGTGGAAGTACTCTGGCTGGTACTGACCCTTCTCATCCCTGAAACCGTGATACCTTTGGAAGACCACAGAACAAAGTCAAAACCTGCAGAAGTACAAGCGTTGTAGAAACGGGAATTTGAACTCATTGGCTGCCAGACATAGTTGAAGCAGAGAGCCATATGCGTTTTGGAGCATTTTGGCTTGTCTTTTGGAAGGCCAAATCATGTGTTTGGGTGTCTTTGGGGTGCGCACTCAAAGCGCATTCACAACAAGTTGGGTGCACGCTTGGAGGCCAAATTTTGGAGGCGTTTTGACCCACGGCCAGACAAATTGGCTTTCTAAATACAGAAAGCACAAAAGTTGTCAAAGGGAGTATTTCGCAACAAATGAGTTGAAAAGAATTCTTCATAATATGGGTGAAAATGAGCTGCTTTGTGGAGGTCCACACTCTCAAGTGCTTCACAGTTTGGCAGTCAGACCCTTTTGCTAAAATTTTTCCAAATTTTAGATAAAAGTTTTTTAGACAGTTGAACCTATGTCCATCATATACTTCTGAGAGGCTCTAAATGTCTGAGGTGCTTTTTTATGCCCAATCATTTCACTGATATTTAGATCATTAGCCGATTGGCAAACAATTCTTCATCTTCCTCAAAATGTTTCTGTTCTGTTTTGTTTAGTTTTTTTTCCAGTGAAGACCAGAAGATCACCAGCATCAAGACTTGGCCTCACTTCACAGAGATTCCTTTTAATTCTCCAAATCTATGAACAATATTATAAAATACCGATGGTTGGATCTTGAAAGTTTGAGGACCATTTCTTGGAAATTGTTTCACAGATTTTAGACCCAGTTAGTATCAGATTGGTGAAGCTTTGTCCATCTTTTCTTCTGAGAGACTCTGCCCTCAAAAATGCAGATGTGAGAGTTAACTACAGGACATGTCATGCTGTTAGCATTTAGCTGTGGAAGATATCTACAGGATATATGTTGCACTGTTAGTGGATACCTGCGGAAGCAACCTGCAGGATATATGGTGCTGTTAGCAGCGAGCTGTGGAACTTACCTGCAGGGTATGTCATGCTGCTGCTGCTTGTACCTCTGTGGTGACGTAGCCAGAGTGAAGTTGATGAAGCCAGTCAGAGTGGGGTCTCTGGTGTAACGGTAGTACAGACGAGGCACAAAGTTTGAGGTGAAAGCTATGAGAAAGGCCTGAAAATACAAGTTTATAAAAGATGGAGATTCAGTGGTCATCGGGACGGACATGCAGGCATGGAGTCAGTCTCACATTGCTGAGGACAGCCATGTGCGTGATGAACTGCAGGATGGGAAACCAGATGCCAATGTCCTGAGCTCGCTCCACCACTGGGCGCCGATATTCAGTCACAAACTTTTGGGCATCCAGACGGATCTCCACCCAATTATTGATGAGAGCGAAGAGAGGAGCAAGAGGACACGCTGCCACGAAGATGGTGATGAAGCCAAACTGGAGCACTGCGAAGAGGAGGATGGTCTTGATCTGAAACGTTACATCTGGGTTCCAGTGACTGGATAAAACAGAAGAGGACTCACCCATCTCCAGATATTCACTGAAGAGTCCCTCACAGACCAGCAGCTGGTAGTCCGCCTCCCAGGGAGAAATCTCCTCCTTCTCTTCCTCCTCCTCTTTATCCTTCTCAGCCTCCTCTTTCTTCTCCCTTGGCTGAGGACTCATCTTCCTCTTCTGCCACCAGGACTTCACCTTCCTGCCAAATAATGAGCTCAAACATTCAGCTTTTTACTTCGATTTCAAAGGATCATGTGACACACATCGTCATCAAGTTTGGGTCATCAGTCCTGATTCAACTCATCAGTCCCTATAGTCCTGGTCCCACCAACGGGTCCGGCTCAGGACGGTTTGGTCCAGTAAACCCTGATCCCTGACATTTCACAGCAACCATATCCTGTGAGATTGGGACCCCAATGGACCCGGACCGGTTGGTGGAAACAGGACCTATTGGTCAACCCGGGCCTGTTGGTGGACCCGGACCTGTTGGTGGACCTGGACCTGTTGGTGGACCTGGACATGTTGGTGGAAACAGGTTGTTTGGTTCTGATTAAACAGTTGTGAACTTGGACTGGTTTGCCAGAAAGCACCAAGATTCTGAGACTGTAGAACCTCAAGGGGCTGTAGCTCAGGAAGAAGAGCAGTCAACAAACCGGAAGGATCTATTCCAGGCTTCCCCTGACCACATGCCTAAAGGTGCACTTATGCTGGATGCACAAGACAGTTTTGTCCATGTCCTGCATACGTTATGCTGTGGTTAGTTATCATAAAATGCAGCAATACCACCGGAAATCACGGGCAGAAGTGTTTAGTTGTATAGCTGACACACAACCAGAGAATGGAACAAACCAGAGAAGAAGAAACGAAACATGAGGAAGACACAGAAACCGCCAAATAAAAAGCATCTAATGGAATTGGCGTTAAAGAGAACAGCAAAACAGTGTTTTGAAAAACTTTACAGCATTGCGTCACCGCTACGAACCGGTGTCAGAACATGGAAGTGAGCTCTGAACTCAGTACTGCCCACTAGTGGATAACCTGACTTAATAACCATAGCAGCGTAAAAGGCACATCGATGTATGAGGACAGAGATGTAGGACGTTTGAAACGGACGTCCTTGTTTATATGTGTCAGGGAGCAGAAATGGCTGTGACACTGAACCCTGCGTTGCCCCCCCGATGTATCTGTAAGGGTGTGAATGTAACATGCAGCGCAAAGCATTTTGAGTGGTAAACATGGCTGCAAAAGTGCTGTAAAAGTACGGTCTATTTGCCATTTAGAACTGAACCAGAACCAGAAACATAATGGTGTCCATCTCTACCAGAGGAGACTCTATCAGGAAACAGCTACAGCAAAATGCCTCCTTTGGTCTCATTTCAGTGTGCCACGCCTTCAGAATGTGAGAATTTAATAGTTTTATATCAACAACATCAACATTTTGCATTTAAACCTTCATGCTCAGTGGGATTTCATTACTCTGCTTTCCCACATCTGTTCTGCACCTGAACGCAACATGAAGGGCGTTGCAACTGAGAGGGGTGGAGCCTAATTAAACTTCATTAGTTCAACTTTTACAGCATCTCACAAGATCATTACGTGTGCACAAAAAGCAACCACTGATAGGTTACTGCAGATCTTACAAGTTGATCATACATTCCAATGAAGATAATGACGAACAGAAAACACGATGATGTCGTAGGCTAATGGAAGTAATACTGACTAGCTTAAATCAACAGTGGTAGTCGTTCTAGGTTTGTGGACACACTGGACGTCCCAATATGCCATTGGTATCACCATGGCTACAGAATTTCTGATGATGTCCATGCCTCAGAAAGACACATAAAAAGATGCTGACCAGTACACTGAGGTCCCAGAGGCCATTAAACACACCACAGCTTCTTTTTCTTTGCCCATTTTGGTGGGCGGCCAGACGTATACTACCTCCTGTGGTTATGGTGGGGACAGAATGCTTTGCCTTCGACGATATTACGGGACCTCCATCGTCAAGAGCATGCTGTTCACATGGAGGAGGTGGGAATAACACCCAGTCTCTGATTCAGACACAGGACATCTGGGTCCAAATCCAAACCCATGAAATCGTTCAGCAGGGAGGATGCAAGGATCAACGTTTACTGGAATCCTCCCAACACAGACCAGTACCTACATTCAAAACGGGCACATTGCTATGGCAACGGAAGAAAAAAAATTGCATGAGGAAAAGCTGTGGATGTCCCTGCTGGGCTTCCATCCAATCAGCCATGTTAGATTGTGTTTGTGTGTTTGGTTTACGGGGAAATGAACTCCTGGATGTTGTTGATCAGCTGTTTTCCCACCATGATGACGAGCAGCTCCTGAGCCAGTTCAATGAGACATCCACCTTCCCCACACTAGAACACAAACCCAGAGGAATTAATTTAACCCTGTAGTGTCTGGCAGTTTAAATAATGGCCAGAAAACTCCAGTCTTTATTTATCCTGATATTTAACAAAAGAACTAAATAATTTGCATAATGTTTGTTCCTATACGATATTGGAATCATTGAAGTACCACGTTTGTCCACCAGGTTGCAGAAGATGAACATCAGATTGTACAAACAGGGTTTGGAGCAAAGTTTTTACCATAAAGAGAATTCAGTTCAGTTCAACTTTATTTGTATCGCGCCACTTCACAACAATGTTGTCACAGGGAACTTTGAAACCAACTGATTACATCGAGTCATGACTTGGATCCAATCCATCCAGAAGAAGTAAGTCTTAAAAACTGGATTAATGGGTTAAATTTATCTTCATCATTTATATTTTCTGTCTGTCTGGAAGATTGGACAGTTGGACAGAAGTCATTAAACAGACTGGTTTTTCTGATTCACTTTTATTCTTCATCATCATCATCATTAGCAGGGAGGGACTAACTCACATCTTCGTTGCGAACTCCGAACAGAGTGTTGTAGTTGCCAGGGTAACCGATAAACCTGAGGCACAGACAGGATTGGTGTAGCTTAGTGGCCCGGAGCGGAGGCAGAATAAACCTGATGGTGATGGAAATGAACTGGAGCCACTCTCACCTGCCTTTGAAGAAAGCGATGTAAACTGGAGATGAGTAGAAGTTGACGAACTGAAAGATGAAGACTTTGAGGATGAACATGTCTTCATATTTGGTCTGAGTTCGATGCATTTCTGAAAGGAAGCAAATACCAGACACTAGAAACAGTAAAAAGACGTCTGGTTTCCTGAAACAAACAACGAACCAAAGTTTGTTTTCAGATTCTGAACAGAACAAAGTGCTGTAAACAGAACTCGAGTGAAGAGTTTTGGTTATTGAAGTTAAACAGTCAACTTGCAAACCCTGGTTAATCCTGAACTCCGGTCTTTAAAAGCTAAAAATCACCACCTTGAACGTCTCTATAGGACAACTGGTCTCGCCATCCACAAAGAAATGCACCATCCACAGCATGACCAGGACCCAGTTGCAAAAACTTCAACTCGATGCCCACCCTACAGCTTTAGTTAAGTCCTGGACTTTCTCTCTTATCTTATCTCTGCCATCTTTCGCTCCCCACGAACCACAGGAACTGTTCCCAGTCTCGTTAAAACTGCAACCATTACTCCGTTATTAAAAAAAACTGGTTTAGATATAATTAATTATTATAACATCTGTCCCATTTCTAATCTTCCCATCATTTCCAAAATTATTGAAAAAGTTGTTTCTACTCAGCTTTACATTCATTTGTCCCAAAACTCCCAGTATGACCAGTTCCAGTCTGGTTTCCGCCCCCGCCACAGTACTGGAACAGCTCCTATTAAAACAACTAATGACCTCCTCATGGCTGCTGATTCTGGTCTTCTCAGTTTTCTCATTCTTCTTGATCTGAGAGTGGCTGTCTTCCATTGGCATGGAACGATTTTTTATGATGATCTGATGAGTTTGGGTGTGTAGTTGGCCTTTAAAGCAAGACTAGCTTAACAAGTATGAACAGAGCTGATTTTAGACTATATAACCAGAACTGGAGATCCGGGGGCAACAGCAGTTACTTTACAGTCACACCCAAAAAGTGCAGTTAACAGCTGACCGTTAACCACTAACTGCCAAACACAAGTAATTCATTGCTAACAGCAAATCACTGAGAGCTAACGACCAATTCCTAACAGCTAACCACAAATAACAACAGCTAACTATTAATAGCTAACCACTAATTACCAACAGCTAACCACAAATAGTTAACCACCAACAGTTAACTGCTAACAGCTAACCACAAATAACAACAGCTAACTATTAATAGCTAACCACTAATTACCAACAGCTAACCACAAATAGTTAACCACCAACAGTTAACTGCTAACAGCTAACCACAAATAACAACAGCTAACTATTAATAGCTAACCACTAATTACCAACAGCTAACCACAAATAGTTAACCACCAACAGTTAACTGCTAACAGCTAACCCCTAATAGTTGTAATTATCTGACTCGAGTCCCCGTTCAAGTCATGCAATGCGCTTCCTGGGAATGATCCGGGCCTGGGCGACCCAGTAAAGGTGAGGGCGACTCACCCCAGCGGGTGAGGATGTGGGCGAGCGTGGTGTAAACTCTGGACAACATGAGGATGACCAGCAGGTTCAGCACGGATCCCGAGAGGCTGGCTATCCTCCCAGCCTGCAAACACGCAGAAAAACCACCGTAAACAGGACGTCCGTGACCTGTGAAGTCCGTCAGGGAGCTGCGGTACTTTCTGCTACTCACTGAGATGGTGAAGAAGCTGTTCTCAGACTTGTAGATGATGATGCTGAGGATTGTTCGATATAAAATGATGGCGATGAGAAACATCAGCACCACAGCGCTCTGCAGACAGGAAGCGAGATCTCAGACCTTCAGAGGATCCAACCCCGGGATGAATGAGAGGTTAGAGGTCAGGAGACCCACCATGATGATGATGACCATGCAGCCCGTCACGGTTCGGTTAAACCGTTTCTTCTCGGGGAAGTAAGGCTCCTCTGCTCCAGTCACCGGGTTCCTCATGGTCATCGGCGCCATGGCGGTGAACTCTGGGCGAGGTCTCTCCTGTTGAAGGTGGACAGTCAGGAACTCTGTGGACCAGTTCAGAGTTAGTTTACGGCAGGCAGCGCCTCACCTCGATGTCCTGGAAGTCGGAGCAGTCCCAGCGGTGGGACAGGGTGGAACAGGTCCTCTTCCAGTACTCCAGGAAGGTGACGGCCCACAGCGACATGAAGATGCTGAGGAACACTGTTCCTCCGTTGTCAAACAGGAGACCTGCCTGCATCCACAGACAAACGAGGTTGGACGTTGTTGTGGACTGGGACCTGGTCTGATTCCTTCCCGAATCAGACCAGGATCCAGATTCTAGGTGTCTGAAGTCCTACAAAGTGCTTCAGATGGAAACATGACGACATTTTATCTGCTCAGGACAAATCTAAAAGAAACCAGACAGACCACAGAGTCAGGCTCAGACCGGCTCGGATCGGTACAGACCGGCTCGGATCGGCACAGACTGGCTCGGATCGGTACAGACCGGCTCAGATCGGTACAGACCGGCTCGGATCGGCACAGACTGGCTCGGATCGGTACAGACCGGCTCAGATCGGTACAGAACGGCTCTGATCAGACCGGCTCAGATTGGTACAGACCGGCTCAGACCGGCTCGGCTCAGCACAGACCGGCTCAGATCGGTACAGAACGGCTCTGATCAGACCGGCTCAGACCGGCTCAGATTGGTACAGACTGATTCGGATTGGTACAGACCAGCTCGGACCGGCTCGGATAGGTACCGACCGGTTCGGACTAGCTCGGATTGTTACAGACCGTCTCGGACCGGTTCGGACTGGCTCAGATCAGTACAGACCAGCTCTGACTGGTACAGTCAGGTGAATGGACAGACAGGTGAATGGACAGACAGGTGAGTGGACAGACAGATGAATGGACAGACAGGTGAGTGGACAGACAGGTGAATGGACAGCCAGATGAATGGACAGACAGGTGAATGGACAGACAGATGAATGGACAGACAGGTGAGTGGACAGACAGGTGAATGGACAGCCAGATGAATGGACAGACAGGTGAATGGACAGACAGGTGAATGGACAGACAGATGAATGGACAGACAGGTGAATGGAAAGACAGTTGAATGGAAAGTCAATGAATGGACAGACAGATGAATGGACAGACAATGAATAGACAGACAGGTGAATGGACAGACAGATGAATGGACAGACAGATGAATGGACAGACAGGTGAATGGACAGACAGGTGAGTGGACAGACAGATGAATGGACAGACAATGAATGGACAGACAGGTGAATGGACAGACAGTTGAATGGACAGACAGGTGAATGGACAGACAGGTGAATGGACAGACAATGAATGGACAGACAGGTGAATGGACAGACAGATGAATGGACAGAAAGATGAATGGACAGGCAGGTGAATGGACAGACAGATGAATGGACAGACAGGTGAATGGACAGACAGTTGAATGGACAGACAGGTGAATGGACAGACAGGTGAATGGACAGACAATGAATGGACAGACAGGTGAATGGACAGACAGATGAATGGACAGAAAGATGAATGGACAGACAGGTGAATAGACAGACAGATGAATGGACAGACAGGTGAATGGACAGACATGTGAATGGACAGACAGGTGAATGGACAGAAAGGTGAATGGACAGACATGTGAATGGACAGACAGGTGAATGGACAGACAGGTGAATGGACAGACAGATGAATGGACAGACAGGTGAATGGACAGAAAGGTGAATGGACAGACATGTGAATGGACAGACAGGTGAATGGACAGAAAGGTGAATGGACAGACATGTGAATGGACAGACAGGTGAATGGACAGACAGATGAATGGACATACAGGTGAATGGACAGACAGGTGAATGGACAGACAGATGAATGGACAGACAGGTGAATGGACAGACAGATGAATGGACAGAAAGGTGAATGGACAGACATGTGAATGGACAGACAGGTGAATGGACAGACAGATGAATGGACATACAGGTGAATGGACAGACATGTGAATGGACAGACAGGTGAATGGCCATACAGGTGAATGGACAGACAGGTGAATGGACAGACAGATGAATGGACAGACAGGTGAATGGACAGACAGATGAATGGACATACAGGTGAATGGACAGACAGGTGAATGGACAGACAGGTGAATGGACAGAAAGGTGAATGGACAGACATGTGAATGGACAGACAGGTGAATGGACAGAAAGGTGAATGGACAGACATGTGAATGGACAGACAGGTGAATGGACAGACAGATGAATGGACATACAGGTGAATGGACAGACAGGTGAATGGACAGACAGGTGAATGGACAGACAGATGAATGGACAGACAGGTGAATGGACAGACAGATGAATGGACAGAAAGGTGAATGGACAGACATGTGAATGGACAGACAGGTGAATGGACAGACAGATGAATGGACATACAGGTGAATGGACAGACAGGTGAATGGACAGACAAGTGAATGGACATACAGGTGAATGGACAGACAGGTGAATGGACAGACAGGTGAATGGACAGACATGTGAATGGACAGACAGGTGAATGGACATACAGGTGAATGGACAGACAGGTGAATGGACAGACAGATGAATGGACAGACAGGTGAATGGACAGACAGATGAATGGACATACAGGTGAATGGACAGACAGGTGAATGGACAGACAGGTGAATGGACAGAAAGGTGAATGGACAGACAGGTGAATGGACAGACAGATGAATGGACATACAGGTGAATGGACAGACAGATGAATGGACAGACAGATGAATGGACAGACAGATGAATGGACAGACAGGTGAATGGACAGACAGGTGAATGGACAGACAGATGAATGGACAGACAGGTGAATGGACAGACAGATGAATGGACAGACAGATGAATGGACAGACAGGTGAATGGACAGACAGATGAATGGACAGACAGGTGAATGGACAGACAGATGAATGGACAGACAGGTGAATGGACAGACAGATGAATGGACAGACAGATGAATGGACAGACAGGTGAATGGACAGACAGATGAATGGACAGACAGATGAATGGACAGACAGGTGAATGGACAGACAGATGAATGGACAGACAGGTGAATGGACAGACAGGTGAATGGACAGACAGATGAATGGACAGACAGGTGAATGGACAGACAGATGAATGGACAGACAGATGAATGGACAGACAGGTGAATGGACAGACAGATGAATGGACAGACAGGTGAATGGACAGACAGGTGAATGGACAGACAGATGAATGGACAGACAGATGAATGGACAGACAGATGAATGGACAGACAGATGAATGGACAGACAGGTGAATGGACAGACAGGTGAATGGACAGACAGATGAATGGACAGACAGGTGAATGGACAGACAGATGAATGGACAGACAGATGAATGGACATACAGGTGAATGGACAGACAGATGAATGGACAGACAGATGAATGGACAGACAGGTGAATGGACAGACAGATGAATGGACAGACAGGTGAATGGACAGACAGGTGAATGGACAGACAGATGAATGGACAGACAGGTGAATGGACAGACAGGTGAATGGACAGACAGATGAATGGACAGACAGGTGAATGGACAGACAGATGAATGGACAGACAGGTGAATGGACAGACAGATGAATGGACAGACAGATGAATGGACAGACAGATGAATGGACAGACAGGTGAATGGACAGACAGGTGAATGGACAGACAGATGAATGGACAGACAGGTGAATGGACAGACAGATGAATGGACAGACAGATGAATGGACAGACAGGTGAATGGACAGACAGGTGAATGGACATACCTTGTAGGTTATGCAGATGCTGGAGTAGTTCCAGTAGGAACAGATGTTGCAGAGCGGACACATGATGAAGGTGTTTCCACTCTCACACACCTCCTTCCTACAAACGCAGAAACCATCAGGAAAGTGACATCTACAGCTGCTGTTGTCATGACAACCCCAGAGACACTGGAGACTACGTACGCTGGGACATCAGAAGCCACGAGCCAGAATCCCACCAGGAAGATCAGTGTCCCAAGCAGAGATGCTGGTAGGAGCCAGCCGGTGTAGAAACCTGAAGCAAGCATCGTTGCCATAGAAACCGCTGTCATAGTTACCAACAGCACACAATGAGCCGACAGGTAAATGTTGTTGCTATGATTACCGAGCCAGGCAAAGTAAAGTGCAATCTTCTCTCCGAAGTACTCCCTGATGTGGTCCAGAGGTTGGTACCGTCTCCAGCAGGACCACTTGGCCCAGTACTCATACAGGATCTGTCTCAGACCCAGAGATTCAGGAAGTGAAGGAGGGGTCGACAGCTGGAAGTCCCCCTGCAGAATAGAATCAGGTTCCCCACCGGGATTCAGGTTTACAGATCAGGTTTCAGGGTACAGCGATCAAAGGTTAGGGTTCAGGGTTCACCTCATGCAGGGGGTACGCTGCAGTGAAGACCTGCTCAGTGACCAGTCGGTCGATTCCCACCTCCCCCTTCTTCACCGAGCCGTAGGGAGTCCTGGCCAGGATCTCATACAGCTGGAGGACAGGGAGGACACTTCAGACCAGTTCTTAGGGGTCTCTCAGGAGGAACATGTTCCTCATTCTGAGTCTAAACAAGCAAGTAGCCACATGTCGGACCTGGACCACAAAGTCCAGGATCTGTGTCTGGAAGTCTTCCTCATCTGGCTAATGAAGAGTCTTCATCACTCAGCAGGGTGAAAGTAAAACACGATCATCATTGCAGCGTCGCAAAACGACCAGCTTATTGGTTTTGATCTGATTTTTATTTTTTTGCGATGGTAGAAAATATTCAAACTAAATAACTTTAAACATTTCTGATTTTTATCAGTGATTAAAAATTAAAATGACAAAATATGTCTGAAAAAAACTCCCAAAAAGTTGTAAAAAAGAAGTCAGAGAACCCTTCCTGAAGGCGCCGAATGATCCAGTTCCTGATCTAGTTCCTAACACTGCACGGCCCAAAGATCCATCCATCTGTCCATCCATCTGTCCATCCACTTATCCATCCATCTACCATCTATTCATTTATCTATCTGTCTTTCCATCTATTCAGCCAGCCATCTCTCATCCATATATCCATCCATCCATCTATCTTTCCATCCATCCATCTGTCCATCTATCTTTCCATCCATCTATCTATACATCTATCCATCCATCTATCTTTCCATCCATTTATCCATTTATCTCTCACCCCATTCATACATCCACCTATCCATTTATCTATCTATCTTTCATCTATTCAGCCATCCATCTATCCGGCCATTCATCAATTTAGCGAATCTGGTATTCTTTGTTATATTTGTTTTGTTTGTTTTCTCTCTTTTTTTTTCTCTTGTCCAGCATTTAAGCAGCAGAATGATGATCTGGATGTTGTGTTCTGCTGATGAAATTTACTTTGCCAAGGGGGGCATTACTGGTATGATGATCCCCTTGATTTTCTAGATTTTTATTTTATTTCTTTATTTATTTTGAGTAAATTTTTGAGTTTCTACTGCTGGACCAGACCAGAGAGGATAGGAGCAATAGAAAGACAAAGGGAAAGAGAAAGAAAACACCTCGTAGAGATAGAGAAAAAGAGAGAGATAGAAAGAGAAAGAGGAAAAAAAACAGACATCTGCATAAACGTACACATATACACCCATACACATTTGCCTATATAGACGCATGTACCTACATATTCACACACATAGACACAAACTTAGACTTAGACAGACTTTATTCATCCACAAGGGAAATTCTGTTGTCACAGTAGCTCAGAACAGCAATAGAGGAAGAAATAGAAACAGCAATAGTAGGTAAGAGAAAAAAAAAGTAAATAATAATAATAAAATAGAATAGGTACTATCCATAAAGCAATCTGGAATATGTACACTTTTACAAAGATAAAAGATAAATAAAACTATCAAGTAAAATTGGCAATATAGAATATAGAAAAACAGGCCGATCTTAGATTCTTATTCCACCTGCAGAGGACTAGACTATGAAGTGTCAAGAGCACCATAAACTATCAGGTTAAATATTAATGGGAGACAAAGAAAACCAGCTGCTGTTGGTAAATAAACCTGCACACATCTCAGTGACTGTGTCACATGCAGAACATACAGAGTGGAACGTGTTCAGAGAAGAGAGATCATGTCAACGTAACCCCGCCCACACACAAAGGCAAGAAGCAGGCCAGGAGGACCCTGAGACTCAGGTAGCCGGCAGCCACCCCCAAGCACAGGATCCAACCACCCCACCCGGAGCCAGCTATTACCCACCCGGGAGGCAGCGGAGCCCCAACCGGAGTCCCCCACAGTCAGGGGGAACAGGCCCCAGCGGGCCCAGACCGGCAGGAACCAGCCCCGCTGGGCACCGGCCGCCCAGGGCAGACAGAGCGCGTTATGTTTGTAATATAAAAGAGCGCATCAGTTCAGCGGACGTGTGAATCTGAGGAGCAAAAGAGGAGCATCAGCCGGACAGACACGTTTCATGTCTGATCTTCCCGGTGCTGCAGAGGATCTGATTTTTTCATTGACATCATATTCTGGTTTAGAGATCTGACGACGCAGACATGTCGACACATATCACGCAGCTACACTCAAGTCAGAATTTACATTGCTGCTGCGTGCGACTGTTTGGTCCGACGACATGCGAACTGGGCCGCGTGGAGCGGGAACTGGGCCGCGTGGAGCGGGAACTGGGCCGCGAGGAGCGGGAACTGGGCCGCGAGGAGCGGGAACTGGGCCGCGTGGAGCGGGAACTGGGCCGCGAGGAGCGGGAACTGGGCCGCGTGGAGCGGGAACTGGGCCGCGAGGAGCGGGAACTGGGCCGCGAGGAGCGGGAACTGGGCCGCGTGGAGCGGGAACTGGGCCGCGTGGAGCGGGAACTGGGCCGCGAGGAGCGGGAACTGGGCCGCGAGGAGCGGGAACTGGGCCGCGAGGAGCGGGAACTGGGCCGCGTGGAGCGGGAACTGGGCCGCGTGGAGCGGGAACTGGGCCGCGTGGAGCGGGAACT
>NC_136627.1:38991676-39046676 GCF_933228915.1 Telmatherina bonti | reverse complement strand
TTTCTGTCCTGGGTTCATCACAGCACAAACAACCAGATTCTTTTCTTTCCCACTTTTCGGCTTAAATTTGCTAAAAGAAAAAAGCACATAAAATGACTGAATCAGCCCAACTTTATTTATACAGCACTTTTCATACAGCTTTAAAATAATTAAAGGGATCAATCATTAGAATAATTATGTTTGGGACTGAAGCTGACTGAAAGATTTAAGAGAAAA
Organism: Telmatherina bonti; assembly: GCF_933228915.1. NCBI lineage: Eukaryota > Metazoa > Chordata > Actinopteri > Atheriniformes > Telmatherinidae > Telmatherina > Telmatherina bonti. The sequence goes on along the minus strand of NC_136627.1, from coordinate 39,046,460 downwards.
AGCCTGAACATGTGAATCGTTACTAAATGAAAGCGACGCTTTAAACGGGTTCTGGTGGGGACTGGTGGGGACTATCTGGTTCTACACGGATGATCAGAGATCAGTAATCATCTGACCGCATGTCAAGCGTCTCCCGAAGCGCCTGAAGCAGCAGGATCCGGATGAGGAAGTAAAACAAAGTAAAACCAGTTCTCGGAGTCTGAACAGGTTCTTGGTGGTTCTGCTGCAGGAACTCACCACCTGGTGTCTCTGCGTGGTCTTAAAGAACGTCCGCTTGTCGTCGCTGCCCAGGAACCTGCAGACACAACATTTCTACCTTTCATACATGACACAAAAAAACTTCCACATGCCTGAACATACATAAAATCCCATTTGTAAAAAAACAATAATAATAATAAGACATATAAAAAGTCAGAACATTTTTACATTTATAATTTCACAAAAAATAAAACACTTAAAACATTTATACTGCTAAATTCATTTTATTACTGTTTATATTCCGTTATTTTACCATTTTTTTGGGTTTATATATTTTACTAATTTATAAAAATATAAATCTTCCACAAAATTACTTGATAAAAGAAAAAGAATGAAAGATATTTTTGGTTTTTTTTTTTAACCATAAATATTATTTAATGGTTACATATTCTAAAATTTTTTAATTAATCATTAATAATATGAAATAAAACTAAGTATTCTAGGGGAAAGTAAAGGCATAAACTGCATTTTTATTGCAGAATTTGTTGGTAATTTAACCATATTTATTATATATATTTATATCACTGTAATTTCTGCCATCAGAATATCAGTTTTATCTGTACAGCGTTGAGACAAACAGACTGGAACTGGACATATGGACCTCTGCAGCTTGTTGGTCCTGAACTGACAGGTGTAGAAGTCCGGTGGCGGACTGGGGACGTCCTGAGACATGGGGTTGGGGAGGGAAAGCTTGGACAGGACCTCTTCAGACCAGTTCACTGCTGAAGCGTTGACCACCTGCAGTAGGACGGAAGATTAACGGTGAAGGCTGAAGGCAGCATCATGACAGCAACAGAGGACCAGGGTTTACCTGCAGAGGGACTCTGAGACAGATCTCTTCTGCGTAGTAACAGAGGACGCTCCACGGAGCGCTGAGGAGGACGAATCGGATCCTCTTCTTGGCCTGGAGGACTTCCCTCTGTGGACACAAAGTGTCGGCCGCGGAGATAAAGACAATGAAAGAAGCGAATCAGTCATAAAATGTGGAAAAATGAGCAGGTGGTGATTTTACAACCTTTTTTCCTTCATGTTCAGACTTCAGTTAACTGATGCTGTTTGAGCTAAAATCTGTTTTTGTGTTTGCAGAGTTAGTAGTGTAGATTGTGGTTCAGACAACAACTGTGGGATCATGTTGAAATAAATACATGACAGAGTCAATGAGAGTCTTCCCTGCAGCAGCAGCTCTTCTGTATGTTTCAGCATAAATAACATTTAAACATATTAAATTTTCAGTAAAATAAGTAAGTAAGAGGAGGAAGACATGAAAAAATAAATGTATAATAACACATATTATTTAAAAAATGACTTCACGTGAAGAGGTTTTTACCATTGTATGGTCTACAGTGTCCCTGTGGGTCAGGGAGACATCAGGATTTAAACTGGTCTGCCTGCATTGACATGGAGGCTGCTAAACATTGTCCCTACAGCAACGTTCAGCAACAACAAAACCAGTTATTTTTCCAATACCCTGAAGTTTTCTCCTCATCCTCTGCTCCACCACAGCTCTGACAGGGTCCAGACTTCTGCCGAGGACAGAACCAGCCTTCCTGACTAGTTTGTCCAGACGTTTGCAGTCCTTGTTTGTAATGCTGCTCCCCCAGCAGACACCAGCGTAAAACATCACACCAACGATGACGGTGTGATAGAACATCTGCAGCAGGTCACTGCAGACATCAGAGGACCTGAGCTGCCTGAGGAAGAAAAGCCGACTCTGTCCCTTCCTATACGCTGCGTCTGTGTTGGCTGACCATTCCTACCTCTGGTCCAGAACCACCAGGTACCTGCAGGTCTTTACATTCTTTATTTCCTCTCCATCAATACAGGCTGGCTTTCTGTGTGATGTAGATCTCCTGAAATCCACCACAAGCTCTTTGGTCTTGGAAGTGTTCAGGAGAAGACAGTTCCTGTTAGTCCAGTTTGTGAAGGCCTCTACCAGGTCCCTGTACTCCCCTTCATGTCCAACTCTCACACACACCACAACAGCTGTATCATCTGAATACTGTATGTGGCAGGACTCCGAGTTGTATCTGAAGTCTGAAGTGTTGAGTGTGAAAAGAAAGGGAGCTAAAACAGTCCCCTGGGGAACCCCGGGGCTGCACTCCAGAGTTCCAGAAACACTTCTCCCATCCTGACATATCATGGTCTTGATGTTAGATAGTCCATAATCCAGGATGTCAGGGAGGGGGCCACCCCCACATCTAAAAGTTTATCTGTCAGTGTGGGAGGCCTGATGGTGTCAAAAGCATTGAAGAAGTCGAAGAACATGATCCTGACATGAGAACCAGACAATTTCAGGTAGGCATAAGCCCGGTGCAGCATGTAAAGAACTGCATCCTCAACTCCTAAGTGTTCCTGGTAGGCAGACTGGAGAAAGTTGAGATCCTCAGCAACCTGGACATTTTAAAAGTATCATTTTAAAACATTTTCCTCACGCAATAGGTAGTAACAACACATGCAACAGCTTCACAAATTTACATTTATAGATTTACTTTGGTTGAGCTTCTAGTATTTGTTTTACAAATTATTAAAAAAATGAATAAAATAATCGACAGAGTACCCGATTCCAAAAGTACTCGATAGTTGCAGCTCTAGTTTCCACCTGTGCCTTCCTCTATTTAAGCAGCAAGCCCAGGATTGTTGGTTGCCAGATTGTCAGATGTACTCTGTTCGTTTCCAGCTGACATTAACGCTCTTGTTCACCCTGAATTCCTGCCCTGTTTCACCTTCTCCCGACTACCGGCCTGCCCGCTGTTTTCCCTTATCTCTTCCCCTCGTGAGTCGACTCGGTGTATGGACCTTGGACTGCCTTTTGGATTTGGATTTTGGATACTGGAAAAACCCTCAATAATCGCTGGTGAGAGGAACTCCTTTTTTCCCTTCTTGGACATCACATCTCTCTGGAGTTGGCTTCTCCCTGTGTGCCATTTCTCTAACCTTCCTGTCGTCACCAGCCAGACCCAGTTTGGATCCTCGAAAGGTAATTCAGGTCCTTCTAGAATTGACTTCCGGCTTCCTCGACCCCAGTAAATGACAATAAAATCTTTAACCCAGTCCTGGGATCTTCTGGTTCTTTTGGGTCACATCTCCTGAGCTGTTACAAATATCAGGAAAAAGGAGAAACTGGAGAAGTACCAAGGCCTCAAGGAAGACCTGGAGAAGGCCTGGAGGGTGGAAGCAACAGTAGTATCCATAGTGATGGGAGCACTGGGGGCCGTGTCCCCCACACTGGAGAAGTGGCTCCAACAGACACCTGGTGGAACATCAGACATCTCCGTCCAGAAGAGATCAGTCCTAGGAACAGCTAAGATACTGAAGAGGAGCCTCCCAGGACTCCGGTAGAGAACCCGAGCAGGAGAGATGAACAGCCACCCGCCCTACCCTGGGGAGATTTTTGTATATGTGCATATGTAGGGTAAAAAAATGCAGTAATTTGAAGGAATCAAACTTTTAAACTTGGATCACAATAAGACAAACATGACATCTTGAACATCAAGGGTAAAACCTAAAGTAAATAAGAACCAGTCCAGGTCTTGGCCCTCTGAGTGTTTATTTAAGTTAACTGAGTCCTCCTGGTGCCATGTCAGCTGATCTGTGTTGTTTGACTTCACTGCCAGGCGTGTTTGTTTTTCTCACCTGCTCCTGCAGCAGTCCGGCATGTCTCAGCCTGCTCAGAAAATGCTCCCTCCACTTGTTGTGGGTGGGGCTTTCCTCCTGAGTGCTCCGAGGCTCCTCCCACACCAAAACAAAATCTGAAATTTAGTGATTAGATGTTTGATGATCATAAAATTGTAAATCATAAAACTATATTTTAGCGGTTGAACATTTCTTTAGATGCTATTTTGAATAAAAAAGAAGACTTTTATGCTCTCAGACCATCAAACTAAACTGGGGTGTCCAAAGTCGGTCCTCCAGGTTTCCCATGTATCCTTGCTCCAACCCGCCTGGCTTCCATTAAATGGATCCAACATGGTTACCGCCATGTTGGCATCTACCGCCATTTAATACTGGACAGTAATGAAGCCCGTTTGACCTGCAGAGCTGGTCCCACCACAGAAAAGGCCCCTCTAACCTCCGCGTCTCTGGACCTCCAGGAACAGCTGATCTGCTGACTGGAGGGCCCGAGAAGGGGAGTACATGTGTAGCAGTTCAGACGTAAAGACAAAAAAATAAAAATAAAATGGTATAAACAGGATAAATGTTCTCCGTCTTACATGTTCCCGTCAGCAGACGTGCTGCAGATGGGATGGACATGTCTGCGCGACACCAAAGTAAAGAGTGTTGCAGTAATCAAGCCGCGTTGTTATAAAAGCGTAAATTACAAATCCTGCCGTAGCAACTGATGTTACCTGCTGAAAGGGTGAAAACTTTTTCCATCACTTGTTCTTTTGGCTTGTCCATCTGAAGGGTCACCTCATGTTTTACTGGATGTCCTTCCAGACGCAACGCTCTGCATTTATCCGGGTTTGGGAACAGACCAATCTGCAGCAGTGTAAGGAAGCAGGACTCGAACCGCTGACCATCAGGTTACAGGACAAGTGGCTGTACCGTCTTTGCTGACAGGTTTAGTTTTATTGTTGTTGTTAGGCTGTTAGGTCGGATATTTGGCAACCTTTCCTCCAGGTCTTGTTATGCAAAGTGCTGGAGCCCCTGATAATACAGCAACAAAATAACTGTTTTTGGTGTAAACAAAACAAAAACAACAAACACAGCAGGATCACAGATGTGCTAAAAGCTACTAGAAGTTGCCAACATGTCAGAGATGACCCATGATGCACAGCCGATGATGTGAAATTCCCCATGTAGTAACCTCTTCCGACCAATCACAGGCCCGCTTCTCCTAACATCTGGTAAAATCCAGCATGTTGTCTGAACACAGACTTGTGTTTGTTCAGGGAAACTGTTGGTTGTTATGGAGACTGACCAGCTGTTGACGTTAATGACCAACATGTTTTACTTCCGTCAAGTAAGGTCCTCTCAGTTTGGTTCTGGTTCTACTGTCTGGAGCCAGAATCAGAACCCTGACACGCTGTGTCCCGGTTCCACACTTCCAAGTGCAGATTTGTCGGCTACATAAGTTCTGTCCCGGATCGAAGGCTCGTCCGAATCCACCCATGTAATCCGCATTTCGTTTGGCTCCAGCTTGAAACGAAGGCTACAAGCGATGCAACCTTCGCCGCCTCTCCCAGAATTCATTTCCTGCCTGCCAGCAGGGATGAGCAGCGACTAACTGCTGGAGCTTTTAGCTAGCCTTACCATCCTGCTAGCATTCAGAAGGCAGTAAGAGGGCAACATAGATCCATTTTTACTTGAGGTAAATAAGGTAGTAATAATTAAAGTTCTGTTTGATCCGCCAGTGCAGACAGAAAAGCTGGGGCAGCAGCGTCGGCCCAGGATGACAACAGATGTATTTTTCTCTGACGTTAACGTTAGCGTGACAGATGTTTTCTCAGTGCCAAGCAGACGTGTATGAAGTAGACGTAGAAGTAGACGTAGAAGTAGACATAGACGTAGAAGTAGACGTTGAAGTAAACGTAGAAGTAGAAGTAGACATAGAAGAAGACGTAGAAGTAGACATAGAAGTAGACGTAGAAGTAGACGTAGAAGAAGATGTAGACGTAGAAGTAGAAGTAGACGTAGACGTAGAAGTAGACATAGAAGAAGACGTAGAAGTAGACATAGAAGTAAACGTAGAAGTAGAAGTGGACGTAGACGTAGAAGTACACATAGAAGTAAACGTAGAAGTAGAAGTAGACGTAGAAGAAGACGTAGACATAGAAGTAGACATAGACGTAGAAGTAGACGTAGAAGTAAACGTAGAAGTAGAAGTAGACATAGAAGTAGACAGAAGAAGACGTAGACGTAGAAATAGACATAGAAGTAAACGTAGAAGTAGAAGAAGACGTAGAAGTAGAAGTAGAAGTAGAAGTAGACGTAAAACCAGAATCCTGCCATGTGTTTGGATCTACCAATGCGTTCAGAACAGGTGTTTTCACCAACAGGCTCGTTTTCCTGAAGTAGACCTGAGCTGATTAAATTCATCTGGTTTAGTGATGGTTGGAAAAATCTGCTGGACAGGACTTCTACTCTCTACTTTTACTTTCTACTTCTACTTTCTACTCTCTACTTTTACTTTCTATTCTACTTCTAATCTCTACTCTCTACTTCTACTTTCCACTCTCTACTTTTACTTTCTACTCTCCACTTCAAATCTCTACTTTCTACTCTCTACTTCTACTCTCTAGTTCTACTTTTTACTTTCTCCTCTCTACTTCTACTTTCTACTCTCTACTTCTAATTTATACTCTCTTCTTCTACTTTCTACTCTCTACTTCTACTTTCTACTCTCTACTTTTAGTCTCTACTTTTACTTTCTACTCTCTACTTCTACTTTCACATACTACTCTCAACTTTTACTTTCTACTCTCTACTTTTTTACTCTCTACTTCTACTTTCTACTTTTACTTACTACTCTCTACTTCTACTTTCTACTTTACTTTCTACTCTCCACTTTTACTTTCTATTCTACTTTCTACTCTCTACTTCTACTCTCTACTTCTACTTTCTATTCTACTTTTAATCTCTACTTCTACTTTCTACTCTCTACTTCTACTTTCCACTCTACTTTTACTTTCTACTCTCCACTTCTACTCTCTACTTTCTGCTCTGTACTTCTACTTTCAACTCTCTACTGTCTACTTTTACTTTCTACTCTCTACTTCTACTCTCTACTTCTACTTCTACTTTCTACTCTCTACTTCTATTTTCTACTTTTACTTACTACTCTCTACTTCTACGCTCTACTTTCTACTCTCTACTTCTACTTTCTACTTTTACTTACTAGCTGTTCCAGCTAGATATAGTTGGACTCACCTCGACGCATGGCTTGGGCTCTGGAACCAGAACCCTCGAGAGGGGCTGGACCTTCTTCCACTCTGGAGTTGCTCATGGTGAGAGGCGCCGAGCAGGTGTGGGCATTCTCATCAGCCCCCAGCTTGGTGCCTGCACGTTGGGGTTTACCCCGGTGGATGAAAGGGTAGTTTCCCTCCGCCTCCGGGTGGGGGGACGGGTCCTGACTGTTGTCTGTGCTTATGCACCGAACAGCAGTTCAGAGTACCCACCCTTTCTGGAGTCCTTGGAGGGAGTGCTGGAGGGTGCTCCTTCTGGGGACTCCATTGTTCTGCTGGGGGACTTCAATGCTCACGTGGGCAATGACAGTGAGACCTGGAGGGGAGGGATTGGGAGGCATGGTCCCCCCCCCTCTGAACCCAAATGGTGTTTTGTTATTGGACTTCTGTTCTCGTCATGGATTGTCCATAACGAACACCATGTTCCAACATAAGAGTGTCCATATGTACACCTGGCATCAGGATTCCCTGGGCCGCAGTTTGATGATCGATATTGTAGTTGTATTGTCGGACCTGCGGCCGCATGCCTTGGACACTCGGGTGAAGAGGGGGGCGGAGCTGTCAACTGATCACCACCTGGTGGTGAGTTGGCTCAGATGGTGGGGGAGGAAGCCGGTCAGATCTGGCAGGCCCAAACGTGTTGTGAGGGTCTGCTGGGAACGTCTGGCTGAGTCCCCCGTCAGAGCGAGCTTCAACTCCCACCTTCAGCAGAGCTTCAACCATGTCCCGAGTGAGGCGGGGGACATTGAGTCTGAATGGGCTGTGTTCCGTGTCTCTATTGCTGAGGCGGCCAGCCGGAGCTGTGGCTGTAAGGTCGTTGGTGCCTGTCGTGGCGGTAATCCCAGGACTCGTTGGTGGACACCAGCAGTGAGAGATGCCGTCAAGCTGAAGAAGGAGTCCTATCGAGCCTTCTTGGCCTGTGGGACTCTGGAGGCAGCTGATGGTACCAGCGGGCTAAGCGGCATGCGGCTTCGGCTGTTGCCGAGGCAAAAACTCGTGCATGGGAGGAGTTTGACGAGGCCATGGAGAAAGACTTCCAGACGGCTTCGAGGAGATTCTGGTCCACCATCCGGCGGCTCAGGAGGGGGAAGCAGTGCTCCATCAATACTGTGTACAGTGGAGATGGGGAGCTGCTGACCTCAACTCGGGACGTAGTGGGTCGGTGGAAGGAATACTTCGAACACCTCCTCAATCCTATCAACACGTCTTCAGATGAGGAAGCAGAGCTGGGGGACTCAGGGGTGGACTCTCCTATCTCTGGGGCTGAAGTCCCTGAGGTGGTCAAAAAGCTCCTTGGCGGCAAGGCCCCGGGGGTGGATGAGATCCGCCCGGAGTTCCTTAAGGCTCTGGATGCTGTGGGGCTGTCCTGGCTGACACGCCTCTTCAGCATCGCGTGGACATTGGGGGCGGTACCGCTGGATTGGCAGACTAGGGTGGTGGTCCCCCTTTTTAAGAAGGGGGACCGGAGGGTGTGTTCCAATTACAGGGGAATCACACTCCTCAGCCTCCCTGGTAAGGTCTATTCAGGGGTCCTGGAGAGGAGGGTCCGCCGGAAAGTCGAATCTCGGAGTGAGGAGGAACAGTGTGGTTTTTGTCCTGGTCGCGGAACAGTGGACCAGCTCTATACCCTCTTTGGGGTCCTGGAGGGGGCATGGGAGTTTGCCCTACCAGTCTACATGTGCTTTGTGGACCTGGAGAAGACGTTCGACCGTGTCCCCCGGGGGCTCCTGTGGGGGGTACTCCGGGAGTATGGGGTACCGGACCCCCTTGTACCAGCTGTCCGGTCCCTGTACGACAGGTGTCAGAGCTTGGCCTCAGGATTGGGTCCCTGCTTTTTGCAGATGACGTGGTCCTGTTGGCTTCATCTGGTCGTGATCTCCAGCTCTCGCTTGAGCGATTCGCGGCCGAGTGTGAAGCGGCTGGGATGAGAATCAGCACCTCCAAATCTGAGACCATGGTCCTCAGCCGGAATAGGGTGGATTGTCCTCTCCGGGTCGGGAGTCAGGTCCTGCCTCAAGTGGAGGAGTTTAAATATCTCGGGGTCTTGTTCACGAGTGAGGGAAGGATGGAGCGTGAGATCAACAGATGGATCGGTGCGGCGTCTGCAGTAATGCGGACTCTGCGCCGGTCTGTCGTGGTGAAGAAGGAGCTGAGCCAGAAGGCAAAGCTCTCGATTTACCAGTCGATCTACATTCCTACCCTCACCTATGGTCATGAGCTGTGGGTTGTGACCGAAAGAACGAGATCTGGTATACAGGCGGCTGAAATGGGTTTCCTCCGCAGGGTGGCCGGGCTCTCCCTTAGAGATAGGGTGAGGAGCTCGGTCATCTGGGAGATCAGAGTAGAGCCGCTGCTCCTCCACATCGAGAGGAACCAGTTGAGGTGGCTCGGGCATCTGGTCAGGATGCCTCCTGAACCTCCCTGGTGAGGTGTTCCAGGCACGTCCCTCTGGGAGGAGACCCCGGGGAAGACCCAGGACACGCTGGAGGGATTATATCTCTCGGCTGGCCTGGGAACGCCTCGGGATCCCCCCCGCAGAGTTCGCAAATGTGGCTGGGGAGAGGGAAGTCTGGGCTTCCCTGCTTAGGCTGCTGCCCCCGCGACCCGACCGCGGATAAGCGGCTGAAGATGAAGATGAAAATGAACTCCTACTTTCTACTCTCTACTTCTACTTTTATCTTTTACTTACTACTCTCTATTTCTACTTTCTACTCTCTACTTCTACTTTCCACTTTTACTTTCTACTCTCTACTTCTAATTTCTACTGTACTTTCTACTCTCCACTTTTACTCTCTACTTCTACTTTCTACTCTCTACTTCTGCTTTCTACTTTTACTTTCAACTCTCTACTTCTACTTTCTACTTTTACTTCTACTCTCTCCTACTTTCTACTTTTACTTTCTACTTTTACTTTCTAGTCTACTTCTACTTTCTACTCTCCACTTTTACTTTCTACTCTCTACTTTATACTCTCTACTTCTACTCTTTACTTCTACTTTCTACTCTCTACTTCTACTCTCTACTTTTACTGTCTACTCTCTACTTTTACTTTCTAGTCTAATTCTACTCTACTTTCTACTATCTACTTCTACTCTCTACTTTCTACTCTCTACTACTCTCTACTTCTACTTTCTTCTTTAATTTCTACTCTCCACTTTTACTTTCTACTTCTACTTTCTACTCTTTACTTTCAACTCTCTACTTCTACTTTCTACTCTCTCCTTCTACTTTTACTTTCTACTCTCTACTTCTACTTTCCACTCTCTACTTCTACTTTCTACTTTAACTTTCTGCTCTCTACTTCTACTTTCTGCTCTCTACTTCTACTTTCTACTTTACTTTCTACTATCCACTTTTACCCTCTACTTCTACTCTCTACTTCTACTTTTACTCTCTACTTTCTACTCTCTGCTTCTACTTTCTACTTTTACTTACTACTCTCTACTTTTACTTTCTACTCTCTACTTTTTCTTCTACATTATACATTATACTGTCTAATTTTACTTCTACTTTCTCTTTCTACTTTCTACTCTCTACTTTTACTTCTACTCTCCAATTCTACTCTCTACTTCTACTTTCTACTCTCCACTTCTACTCTCGACTTTTACTCTCTACGTATACTTTCTACTCTATACTTCTACTTCCTACTTTTACTTTCTACTCTCCTCTTTCTACTCTCTACTTCTACTTTCTACTTTTACTTACTACTATCTACTTTTACTTTCTACTCTCTACCTTGACTTTCTACTCTCCACTTCTACTCTCTACTTCTACTCTCTAGTTCTACTTTCTACTCTCTTCTACTGGCTGCTTTTACTCTCTACTTCCACTTTCTATTCTCTACTTTTACTATCTCCTTCTATTTTCTACTCTCTACTTCTACTTTCTACTTTTACCTTCTACTCTCTACATTTACTCTTTACTTTTTCTTTCTACTCTCTACTTTTACTTCCTACTCTCTACTTCTACATTCTACTCTCTACTTCTACTCTCTACTTCTTTTACTTTCTACTCTCTACTTTTACTTTCTACTCTCCAATTCTACTCTCTACTTCTACTTTCTACTTGTACTTACTACTCTCGACTTTTACTCTCTACTTCTACTTTCTACTCTCTACTTCTACTTCCTACTTTTACTTTCTACTCTACTTTCTACTTGTACTTACTACTCTCTACTTTTACTTTCTACTCTCTACTTCTACTCTCTAGTTCTACTTTCTACTGTCTACTTCTACTCTCTACTTTTACTTTCTACTCTCTACTTTTACTTTCTACTCTCTACTTTCTATTCATACTTTCTACTTTTACTTTATACTCTCTACTTTAACCCTCTACTTCTACTTTCTACTCTCTACTTCTACTTTTACTTACTACTCTCCACTTTCTACTCTCTACTTTCTACTCTCTACTTCTACTCTCTAGTTCTACTTTCTACTCTCTTCTACTGGCTGCTTTTACTCTCTACTTCCACTTTCTATTCTCTACTTTTACTATCTCCTTCTATTTTCTACTCTCTACTTCTACTTTCTACTTTTACCTTCTACTCTCTACATTTACTCTTTACTTTTTCTTTCTACTCTCTACTTTTACTTCCTACTCTCTACTTCTACATTCTACTCTCTACTTCTACTCTCTACTTCTTTTACTTTCTACTCTCTACTTTTACTTTCTACTCTCCAATTCTACTCTCTACTTCTACTTTCTACTTGTACTTACTACTCTCGACTTTTACTCTCTACTTCTACTTTCTACTCTCTACTTCTACTTCCTACTTTTACTTTCTACTCTACTTTCTACTTGTACTTACTACTCTCTACTTTTACTTTCTACTCTCTACTTCTACTCTCTAGTTCTACTTTCTACTGTCTACTTCTACTCTCTACTTTTACTTTCTACTCTCTACTTTCTATTCATACTTTCTACTTTTACTTTATACTCTCTACTTTAACCCTCTACTTCTACTTTCTACTCTCTACTTCTACTTTTACTTACTACTCTCCACTTTCTACTCTCTACTTCTACTCTCTAGTTGTACTTTCTACTCTCTACTTCTACTTTCTACTCTCTAATTTTACCTTCTACTCTCCACTCCTACTCTCTACTTTCTACTCTCTACTTCTTCTTTCTACTTTTACTTAGTACTCTACTTTTACTTTCTACTCTCTACTTTCTATTCTCTACTTTCTACTCTCTATTTCTACTTTTACTTTCTAGTCTCTACTTTACTTTTACTTTCTACTCTCTACTTTAACTTTCTACTCTCTACTTCTACTTTTACTTTCTAGTCTACTTCTACTTTCTACTCTCTTCTTCTACTTTTACTTTCTAGTCTACTTCTACTTTCTATTCTCTACTTCTACTTTCTACGTTTTACCTTCTAATCTCTACTTCTACTTTCTAGTCTACTTCTACTTTCTACTCTCTACTTCTACTTTCTACTCTCCACTTTTACTTTCTACTTCTAGTCTTTACTTCTAGGTGGGGATACTACCGTGTTTTACCTGCAACCTTTCTGGGAACGGTTCATTTGGGTGTGGATGTGGGGAGTGTTTGGTTCCAATCCGCCACGCCGTTACGCCACGTCACGCCGTTACGCCACGCCACGCCGTTACGCCACGCAGCTACACATCACCAAGCTGGGAAAGTTTGCCGTTAAACTGAACACTCACCCACTGGAGTGGTTCCATCGCTGAAGTTGTTCCTGTCTCCGGGCTGGAAAGGTGCATTCTGGGAAACAGCAAACATGAAGCTCAGATTTAAACCTAAAAACTTCCACGTCTTTCAGAGAAAAACCAGGTTTTCTTTTTCCGTATTTTCCTCTCGCTAATGATGAGAAACTTCCTCCAGTTTCCTGCTGATTGTTGAACGAGACCGACGACAAACACGCTGATGATGATGAGGAGGAGGAAGACTAGAGCGGCGTGGAGCCGCCATGTCTCTGTTCCACATTTCCTGTTTCCTGCTGCTTCCAAACCAGCAGGACCGGTTTGCAGTCACCTTCCTGTTCTCCCTCAACTGTAAATAAAAACGGTTCTGATCCAGATTCTGGTCCGGGTTTCCGGGAGAACAGACTGGAATGACCAGAGACTCTGATAAACCCTTCCTGAACCGGACCTGGATCTGACTCAGAACAAGGGTGTAAATGGAACAAACACACAAGTTCTCAGGATCCTCAAAGGACTTTCCCAACATCCCACACTCCTTCAGCAACGTTTAGGTCCTGGTTCTGGGGAGGACCGGTCTCGACGTTGGACCCATGGCTGGATTATCCAATGGGCATCATCTGGGCCCATGCCTACTTGGGCCCATGTTGGCCCCACGTCGGGCAAACAGCAGCAGTTTGGACATGAAACTAAATGTACATAAAAGCCAGATAGTTCCACCACAGTGTCCAGTGTGCTGCTACTGGTTCCACTGGATGAGAGATGTTAGAGATGTCGTTTCACAGCGTTCAGCATTTTCACCATGTTGTGGTGGGGAAGGGGCCCCTGCAACGCTCTGGGCCCCGGGGCCTATGCACTTCTAATCCGGCCCTGGTTGGATCCGTTCAGGTCCGGGTTCTGGGAATGACCTGTTCAGGTCCAAGTTCTGGGAAGGACCCGTTCAGGTCCGGGTTCTGGGAAGGACCCGTTCAGGTCCGGGTTCTGGGAAGGACCCGTTCAGGTCCAAGTTCTGGGAAGGACCCGTTCAGGTCCGGGTTCTGGGAAGGACCCGTTCAGGTCCAAGTTCTGGGAAGGACCCGTTCAGGTCCGGGTTCTGGGAAGGACCCGTTCAGGTCCGGGTTCTGGGAAGGACCCGTTCAGGTCCAAGTTCTGGGAAGGACCCGTTCAGGTCCAAGTTCTGGGAAGGACCCGTTCAGGTCCGGGTTCTGGGAAGGACCCGTTCAGGTCCAAGTTCTGGGAAGGACCCGTTCAGGTCCGGGTTCTGGGAAGGACCCGTTCAGGTCCAAGTTCTGGGAAGGACCCGTTCAGGTCCGGGTTCTGGGAAGGACCCGTTCAGGTCCAAGTTCTGGGAATGACCTGTTCAGGTCCAGGTTCTGGGAAGGACCTGTTCAGGTCCAAGTTCTGGGAAGGACCCGTTCAGGTCCGGGTTCTGGGAAGGACCCGTTCAGGTCCAAGTTCTGGGAATGACCTGTTCAGGTCCAGGTTCTGGGAAGGACCTGTTAAGGTCCAGGTTCTGGGTCGGACCCGTTCAGGTCCAGGTTCTGGGAATGACCTGTTCAGGTCCAAGTTCTGGGTCGGACCCGTTCAGGTCCAGGTTCTGGGAATGACCTGTTCAGGTCCAAGTTCTGGGAAGGACCTGTTCAGGTCCAAGTTCTGGGAATGACCTGTTCAGGTCCAGGTTCTGGGAAGGACCCGTTCAGGTCCAAGTTCTGGGAAGGACCCGTTCAGGTCCAGGTTCTGGGAAGGACCCGTTCAGGTCCAAGTTCTGGGAAGGACCCGTTCAGGTCCAGGTTCTGGGAAGGACCCGTTCAGGTCCAAGTTCTGGGAAGGACCCGTTCAGGTCCAAGTTCTGGGAATGACCTGTTCAGGTCCAGGTTCTGGGAAGGACCCGTTCAGGTCCAAGTTCTGGGAAGGACCTGTTCAGGTCCAAGTTCTGGGAATGACCTGTTCAGGTCCAGGTTCTGGGAAGGACCCGTTCAGGTCCAAGTTCTGGGAATGACCTGTTCAGGTCCAGGTTCTGGGAAGGACCCGTTCAGGTCCAAGTTCTGGGAATGACCTGTTCAGGTCCAGGTTCTGGGTCGATACCTCAGTGATGCTGCCGTAGTTGTTCTCCAGGTTTGTTTCCATGGCGATCAGAGTGGCGCTGTCCTCCCTCTGCTCCCCTCTCCTTCTCATCCTCCTCACCTTCGTCCTCCTGCTGACATAAACAGGATGATGTAATTTCCTCAGGAATGATGTCAGAACTCCTGAGGAGCGACTTTAACCCAAAACACCGACTGACCAATGAGCTGCGAGGAGAAGGAAGCTGGACCAATCGATGAGCTGATCAGAGAAGCAGATATTTTATATCAGATTCCAGCTGGAAGCTGCAAAATAAATCAATACAGTGATCTAATCCATATGAATACTTTACCATAAACACGGATCAATAAACGTCCCAGACTGATTGATCTGAATCGATCAGTTTTTTCTGGTATCAGAGTCAGAACTGAAAACAGTTGTAAAACTGATCAATCAGTGATCAATCAGGTGCTGAATCAGTTTCAGAGAAAACTGAGTTTTATTTAAATCTAAAATTTTCTGATAAATCAATGAAAATCTGATCAATTTTCTCCAGAAAACTTCAAACATTTCTGTCTGTTCCAGGACAATAAAGTTTCAGATTGAACAGGAATAAAAAGACAGTAGGACTCACCTTGGCGCGCGGACGGAGACGGGCTCACGTGCAGCTCTGCTCCTACAGCAGCTGTCTGTGTCGCGAGCCCGAGAAGCCCCGCCCCCTTCTACTAACCCCGCCCCCATCCTGTTCTGCGGTTACCATGGTGATTTAGTCCGGTTCTGGTCCGGACTATGACTCGGACCAGAAACCAGGACCTGCAGCGCCGCCTGGTGGCGGGAAGACGCAGACCACCAGACCTTCCAGTAGATCCTGGTTTCCTTCCAGTCCCGCGCTGCTTCTGGCATCAACAACACAATTTTCTGTTTATTTGAACTTCATAAATCATAAATAATTACAGATAAATACTAAAAAATGATGAAATAAATAAAATAACTGTTCTGATGAAAATGTGTGTTGGTGTCGGACGGAAATGAAATACTTCAGATCCAGATGTTTTCTTCCAGCTGCTGAAGACGGCGTGAAGGCCACATCCACACCAGATTTATGAGCAAAGGAAAAACAGTAGATCAACTCTGCCACATCCGTCTTCAGCTTCTGGGAACGTTTGAGACAATCTGAGGTTGAAATTTAGACCCGATGTTCCTAAAACTAGACGGGCGTGTCTGCTTGGTTAACCAGTGGATCCAGTTCACCTGGGATTATCTCCCACTCTGTTTCCTGCCATGGTTTCCAGTCTGACCATCAGAACAACTCATTCCACCTGACTTTCCCAAATCACCACCTGCTCTCCAGACGATATAACCTCGTCCTCTCCTTACCTGCCAGATCTTCAGCACAGCTTCCTGCCTGGTTGAAATCCCACATTCTCTGACTGACTTCCAGATTCCCAACCAGCTTAGAGTCTCGGATCTCCCCTCTTGTCCTGATTGGATTCCTTCTGCCTGTTCTGGACGTCTGGATGTCGACCCACGCCTTGCCTCTGGACCCGGAACCACATCTGTCGCCTTGAGAAGCCCCGTTTGCTTCTGGATACCGACCACTGCCTGATTCCTGACCTCTGCTCCTGACGACCAGCCCAGTCTCATCAGACTCATCGCCTGGCTCTAAAGGACCTGTTGTCTATTCTGTTTGTCATTCAAGCCCAACTGCCATAGCAAGCACCGCCACAGGACCAGCAGGCCGGGGTCCACGCCGCAGCCGTAAGGCTGCAGTGCAGGACCCTCCAGCTAACCCATCCTCCATCCTACCTGACCTGTCAGCTCTCTCCAGCCAGCAGAAGACCATCTCACCATGACTTTTGTTTTGTCTCTTTTACTCTTCTTGTGTCTTTGCTGTATTAGTGACGTTGCGTTCAGAACATCCAGTTCTTTTTTATACCGTGAAGCCAAACATCACGTCGCGTCCTAGATGTGAACGTCGTATCATGGCGATTTCTCCGCATCGGGACGCTGCTGGGCAGCAGCGGCTCTAGAAACACACATGATAGATGTCACTGTCGTGGAACACGTCCGGGACGCCGAGTTCTAGGGTCAGAAAGTTACATAATGCGTCTTTAACATGTTTCAACAAAACATCATGGAATTTATTGATAATGTCATAAAATAAATGAAATCAGATATGAATAAAAAAAAAAAAATCTGTTAAAAGCTCCAATAAAAAGTTGTCAAACTCTTTTTAAAAACATCATCAGTCTCTGCAGCCATGAGGTTCTCTGGCAGGAGGTTCCAGTCGGAACGTGGTGGTGGAACGAGGTCTCGCCAGAAGTTTTAGTTCTCACTTTAGGCACAACCAAGAAGCCGGAACCAGAGGACCTCAGGGTCCATGAAGACTTTTAGAAACAACTGAAATGCTTAAAATCCATCTTGAAACGCTCTGGGAGCTGGCAGAGCGCCGTGATGCGTCCCCGCCATCTGGTCCTCGTCAGAACGGCTGAGTTCTGCAGGCTTTGTGGATCAGATCCTCCTTTTGGGACGACCAGAGAGCAGGACGTTGCAGTCGTCCAACCTGCTGGAGATAAAAGCATCAGCGCCTCCGCATGGCAGGAGAGAGAAGTCTGTTTCAGACAAGATAAAATCCTGTTTCTCACATTTCTAATGTGTGGAATAAAATCCAGCAGAGAGAAACGAAGAACACCCAGATTTCTCTCTGAGGACGTTTCAGATTCATTCATTAAAAAAATTATCCGTCTCTCGTCTTCAGGGCTGATAATTACACCCAGTTTGTCCTGGTTGAAAAATGTCTGAAATCCACGACTTTGTCGGAAATACAGTGAAAAGGACGTTAAATGTCTGAGTCATCAGGAGACATGGCGATGTAAAGCAACGTATCATCAGCGTAGCTGTGGACATCAGTTACAGCTTACACGGATGTCTCGGTGCCGAGGTTTGTCCTAAAACAAGGTACAGTTGGATACAGGTCGGTAGTCATCAGCAACGTTTGGATCGAAGTGACTCTTCCACAAAGGTTACCTGGTGATGCCGAGCCGTCTTACAAGCAGATGGGAAGAGAGAGGTTTTCTATGTTCACAAGCTGAGACATAAAATGTTTTGCAAAGCAATGTTGTTGAGATGGCCGGTTGTTGGGTTCAGCTGGGAGAAAACGCCACCATCTACCAGAACAAACCCTCCTGTGTTTCCTTGTCCAGCGCTGGACTAAATCTTTGTTTATTAAACAATCTATGGTTTTATAAAGCAGCTTGATTGTTTTATTGTCTGTAACAAGTTTAGAGAGATGTAATCTTCTATGTCATGTTTGTCGGAACCAGACTCAAAAATGCCAGACAGAGACACAACCACAGAAGGTTCAGAGGGAAATAATTCTTTTAATTGCTCAAAAAATAAAAAAAATGAGCAACTTCACAAAAACACTAGGGGAAAACAATAAAGTGTAACACAGGAACAATGCAGGCAGCAGTCCTGGGCAGCCACACACACTCAAGAGCTGTGCACCACTGATGACCATCTGGCAAAGACTGAGAGACAACCCTCCTTAAGTACTGGAGGAAGCGATGATGGAATGCAGGTGTGCTGACACGCCCAGGGCTGCTGCACAGCCTAAAACAAAAGGAGGAGGGGAAAAATTGAAAAACAAATTACCACAGGAACAAATACACAAACCATAAAAATCAAAACCCTGACAGTACCCCCCCCTTAAGAACCGCCACCTGGCGGAGCTTCAAGCGCACCCGGGCGATCCCTATAAAAAGCCCTCAAAAGCCCAGGGTCCAAAATGAAATGGCGCGGTATCCAAGACCTCTCCTCCGCACCATAGTCTGCCCAGTCAACCAGGTACTGAAGGCCCCGCCCACGACGACGCACATCCAAAACCCTGTCAACAGTAAAAGCAGGGTGACCATCAACAACCCAGGGGGGCGAAAGGGGAACGGCCAGAGGGCTCAGAGGACATGAAGAAACAGGTTTCAGCAAGGACACATGAAAAGTGGGGTGCATAGACAAAGATCTGGGAAGCTTGAGACGTACAGCGGAAGGATTAACAACCTGTTCCACTGCTAAGGGACCAATATAACGGGGAGCCAGTTTACGAGACTCAACTTGGACGGGAAGATCCTTGGATGATATCCAAACCTTCTGACCTGGCCGATTCACTGGTGTGGGGGCACGGTGACGGTCAGCCAAGCGTTTGTACTTGGTGTTTGTCCTTAACAGGGCATCCCGTGCCTGTTGCCACACTCGCCGACAGCGTTGGACGTGCTCCTGGACTGACGGAACTGCCACCTCCAGTTCTTGTGAAGGGAAAAGCGGAGGCTGGAACCCAAACATGCACATGAATGGTGACATACCAGTAGCAGAGGAGGAGAAGGAGTTGTGGGCATATTCAATCCAGGGAAGATGCTGGGACCAGGAGGCAGGATGTCGGGCACAAACACATCGAAGGGCTGTCTCAAGGCTCTGATTGGCCCACTCTGGCTGGCCATTGGATTGAGGATGATATCCAGAAGAGAGACTGGCTGTTGCCCCCAGCGCCCTACAGAATGCTCGCCAGACCTGAGATGAAAACTGGGGACCACGATCAGAGACAATATCTGTAGGGATACCATGGAGACGGAATACGTGGGTGACCAATAACTCAGCTGTTTCAAAGGCCGAAGGCAGTTTGGGTAAGGGGACGTAATGCACCCCCCTTGGAAAAACGGTCAACAATGGTGAGGATTGTAGAGTTTCCTTGAGATACAGGAAGACCCGTGACAAAATCCACTGCAATGTGGGACCAAGGACGATGAGGTATAGGGAGCGGATGGAGCGGACCCGCAGGTGACTGATTGGAAGTTTTGCCTCTGGCACAGGTTTTACAAGCTGAAACAAACTCATGAGTGTCCTTACAGATGGATGGCCACCAAAAACGCTGACGGAGGAGCTCCAGAGTCCGGTGAATTCCAGGGTGACAGGCGATCTCAGAGCAATGAGCCCATTGCAGGACTTGGGATCTGAGAGGAGTTGGAACAAACAAGCGGTTATCAGGGACATTGTCAGGTGGAGGTTGTACCCGAAGAGCTTCCTGAATCCTTTGTTCCACCTCCCATAGGACAGCACCCAAAACACAGGAAGGAGGAAGTATCGTCTCAGATGGGGTGCTGGTTGGTTCATCTTCTGATTGACGAGAGAGCTCATCCGGCTTCACATTTCTGGATCCAGGTCTGTAGGTAAGAGTAAAGTTGAATCTGTCAAGAAACAAGGACCACCTGGCATGTCAGGGGTTTAACCTCTTGGCTGACCGGAGGTAAGAGAGATTCTTATGGTCAGTCCAGACGATGAATGGGTGCTCTGCTCCCTCCAGCCAGTGACGCCACTCCCCCAGTGCCAATACCACTGCTAGCAGTTCGCGGTTCCCAACGTCATAGTTGCGTTCTGCAGGTGACAAACGACGTGAAAAGAAGGCAAAAGGGTGTATTCTGTCATCTTGAGCCGACCTTTGTGATAACACTGCTCCTACTCCTGAATCAATTCAAATCAACTTTCAATTCAACTTTATTTATATAGCGTCAAGTCACGGCAATGCCGTCTCAAGACGCTTTACAGACAGAGGGGAAAACATAATGAAGGCCAATTCATAACAGCCTATATAAGGAAACCAACAGATTGAGTTGAGTCCAACTCAATCTCCCATCCTGAGCAAGCACACTGGCGACAGTGGGAAGGAAAAAACTCCCTTTTAACAGGAAGGAAACCTCCGGCAGAACCCGGCTCAGGACAGGCAGCCATCTGCCTCTGCTGTGTGGGGGGAAGAGGACAGAAAGACAACAGACAACAGGAACTGCTACTCCCGGCCAGGGAGACCTGCTGAGACAGGAGACATACATGTTAATGATGCAACACTGTTAGGGGGGGGGGGGGGGGGGGGGGGGGGGGGGTAAAAGAGAGAGATAAAGAGAAAAAGAAAGAAGCTCAGTGTATCAGGAAATGTCCCTCAGCAGTCTAAACCTATAGCAGCATAACTAAGGGATGCTAACCATCCCTAGCTATAGGACTTATCAAAAAGATAAGTCTTCAGCCTAGTCTTAAAGGTGGGGAGGGTGTCTGCTTCCCTAACACTAACTGGGAGCTTATTCCATAAGAGAGGGGCCTGATAACCAAAGGCTCTGCCTCCTGCTCGGCTCTTTGAGACTCTAGGAACCACAAGTAAGCCTGCAGTCTGCGAACGAAGTACTCTACTTGGTATATAAGGACCTATGAGGTCTTTGATATATAGTGGTGCCTGGTTGTGGAGGGCTTTATATGTAAGGAGAAGGATTTTAAATTCTATTCTAGATTCAACAGGCAGCCAATGAAGAGAGGCTAAAACTGGAGAAATATGATCTCTCCTGCTGGTTCTGGTCAGGACTCTGGCTGCAGAATTCTGGATCAGCTGAAGGCTTTTCAGGGCATATTTAGGACAGCCCAGTAATAGAGAGTTACAGTAATCTAGTCTCGAAGTAACAAAAGCGTGAACCAGTTTTTCTGCATCACTCCGAGACAGAATGTCCCTAATTTTGGCTATATTACGTAAATGAAAGAAGGCTGTTTTAGTAACCTGCTTAACATGTGGGCCAAAGGACAGGTCAGGGTCAAATATTACTCCAAGGTTTCTCACTGTAGCACTGGAAGCTAAAGTAATGCCATCCAGGTTCATTACAAAACTGGAAAATTTAGCTCTGAGTTTTTCAGATCCAACGAGAATTACTTCAGTCTTATCTGAGTTTAAGAGGAGAAAATTTCTAGACATCCAAGTCTTTATGTCTATGAGACAATTTTGTAGCCTATTGGGCTGATTTGTTTCATCTGGTTTAAAGGATAAGTATATCTGAGTATCATCTGCATAACAATGAAAGTTTATTCCATGCTGTCTAATAATTTTACCTAAAGGGAGCATATATAGCGTGAAGAGTATTGGTCCAAGTACAGAACCTTGAGGAACTCCATGACTTACTGTAGTTTGGGAGGAGGACTTGTCATTTACATGAACAAACTGAAGTCTATCAGATAAATATGATTTAAACCAGCTTAACGCTGTACCTGTAATTCCAATCACCTGTACTAGTCTCTGTAACAGAATGTTATGATCGACTGTATCAAATGCAGCACTAAGATCAAGCAAGATAAGTACGGACACAAGTCCTTTGTCTGAGGCCATAAGAAGGTCATTAGTAACTTTCACCAATGCTGTCTCAGTACTATGATGAGCTCTAAATCCTGACTGAAACTCCTCGCATAAATTATTTCTGCTCAGGTGGGCATGTAGCTGAGCTGAAACTATTCTCTCCAGAATTTTGGACATAAACGGGAGGTTAGATATAGGTCTATAATTTGCTATCACCTCTGGATCCAGAGATTGCTTTTTAAGTAAAGGCTTGATTACAGCAGTTTTAAATGATTGTGGTACATATCCTGTCACTAAAGACATATTGATAAGATTTAGTAGTGATGTATTAATTAAAGGGAAAATGTCCTTAAAGAGGCTCGTTGGGAGAGGGTCTAAGATACAGGTGGATGGTTTAGATGAAGCTATTATTTTAGTTAATTCAGAGGGTTGGACAGGACAGAAACTATTTAGACACAAGTCAGATCCTGGTTCTAAGGATGCTTCGGAGACCACAACAGGCTCAACATTATAGGTAGAAGGAAGAGTATTGTGGATTTGATCTCTAATAGTGTCAATTTTATTCCTGAAAAAATACATGAAATCATCACAGCTAAGTGAGAAAGGAATACATGGCTCCACAGCGCTCCGGCTCCTAGTAAGCCTAGCTACAGTGCTGAAAAGAAACCGGGGGTTGTTTTTGTTTTCCTCTATCAATGATGAATAATAAGCTGTTCTTGCCGTACGTAAGGCTTTTTTGTATACAATTAAACTTTCTTTCAAGGTTAAGTGAGACTCCTCTAGTCCTGATGAACGCCATCTGTTTTCCAAACGCCTTGACGCCTGTTTTAGAGCTCGAAGCTGGGAATTAAACCAGGGAGCCTTCATAATCTTACCTAATTTCTTCTTCTTTAGGGGAGCAACATTATCCAAGGTTGTACGCATTGAAGCTGTTATAGTATCAGCATGTTGATCAATCTGAGCAGGAGTAAGGCTTAAAGGGGGACTCTCAGTCATGCTAACACATGGTAGAGGTGAAAAAATTGATTCAATTGATTGTTTAAATTTTGTAATATTATTGTCTGATAAACATCTAATATAGTAGAATTTATTTTTGGTCAGTGAGTAATCAAATAAAGTGAATTCAAAGGTTAATAAGAAGTGATCGGACAAGACAGGGTTTTGAGGAAATACTTTGAGCTTATCAGTCTCAATACCAGATGTTAGAACCAGATCAAGAGTATGACCATGAGAGTGAGTGGCTCCATGGACATTTTGTGAAAACCCAGTTGAGTTTAGAATAGAGCTAAAGGAAATGTTTAAACTATCATTTTCATGGTCAACATGAATATTAAAATCACCTAGTACAATGACCTTATCAGTAGTCAGCACTAACTCAGACAAGAGATCAGAGAATTTGGTCAGAAACTCGGAGTAAGGTCCAGGTGGGCGATACACTAATGCTAAAAGGAGCGGTTTCTCTCAATTCCATTTTGGGTGAGATAAATTTAATGTCAGGAATTCAAAGGATTTATAGTTAGTTTTGAGCTTAGGATTAATTAATAATTCTGACTTAAAGATAGCTGCAACACCTCCTCCTCTGCCTGTAGTTCTAGGAATGTGAAAGTTTAAATAGTTAGCTGGCGTAGCTTCATTAATACTAACATAATCCTCTTGCTGTAACCAGGTTTCCGTAAGACAGAATAAATCAATGTGGTGATCACCTGTCAAGTCATTGACTAATAAAGACTTATTTGGGAGGGATCTAATATTCAGTAGGCCACACTTTATGGTCTTATTTTCAGATTTTATTAGATCCATTGTTTTTATTTTTATGAGGTTTTCACGATTAACCCCAGAAGTGTTTTTGTGTTGTTTAATTCTTACTGCTGGGAAGTTGTATAAGGTCGGAATGGGGTTTTGGGTGGGCGGCGGCAGGTGGGAAGCTGCAGAAAAGTGTGTAGGACTACAATTCTGCCTCCTGGTCCCAACCCTGAGTTGTCAATTTAGCTGACTAATAAAAGAGTCCATATTGCTAGATAAGAGAGCGGCTCCAGAGGCATCAACCTCAACGATATATTGTTTGGTGGGGTCCGGGTGAGTGAGGACTGGAGCATTGGTAAATAATGTCTTTAGCTTAATAAAAGCCTTGTCTGCCTCAGGTGTCCATTTGAATCTTTGCAGTGTTGAAGTGAGTTGAGTGAGCGGTGCAGCCACCTTACTGTAGTCTCTGATGAAACATCTGTAAAAATTGGCAAATCCAAGGAACCTCTGAAGTTGCTTCCTGGACTCAGGGACTGGCCATTCCACCACAGCTCTGATCCTGGCAGGATCAGGAACCATCTCGCCCTCTTGTATAATGAAACTGAGAAAACTCAGATTTTGAATGAAATTCACATTTCTCCACCTTCACAAAGAGGCCATTTTCTAGCAGGCGCTGGAGCACAAGTCTGACGTGACTCTGATGTTCCTCTAGTGTTTGGGAGAAGATGAGGATGTCATCAAGATACACAAAAACAAATCTGTTCAGCATGTCCCGTAAAATGTCATTAACAAGGGCCTGGAAAAACGCAGGAGCGTTTGTCAAGCCAAATGGCATAACAAGGTATTCAAAATGACCTAGTGGGGTGTTAAAGGCAGTTTTCCACTCGTCTCCTTCTTTGATCCTGACCAGGTGGTAGGCATTTCTCAAATCCAGTTTAGTAAACTGGGAGGCTTGGTGAATAAAAACGGAAGACAGAATCAAGCAGAGGCAGAGGATATTTATTCTTGACTGTGATCTTATTTAAATAAAAGGTGAAAAGGGTATTGTTGCTTTACCAACTAATAAAACACAGCTTAACGGGGTACGGTGACTGGAGACTAGAGGAGAATTTGAGATATGACCCATTCGGACTCCTCTAACCTCGAATGGATCTAATCTTTTGACCGAGAGGGACAGTTCGGCAGTAGGTGACCAGGTTGACCACAGTAGAAGCAGAGTCTCTGTCAGAATCTCCTCTCTCGCTCAGCAGGGGTGAGCCCAGTTCGACCCAGCTGCATGGGTTCGTCAAGCAAAGCCGGAGATGGAGCTGAACCTGGTAGCGTGGGGGATGATCCCACGGCAGCTGTAGGTAGAAGAGCTGGTTGTCGGGGAAGAGGAGGGCCAGAGCGAGCACCACGTTCCTGCCGCCTCTCCCTGAGGCGGTTATCCATCTTGGTGGCCAACTGCATGAGAGCTTGCAAAGAGTCACATTCGTCACGGAGAACTAGTTCATCACGGATTGAATCATTTAGACTCCTCAAAAAAACATCCTGAAGAGCAGTCTCCTCCCATCCGCTCTCTGCTGCCAGAGTTAATAAGTCAATAGAAAAATCCGCTACTGACCTGGCACCCTGTTTTAGCGAAAGAAGTTGACTGGCAGCCTCTCGCCCACGAACAGCATGGTCGAATGCTCTCTTCATCTCCGAGGTGAAGAGATCATAAGATGAGCGAAGCGCTGGATTATGATCCCATACTACAGTGACCCAATTGGCGGCCCATCCGGTCAGTAGACTGACTACAAAGGCGACCTTAGCTTGGTCGGTTGTATAGGTGGTTGGCTGAAGATTGAAGACAAGAGAGCACTGGAGAAGGAAACAACCACAAGAGCCTAGTTCACTGTCATACCTCTCAGGTGTGGGAATATGGGGCTCCCGTGGATGGATCACTGGGACAGACACAGGAGTGGCGGTGTCTGGTGGTGGAGTCACAAAGGCCGACACGTGACTAGCTACCGTCCTTAGCTCTTGGCTTAAAGCAGACACATTGGAACCCAAAGTCTGTAAGGAAGCCATAATTTGATGGAGGGACTGGTCATGTTGGCCCACAAGCGCACCTTGTGCAGCCAACGCTTATCGTAATGTCTCTTGACTGGCGGGGCCTTCTTGGCCAGATGGTTCTGTCATGTTTGCCGGAACCAGACCCAAAAATGCCAGACAGAGACACAACCACAGAAGGTTCACAGGGGGAAATAATTCTTTTAATTGCTCAAAAAATTAAAAAATGAGTAACTTCACAAAAACACTCGGGAAAAACAATAAACTCTAATGCAGGAGCAATGCAGGCAGCAGCCCTGGGCAGCGCTGTGCACCACTGACGACCATACGGCAAAGACTGACGGTGTGTTCAGACCAAACACGTTTTGAGCGTCAAGAGCGGCAGATTTCCATGTAAAGTCTATGGGGAGGCGCGGCAAGGGGGCGTTGAGCTTTCTCGCGTCGCGTTTTGAGCGTTTTGGGCGTCGGCGTTCCACGCGGAATGCGGGGCGTTCAGTCTTTTAGTGTTTTATCTTTGGGATAAAACACTACCAACATTTACACCAACCTCAGAAGTTACATATTGCCACCTAAGCCACCTGTAGCCTAAAACTGATGTTAAAATACAGAGTGATGGTCAGAAACAACCAGGTAAGCCAGCGGACACATCGGTAGATGGGTCTCAGGTTATGATATATGACAATGTTATGATGTCAGCGTGGCGTTAGCATGGCGATAGTATGATGTCAGCATGGTGTTAGCATGATGTTAGTATGATGTTTGCATGGTGTTAGCATGATGTCAACATGGTGTTAGCATAATGTCATCATGGTCTTAGCATGATGTCAGCATGGTGTTAGCATGGCGTTAGTATGATGTCAGCATGGTGTTAGCATGATGTTAGTATGATGTTTGCATGGTGTTAGAATGATGTCAACATGGTGTTAGTATAATGTCATCATGGTCTTAGCATGATGTCAGCATGGT
This sequence comes from Telmatherina bonti, assembly GCF_933228915.1. Lineage (NCBI taxonomy): Eukaryota > Metazoa > Chordata > Actinopteri > Atheriniformes > Telmatherinidae > Telmatherina > Telmatherina bonti. Next base: position 39,019,677 of record NC_136627.1, on the reverse strand, counting down.
GTTAGCATGATGTCAGCATGGTGTTAGCATGATGTCAGCATTATGTTAGTATGATGTTAGCATGGTGTTAGTATGATGTCAGCATGGTGTTAGCATGGTGTTAGCATGGTGTCAACATGGTGTTAGCATCATGTCAGCATGGTGTTAGCATGATGTTAGCATGGTGTTAGCATGGTGTCAACATGGTGTTAGCATCATGTCAGCATGGTGTTAGCATGATGTTAGCATGGTGTCAGCATGATGTTAGCGTGGTGTTAGCATGGTGTTAGCATGATGTCAACATGGCGTTAGCATCATGTCAGCATGGTGTTAGTATGATGTCAGCATGGTGTTAGTATGATGTCAGCACGGTGTCAGCATGGTGTTAGTATGATGTCAGCACGGTGTTAGCATGGTGTTAGTATGATGTCAACATAGTGTTAGCATGGTGTCAGCATGGTGTTAGTATGATGTCAGCATAGTGTTAGCATGATGTCAGCATGGTGTTAGCATGATGTCAGCATGGTGTTAGTATGATGTCAACATAGTGTTAGCATGGTGTCTGCATGGTGTTAGTATGATGTCAGCATAGTGTTAGCATGATGTCAGCATGGTGTTAGCATGATGCCAGCATGGTGTTAGCATGATGTCAGCATGGTGTTCGTATGATGTCAGCATAGTGTCAGCATGGTGTTAGTATGATGTCATCATGGTGTTAGCATGGTGTTAGTTGCGATGTCCGCATGGTGTTAGCATGATGTCAGCTTGGTGTTAGCATCATGTCAGCATGGTGTCAGCATGATGCCAGCATGATATTAGCGTGGTGTCAGCATGGTGTTAGTATGATGTTAGCATAGTGTTAACATGATGTCGGCATGGTGTTAACGTGATGCCCACATGGTGTTAACATGATGTCAGCTTGGTGTTAGCATCATGTAAGCATGGTATCAGCATTATGTCAGCATGATGTTAGCGTGATGTCAGCATGGTGTTAACGTGATGTCAGCATGGTGTTAACGTGATGTCAGCATGGTGTTAACGTGATGTCAGCATGGTGTTAGCATAGTGTTAGCATGATGTCAGCATAGTGTTAGCATGATGTCAGCATGGTGTTAGTATAATGTCAGCATTGTGTTAACGTGATGTCAGCATAGTGTTAGCATGATGTCAGCATGGTGTTAGTATGATGTTAGCATGGTGTTAGCATGATGTCAGAAATAAGAGCATGATGCCGGGCCTTTGTGTTCAGTGTTTATTATATTTTTGCATTCTGATAGAAAACATTTCTGATTCCTACAAGTTCTGCGACACCAAAATCAAGTCATGAAACCTCGGTCAGACGTCCGACAGCAGCCACGTGGAGCACAGCTCTCCGGTTGGACGTGCAGAGCGCCGACACCCCCTTCAGGACAGACAGGTTACAACGAGTTGAATTTACTCTACATTGTCTCTACTGTTGTCTACTGTACACACAGACATTGACACAGCTCTGACCTCTTATGTACTTGTGAGGACCATTGCTGACTTGAAGCATCAATGCCCCCCCCCAACTGAGCGACTTCAATGGACTGAACCCCACATTCCCATATTTCCCAACATTCCCACATGGCAACCACATTCCCCAGGTGATCTACAGTGGTCCTCATAAGTGTGTACACACACACACACACACACACACACACACACACACACACACACACACACACACATCTTTGGCAGGAAGCAGCTTCTTTGAACAGACGACACAAACATGAGCTGCACAGGATTGAACAGTGATGTCATTAGGAGGCGAAGCACACACACACACACACACACGAGCAGTCACTATACAGTGAGTTGTGTTGTCATCATACCATTTACAAGTCTAGTTTACAGGTCCCTGAATGCACCACAGACAGGTCTTAAACGCCTCTCAACATCCCACATTTCACTCTTTAGTTTCTGGACACTTGTTTTTATGCACCCGTTAAAATCCCATTCTCATCTCGGCTCCTGAACGTCTTGGTTATTTTACTTCCTAGAATCCTGGAACTTCATGACTTAAAATAAATCTTAGACGTTAGAATGTCCCATGCTCATCTAATGTTCTGAAACATCTCAGATTTTAAAACTTCCTTGAATGCCCCACACTCACTAATCCCCAAAAATCCCACATTTATTTGAAGTCCTTGAACAAGCTGCCTCATCCGATGCCCAGATGAATTCCTGAAAACCCAAAAAAGTCTTGATGTTTAAATTTGTCTCAATGAGTTGCATGCAACGTTTGCTGCTCTGAAATCTCTGAAAGTCTCTTTCAGTCCCTGAACGCCTCACAGTGGCCTCACATCTCAGCTCCAAAACTTTATTTCTGCAAAACTTTATTTAGTTTAAAACAAGTTTAAAGTCTCATTTTAATGTGTTTTTCATTCTCACTTAAATCTGGCTTTAGAAAAACGATGAGTGTTGGTAACCATGAAAACAGGGTTTACGGTGTAAACGTGATGCAAGTAGCTGAACCATGGAGGCAAAAATCTTCCTTTTGCCTAAAAAAAAGCCTGAATTAACAGGACGACGAGGGGCTCGAGGTGTCGGCTGCTTTAGGTGTCATCTGGGATTAATATGAGATCATTTACAAACTGAAATTTAACCCAGAAAACTGAAACAGGAAGCTCTCCAGTCAATCAAACAACGTGGTCATTCTGGTATGAGATCATCACAGTGATGTCATCACTTAGAGACAGCAAAACACACACACACACACACACACACACACACACACACACACACACACACACACACACACACACACACAAATCAAAGCCATTAATACTAATGATCAATAAAGGTGATAAAGCAGAAATAGGTCCTCTGTGGCTTCATCATCATCATCATCATCATCAATTCATCGTCCACCAGGTCTGTAAGTTTCCAGACATGATTCGAGTCTGATCATCGCTAATTACATGTTAACTGAAGATTACACCTGTGCCCCCTCAATGCACTGCAACACCTGCAGATTAATTAAGACACTAACGATCCAGCTGACTTGTCAATCAGCACATTGACCTCATTAACCCTGCCTCCAGGCCATGCGCTCCTCTTCGGTCTACCAGACCTCACAGCGGTTCCCTGTGTTCATGGGGGTCCCCTCAGGACAGTTGAAGTGGCGACTGAAGTCCGGTGAGTTGGCCAGTGTGCCAATGACTCGGTATCTGGGGGGGCTGTGGGGATCGGTCACCAGACCCTCATGAGCACTCTCCGGTGTTCGAACTGAGCACCACACCTGGAAGAGACACAACAGGACCATCACACCTCCAACCAGATGCATACCGGCACTGAAACAGAAACTATTCACACTCATTACACTAAACCACATAGCCTGCTAGTAGCCTGGTAACCTGGTAGTAGCCTGGTAACCAGGTAAGCTGGTGGGTGCCTGGTAACCAGGTAAGCTGGTGGTGGCCTGGTAACCAGGTAAGCTGGTGGTAGCCTGGGAACCAGGTAAGCTGGTGGTGGCCTGGTAACCAGGTAAGCTGGTGGGTGCCTGGTAACCAGGTAACCTGGTGGTAGCCTGGGAACCAGGTAACCTGGTGGTAGCCTGGGAACCAGGTAAGCTGGTGGGTGCCTGGTAACCAGGTAACCTGGTGGTAGCCTGGGAACCAGGTAAGCTGGTGGGTGCCTGGTAACCAGGTAACCTGGTGGTAGCCTGGGAACCAGGTAAGCTGGTGGTGGCCTGGTAACCAGGTAAGCTGGTGGGTGCCTGGTAACCAGGTAAGCTGGTGGTAGCCTGGGAACCAGGTAACCTGGTGGTAGCCTGGGAACCAGGTAAGCTGGTGGGTGCCTGGTAACCAGGTAAGCTGGTGGGTGCCTGGTAACCAGGTAAGCTGGTGGTAGCCTGGGAACCAGGTAAGCTGGTGGTGGCCTGGTAACCAGGTAACCTGGTGGTAGCCTGGGAACCAGGTAAGCTGGTGGTGGCCTGGTAACCAGGTAAGCTGGTGGGTGCCTGGTAACCAGGTAACCTGGTGGTAGCCTGGGAACCAGGTAAGCTGGTGGTGGCCTGGTAACCAGGTAAGCTGGTGGGTGCCTGGTAACCAGGTAAGCTGGTGGTAGCCTGGGAACCAGGTAACCTGGTGGTAGCCTGGGAACCAGGTAAGCTGGTGGGTGCCTGGTAACCAGGTAAGCTGGTGGTAGCCTGGGAACCAGGTAAGCTGGTGGTGGCCTGGTAACCAGGTAACCTGGTGGTAGCCTGGGAACCAGGTAACCTGGTAGTAGCCTGGGAACCAGGTAACCTGGTGGTGGCCTGGTAACCAGGTAACCTGGTAGTAGCCTGGGAACCAGGTAACCTGGTAGTGGCCTGGTAACCAGGTAACCTGGTGGTGGTGCCTGGTAATCAGGTAACTTGGTGGTAGCCTGGTATCCAGGTACCCTGATAACCAGGTAACCAAGTATCTTTGCATCCAGGTAACCAACCAACCAGGTAACCAGCTGACCAGGTATATAGGTTTTCAGTTAACTGAGGCTGAGGATATTTCACGCTAAGTGAAATATCCATCCTTTGACACGCAAAGTGTCAAACAGGTGAAATGTGTTGTCTGCCAGGCAGAGTCGGCGTACCACGGCAGCACGACAGTCATGATGAGCATCTGGAAGGAAAGCAGCCCGGAGTCATGGTTTCCAGCATTCCGGATGGCAAAGTTAGCATTAGCTAAAGTTAGCACTAGCGAGTAGCGATGTGCTGCTGTTACCTCTGCCAAAGAGCTTCTGCTTTTACCGCCGTTTATCTGTTTGTGTTCAAGATAACTCAGAAAGTTATGGATAGATTTTCATGAAATGTTCAGGAGTTGTTGGAAATGTGAAAATGAAGTGATTTGATTCTGGTGATTTAATTCTGTTGATCCGGTTCACCGTTTGGATTGAGGAATGTTTTAAAGGATTCTGGACCTTGTTTACCTACAAAACCGGCTTTTTCAAGATGTAAATAATCATTTCAATGCAATTCTACCAAAATTGTTAAAATGTTTTATTCATTTTGTTTTCCTTTTGAGGGAAATTCTGTCCAGCTTGGATATGACACTATAGCTTCAAGTTTCAATGTTTCAGAATAAATTAGTAGTAAGCTGTTAAGCTTAAATTTAATCAACTAGTTCAGGAGTCATTCTTTTAACTTCCTATAGGACATCATGTTGTGACTGACTGGGAATCAGGGGGACGTTCATATGATGCAGATGAAGAGAGTGGGGTAAAACATACTGGAGCCTGTAAAAAGAGCAGCGTGAACTGGAAGCCCAGATGGTGGGCGGGACACAAATAATCGAGACTAATCAAAGAAATTATTTAAAGATTAGTCGACTAATAAAATAACCGTCAGTTGCAGCCCTACAGGTAACCAACTGAGCAGGTATCCAGGTATCCAACTGACCAAATATCCAGGTAACCAACTGATCAGGTAACGAATTGCCCAGGTATCTAGGTGTCCAGGTAACCAACTGACAAGATAACCAACTGACTAGGTATCCAGGTAACCAACCGATCAGGTAACCAACTGCCCAGGTATCTAGGTGTCCAGGTAATCAACTGACAAGATAACCAACTGACTAGGTATCCAGGTAACCAACCGATCAGGTAACCAACTGCCCAGGTATCTAGGTGTCCAGGTAATCAACTGACAAGATAACCAACTGACTAGGTATCCAGGTAACCAACCGATCAGGTAACCAACTGCCCAGGTATCTAGGTGTCCAGGTAATCAACTGACAAGATAACCAACTGACAAGGTATCCAGGTAACCAACCAATCAGGTAACCAACTGCCCAGGTATCTAGGTGTCCAGGTAACCAACTGATAAGGTAACCATATGACCAGGTATTTAAGTATGCAGGTAACCAACTGACCAGGTAACCAACTGCCCAGGTATCTAGGTATCCAGGTAATCAACTGATCAGGTAACCACCTTCCGAGGTATCTAGGTGACCAACTGACCAGGTAACCAACTACACAGGTATCCAGGTAACCAACTGACCAGCTAACAAATTGGCCAGGTTACCAACTGTCCAAGTATCTAGGTATCCAGGTAACCAAATGACCAGGTAACCAACTACACAGGTATCTAAGTGTGCAGGTAAGCAACTGACAAGGTATCCAGGTAACCAACTGACCAGGTATCTAGATAAGCGGGGAACCAACTGACCAGGTAATCACCTTCCCAGTTATCTAGGTAACCAACTGCCCAGGTAACCAACTGACCAGGTAAGTAACTGCCTAGTATCTCGGTGACCAACTGACCAGGTAACTAACTTCCCAGGTATCCAGGTAACCAACTGCCCAGTTAACTAACTTCCCAGGTATCCAGGTAACCAACTGACCAGTTAACTAACTTCACAGGTATCCAGGTAACCAACTTCACAGGTATCCAGGTAACCAACTGACCAGGTAACCAGGTATCTGTGTTTCAGGGCTTTCCCCTGGAGGACTCTGCACATCATGAAAATCTGTCCATAGTCGGGGACCTCAGGGAGACCTGGCGGTATACCTGATGCTGAGTAGAACAAACATGGCTGCTAATGGTGGCAGCCATGTCGGAATCTTTCAGTTTTAAAGAATGAGGTCCTGCGTAACTTGTTGCTATGGTGATGGAGGCGGGTCCTGATGCATGAATTTCACTGATGATTAAGGAGCCTTAAAACAAAAGAGCACTGGTAAAAACTATTAGTTGTATAAGGCAGATTCCTTAATGGCGGTGTGGAAGGGTTAACCACTGTTCCTCCATCGCCAGTTTGTTAAGAACACCCGTCACCTCCAGCCCAGAAACATCCTGGAAGTGTGTGAGGCCTTGGGGGGTGTAGTCTGTGTTCTGAGTCAGTTTACAGGAAAGCTGGGAGGCCAATCGTTACGGCAACAGCATCGGGCGAAAGCATAGACTGTATGCCAAAGAAGAACGTTGTTCTACGTTCTTCTTGAAGCGGGAGATCGGGTACCTGTCAACCAAAAGAACACGCCCCTAAATATGCCGAACTTTGAGATTAAATTACTTTTAAACGGGCGAGTTAGAAAAAAATTCACTCCCCCCACAGTTGTCATGAAGGTAAACCTGACCTATTAAACCTGAAATGGATTTTTGAACCAAGCTGTAAACATGTTTATTTCTGCTGTAAACATGTTTATTCCTGCTGTAAACATGTTTATTTCAGCTGTAAACATGTTTATTTCTGCTGTAATCATGTTTATTTCTGCTGTAAACATGTTCATTTCTGCTGTAAACATGTTTATTTCTGCTGTAAACATGTTCATTTCTGCTGTAAACATGTTTATTTCTGCTGTAAACATGTTTATTTCAGCTGTAAACATGTTTATTTCTGCTGTAATCATGTTTATTCCTGCTGTAAACATGTTTATTTCTGCTGTGAAGTTGGTCTTTTTAACATGGGAGTCTATGGGGATTTGCTCTGTTTTGCTGCCCCTAGTGGATGAAGGGGGAACTGCAGTTTTATGAACTTCCACATAGGGTTCACTTTTAACTGCTGGAGGCTCCGTCCATCTTTCATTTACGGTCTATGGACGAAAGAAGACCGAAATGCCTGCATTTGTGACTTGTACATGTACAGAGGAAACTGTTTTCTACAAATTTACTTTATCTAACATCACATTATTTAATAAAACACTGTTTCATTCAAACTGCAGCAGCTATGAAAAGGCTCTTCCAGACAGTTCAGGTTTGATCCTTCATGACTCCCTTAATCCCGAAATGATGTGTGTGTGAAAGTCGTAGCTCAGCGTTTTCTCAGAACATCGCAGTACATTGGCTTTTATTGGCTGTTTGCAGCATCTCACCTGGGCAAATCCCACGAAGAAGAGCTGATCATTTGTCAGGTTGACAGCTGGAAGTCTTTTCTCTTCTCCTTTTTTCTGGATCCATGAACGGTATGCCTGATGAGAAAGACACGACATTAAGTAACGTATAAATGTGAGCTGAGACCAGTTTAATGTAGTGATTAAGCTAACATGGTATGCAGCCTTCAGCCCGCCGTTGTCTGCAATGTTTTCTCCCAAAGTCTGTTTCCCGTTCACACGTTCTCCATTGACGGTGTAGTGGCTGTACTGGTCCACCATGCACTCCGTTCGCTGGCGAAAGGCCTCCACAGACGAGTTCTGCCACCACGGCCTCAGGTTTCCCTCTTTATCGTACTCCCGACCTGACGGACAGAAAGAGAACGTCTCAGCCGAAAGTCAACCTGCAGTTGGATCAGTTGGTAACTGTAGGACAGAATCCTCTCATTTACAACAACTGCTCTGGGTCTGACTTTATAGCTCCAACTATCGACAAAGAGAAGGAATCTCTGTATGCACAAGGGTGGATGCTGTTGATCTTCAGGTCCTCATTAAAAACAAACAACAGAACCACGAAGATAAAAAAAAAAAAAAGTTATAGCCAATTAGGGTTATTATCGAAAGGTTCGGTAACATGATTGGGCAGAAAAGAGGTAAAGCCTCTCGGAGTTCAACAATATGCAAAACATTTAGTCTAAATTTTGGAAAAAATTTCTAAAATGTTCCTGAATGCTAAACTGTGAAGACTTTATCATTTTAATCAACTATAGTCCATTATATCATCTAAAGATTCAGGAATTAAGAGAAATCTGTGTGTGCTGGGGACAAAGCTGAGGTGATGAAAAACTCAGATATAAGGAAATGTAAAGTTCTTTGTGGACCTTTTCCAGATTGCTAACACCTGCTAACGATCCTAAACATCAACCTGAAACTACTTTTTACACAAGCTAACACCTGCTAACGATCCTAAACATCAACCTGAAACTACTTTTTACACAAGCTAACACCTGCTAACGATCCTAAACATAAACCTGAAACTACTTTTTACACAAGCTATCACCTGCTAACGATCCTAAACATCAACCTGAAACTACTTTTTACACAAGCTAACACCTGCTAACGATCCTAAACATCAACCTGAAACTACTTTTTACACAAGCTAACACCTGCTAACGATCCTAAACATCAACCTGAAACTACTTTTTACACAAGCTAACACCTGCTAACGATCCTAAACATAAACCTGAAACTACTTTTTACACAAGCTAACACCTGCTAACGATCCTAAACATCAACCTGAAACTACTTTTTACACAAGCTAACACCTGCTAACGATCCTAAACATCAACCTGAAACTACTTTTTACACAAGCTAACACCTGCTAACGATCCTAAACATCAACCTGAAACTACTTTTTACACAAGCTAACACCTGCTAACGATCCTAAACATCAACCTGAAACTACTTTTTACACAAGCTAACACCTGCTAACGATCCTAAACATCAACCTGAAACTACTTTTTACACAAGCTAACACCTGCTAACGATCCTAAACATCAACCTGAAACTACTTTTTACACAAGCTAACACCTGCTAACGATCCTAAACATAGACCTGAAACTACTTTTTACACAAGCTAACACCTGCTAACAATACTAAACATAAACCTGAAACTGCTTTCTAAACATACTGACACGTGCTAACAATGGAACTACTTTTTGCACATGCTAACACCTGCTAATGATGCTAAACATTAACCTGGAACTACGTTTTATGAAGTATGAACATCAAACACAATGATTTGGTCATGTGACAGATTCAATCTCACCTTGATCATCGAAGGCATGCGTGAGCTCATGGCCCATCACCACCCCAATGCCACCGAAGTTCAACGCTCTGAAAATAAAGATTTGTCACTATTTTCATCTATTGATGATTTTATAAATGTAATTTATTTATTTTCTTAATTTGTTAAGTGGGCTATTAAAAACACAGATTTAATCAATAAAATTAACCTTGTTAAAGACTCCTCTTAAAAATAATATATTTTTTTCCCACTTTAAAATGAATTTTTAAAATAAATTTCAGCCAAAAATATTACCATAAAATAGGGAATCTTTTGTAATATTCAACCATTTAAAGGCCAGTTTAATTACAAATTAAAACAAAGAAAAAGATTAAAAATGAAAGGCTAGTTGTCCAAAATGAAATCTTTAAGGAATGAATGTGTGGCATCAACCATGGTTTTAAAGTCGATGTTTTTTGTAGTCATTTTAGCTAATTCCAGAAACAGAGATCAAAATAATAAAATAATCAAATATGACATATATGTATATATGTCATATTATATATTATAGTAGGGAATTTTTACTTCTGGTCAATAAAAATTCCTCCATAATTGTATTTTTTATATTAGCCACCTTTTTCTTTGAGTTTATTTTTTCTTATCTTTACAAAATGTATTTGTTTTCATAATGATAAATGTTTGTGAGTTGAAGGATTTTATATGTGAAAGCAGGAAGAAGGTTGAAGGTAATAAAACAGGCAGCCAGGTGAGCAGACAGGTAGATGTAGAGGTAAACGGACTTGGGGTGGTCGTGGGCGTAGAAAGGAGCTTGTAGGATCCCAGCAGGGAAGACGATGCCGTTCTTAGTGGGCATGTAGTAGGCATTAACTGTAGGAGGAGTCATGCTCCACCTGCAGGAGGAGAGGAGGAAGGGATGGAGGAGGAGGATGAATAACAACTTTACCACCCCAATGAGATGTGTGTGATGTGTGTGTTGATTTACTGGTCCTTGTTGGGAGTCTTCCTCAGCTGGTCGGCCATGACTCGGGCTGAGAAGTTGTAGAAGTTCAGCATGTTCTGGAAGAAGCTGTCGTCCGACACCTCGTACTGAAAGAGACCCAGATGCTGTAACGATGCTGCTGGACAGCAGGGGGCAGCAGAGCACCGCATCTAACAGCATCACAGATGACGGACAGCTGTCACTCACCCCGTCATACACGTCGTCCAGCTCTTTGGGGTCCAAGATGAATTCTGGAAAGCCAATCATGTCGTAGATAGCGTCTGCCTGAGGAGACGAGGAGACAAGAGGACAAATCTTCGGTCTACACACTTTGTTGAGTTCACGCACATTTAGAGGTAAATTTGAGTCAGAACTGAGCTGAGTTTGTGAGACTTTGTCCGTCTGTCCACCTGGATATACAGACCTTGTCTTTGGCAGCTTGTCTTGTCTGGTCATCCATCCAGCTGAGTCGGTCCAAAGCTCCTTTAAACGCCGATCTGATCTCATTGATCATCTCTTCAGCCTAACAAAGAGAAACATGTGGGCTGATGTTACCGGGGTAGACCAGAACCAGGTTCAGAACAGTTCTGGACCATTTCTGGATCCAAAGGAGGGAGGACAGGCTTACGATATCTTTACTGTGTTTGTCAAAAGTTGCTTTTACAAAGAGTGCGCCCAGAGCAAAGCCCAGAGTGTCATCGGTGTTCCCAATACAGGTCTGCCAGCGGGGGGTGCAGGACTGTAACAGAGAACCAGTTAAAGCCAGTTACAGCGGGTCAGAACTAGTTGCATCCAGTTACAGCAGGTCAGAACCAGTTACATCCAGTTACAGCAGGTCAGAACCAGTTACATCCAGTTACAGCAGGTCAGAACCAGTTACAACCAGCTACAACAGGTCAGAACCAGTTACAACCAGCTACAGCAGGTCGGAACCAGTTACAACCAGCTACAAAAGGTCAGAACCAGCTACAGCAGGTCAGAACCAGTTACAACCAGCTACAACAGGTCAGAACCAGTTACAGCAGGTCAGAACCAGTTACAACCAGCTACAACAGGTCAGAACTAGTTACAACCAGCTACAACAGGTCAGAACCAGTTACAGCAGGTCAGAACCAGTTACAACCAGCTACAACAGGTCAGAACCAGTTACAACCAGCTACAACAGGTCAGAACCAGTTACAGCAGGTCAGAACCAGTTACAACCAGCTACAACAGGTCAGAACCAGTTACAACCAGCTACAACAGGTCAGAACCAGTTACAACCAGCTACAACAGGTCAGAACCAGTTACAACCAGTTACAGCAGGTCAGAACCAGTTACAGCAGGTCAGAACAGTTACAGCAGGTCAGAACCAGTTACAACCAGTTACAGCAGGTAGGAACCAGTTACAACAGGTCAGAACCAGTTACAACCAGTTACAGCAGGTCAGAACCAGTGACAACAGGTCTGAACCAGTTACAACCAGCTACAGCAGGTCAGAACCAGTTACAACCAGTTACAGCAGGTCAGAACCAGTTACAACCAGCTACAGCAGGTCAGAACCAGTTACAACCAGTTACAGCAGGTCAGAACCAGTTACAACCAGTTACAGCAGGTCAGAACCAGTTACAGCAGGTCAGAACCAGTTACAACCAGCTACAGCAAGTCAGAACCAGTTACAACAGGTCAGAACCAGTTACAACCAGCTAGAGCAGGTCAGAACCAGTTACAGCAGGTCAGAACCAGTTACAACCAGTTACAGCAGGTAGGAACCAGTGACAACAGGTCAGAACCAGTTACAACCAGTTACAGCAGGTCAGAACCAGTTACAGCAGGTCAGAACCAGTTACAAACAGTTACAGCAGGTCAGAACCAGTTACAACCAGTTACAGCAGGTCAGAACCAGTTACAGCAGGTCAGAACCAGTTACAACCAGTTACAGCAGGTAGGAACCAGTGACAACAGGTCAGAACCAGTTACAAACAGTTACAGCAGGTCAGAACCAGTTACAGCAGGTCAGAACCAGTTACAACCAGTTACAGCAGGTCAGAACCAGTTACAACCAGTTACAGCAGGTAGGAACCAGTTACAACAGGTCAGAACCAGTTACAACCAGTTACAGCAGGTCAGAACCAGTTACAGCAGGTCGGAACCAGTTACAACCAGCTACAGCAGGTCAGAACAGTTACAGCAGGTCAGAACCAGTTACAACAGGTCAGAACCAGTTACAAACAGTTACAGCAGGTCAGAACCAGTTACAAACAGTTACAGCAGGTCAGAACCAGTTACAGCAGGTCAGAACCAGTTACAACCAGTTACAGCAGGTCAGAACCAGTTACAACCAGTTACAGCAGGTAGGAACCAGTTACAACAGGTCAGAACCAGTTACAACCAGTTACAGCAGGTCAGAACCAGTTACAGCAGGTCGGAACCAGTTACAACCAGCTACAGCAGGTCAGAACAGTTACAGCAGGTCGGAACAGTTACAGCAGGTCGGAACCAGTTACAACCAGTTACAGCAGGTCAGAACCAGTTACAGCAGGTCAGAACAGTTACAGCAGGTCAGAACCAGTTACAACCAGTTACAGCAGGTAGGAACCAGTTACAACAGGTCAGAACCAGTTACAACCAGTTACAGCAGGTCAGAACCAGTGACAACAGGTCTGAACCAGTTACAACCAGCTACAGCAGGTCAGAACCAGTTACAACCAGTTACAGCAGGTCAGAACCAGTTACAACCAGCTACAGCAGGTCAGAACCAGTTACAACCAGTTACAGCAGGTCAGAACCAGTTACAACCAGTTACAGCAGGTCAGAACCAGTTACAGCAGGTCAGAACCAGTTACAACCAGCTACAGCAAGTCAGAACCAGTTACAACAGGTCAGAACCAGTTACAACCAGCTAGAGCAGGTCAGAACCAGTTACAGCAGGTCAGAACCAGTTACAACCAGTTACAGCAGGTAGGAACCAGTGACAACAGGTCAGAACCAGTTACAACCAGTTACAGCAGGTCAGAACCAGTTACAGCAGGTCAGAACCAGTTACAAACAGTTACAGCAGGTCAGAACCAGTTACAACCAGTTACAGCAGGTCAGAACCAGTTACAGCAGGTCAGAACCAGTTACAACCAGTTACAGCAGGTAGGAACCAGTGACAACAGGTCAGAACCAGTTACAAACAGTTACAGCAGGTCAGAACCAGTTACAGCAGGTCAGAACCAGTTACAACCAGTTACAGCAGGTCAGAACCAGTTACAACCAGTTACAGCAGGTAGGAACCAGTTACAACAGGTCAGAACCAGTTACAACCAGTTACAGCAGGTCAGAACCAGTTACAGCAGGTCGGAACCAGTTACAACCAGCTACAGCAGGTCAGAACAGTTACAGCAGGTCAGAACCAGTTACAACAGGTCAGAACCAGTTACAAACAGTTACAGCAGGTCAGAACCAGTTACAAACAGTTACAGCAGGTCAGAACCAGTTACAGCAGGTCAGAACCAGTTACAACCAGTTACAGCAGGTCAGAACCAGTTACAACCAGTTACAGCAGGTAGGAACCAGTTACAACAGGTCAGAACCAGTTACAACCAGTTACAGCAGGTCAGAACCAGTTACAGCAGGTCGGAACCAGTTACAACCAGCTACAGCAGGTCAGAACAGTTACAGCAGGTCGGAACAGTTACAGCAGGTCGGAACCAGTTACAACCAGCTACAGCAGGTCAGAACCAGTTACAGCAGGTCAGAACCAGTTACAACCAGCTACAGCAGGTCAGAACCAGTTACAGCAGGTCAGAACCAGTTACAGCAAGTCAGAACCAGTTACAACCAGCTACAGCAGGTCAGAACCAGTTACAGCAGGTCAGAACCAGTTACAACCAGTTACAGCAGGTAGGAACCAGTTACAACCAGCTAGAGCAGGTAGGAACCAGTTACAACAGGTCAGAACCAGTTACAACCAGTTACAGCAGGTCGGAACCAGTTACAACCAGCTACAGCAGGTCAGAACAGTTACAGCAGGTAGGAACCAGTTACAACAGGTCAGAACCAGTTACAACCAGTTACAGCAGGTCAGAACCAGTTACAGCAGGTCAGAACCAGTTACAACCAGCTACAGCAGGTCAGAACCAGTTACAACAGGTCAGAACCAGTTACAACCAGCTAGAGCAGGTCAGAACCAGTTACAGCAGGTCAGAACCAGTTACAGCAGGTCAGAACCAGTTACAGCAGGTCAGAACCAGTTACAACCAGTTACAGCAGGTCAGAACCAGTTACAGCAGGTCAGAACTAGTTACAACCAGTTACAGCAGGTCAGAACCAGTTACAGTTACAGTGTGTGCGTGTGTAGTGTGAGTGTGTAGTAGGAATGTGTGTGTGAGTGTGTGAGTGAATAACAAATAGTGGTCGGCATGACTGGAAAAGAGCTATATAAGTACAAGTCCATCTAAGTACAACAACCTGTCAGAGCCAGTTAGAGCCAGTTAAAACCAGTCAGAACCAGCTGCTGGTTTGGGCCAGACGTACCTTCTTTGTTCCGTAGAGACTCTCCAGCAGTTTGTCCTGAGCGTTCTCAAAGCGCTGGTCCAGAGTGGCCACGCTCTTCTGGACCAGCGTCCACATCATGTAGTTGTTCAGCAAACTGGAAACAGACACGGCTCATGAGAGACGTGGACACTGTTCCGTTTCCATGACAACAGACACGGCTCATGAGAGACGTGGACACTGTTCCGTTTCCATGACAACAGACACGGCTCATGAGAGACGTGGACACTGTTCCGTTTCCATGACAACAGACACGGATCATGAGAGACGTGGACATTATTTTGTTTCCATGACAACAGATGGATCTTGAGAGACGTGGATGCAGTTCCGTTTCCATGACAACAGATACTGATCATAAGAGACATGGAAATCGTTCCGTTTCCAGGACACATGTTCTGGACGGGTTCTGAGGACTGACCTGCGCTCCGTCTTGTTGATGAGCTCGGACACCTGCTGCAGGTACTCTCTGGCGTACAGAACCACAGGCTCGGTGTCATTCAGGTCCAGAGGAGACAGAGAGGACGTCAGGAAGTCCAACCAGTCCACAGCTGGAGCCAGCAGCTGCAAACACAAACATGAAGACACATCATGGGTGTTCCGGGCCGAGGGACGTGCTAGTCCAGCTCCAAAGACACGGGACATCCGGGATCACCCGGAACCAGAACCCCACAAAACCTGATTATATTCCCAGACCAGAAAAAAAACAAATCCAAACCAGGTCTACGGACACCAGAACCAAGTCCAGAGACACCAGAACCAGGTCTACAGACACCAGAACCAAGTCCAGAGACACCAGAACCAGGTCTACAGACACCAGAACCAAGTCCAGAGACACCAGAACCAGGTCTACAGACACCAGAACCAAGTCCAGAGACACCAGAAACAGGTCTACAGACACCAGAACCAAGTCCAGAGACACCAGAAACAGGTCCACAGACACCGGAACCAGAGGGAGGAGGAGGAGGAGCGCTGCTTTGTACATCTTCATCATCACATCAAACTGGTTTATATAACAACCTGTTATCTAACCCTCCTGCTCCCCCCTTCCCCTTCCCTCCCAGAGATGCAGGCACATAGCAACAGCTCATAGCAACGGTTGCTATGGTGACCCCTGAAGCATCTCCAGCCCTGAAGGACAGAGCTGCAGAGAGACCAGCATCGATCTGGTCCAAGACATCATCAGATCTAAGACCTGTCTCTATCCGACCCGTCTCTATCTGTCTGCCCAGAACCGTCTCTATCCGACCCGTCTCTATCTGTCTGCCCAGAACCGTCTCTATCCGACCCGTCTCTATCTGTCTGCCCAGAACCGTCTCTATCCGACCCGTCTCTATCTGTCTGCCCAGAACCGTCTCTATCCGACCCGTCTCTATCTGTCTGCCCAGAACCGTCTCTATCCGACCCGTCTCTATCTGTCTGCCCAGAACCGTCTCTATCCGACCCGTCTCTATCTGTCTGCCCAGAACCGTCTCTATCCGACCCGTCTCTATCTGTCTGCCCAGAACCGTCTCTATCCGACCCGTCTCTATCTGTCCGTCCATATCTCTATGTGTCAGTTCGGACTTCTAAAATCTGACTTTTAACAGTGACTCATCATTTCAAAGATGTAATACAAGAAGAAGAAGAAGAAGACCAAAATCCATGGCTGTGTCCGAATGTCCGAATCACTCGCCACATTGTGCGAGGAAAAACTAGTGCAAATTACCCACAATCATCTTGAAAAGTACTGAGGATCACGAGACAGGTTGATTTAAAACACATTGGACTGCAGGTGGGAACCTGGATTTGGAATGTCGCATGGTGGTTGCCATGGCGACAGTCGGTAGTCATGTGATCTGCAATCTACAGCGAGCTTCGGGTCTGAATTGCCAACAGAATGCATCGCTAGGTGGTGCCTGTCTGCAGTAAAGACGGGTCTAGGACCCGTTCTGGTTCTGCTTCTCGTCCTGGTTCTTCATCAGGTTTAACATACAGAAGTGATCCAGACCTGGTCTCCTGTCGGCGGGTCTCACCTGCAGCTCGGCGACCGTCACCTTGTGGTAGATCTTCTCCTCGTCTCGCCGCTGGTCCTGCGGGACGGTGATGTTAGCAAGCGCCGTCTCAAACTCCAGGATCTGCTGCATCTGGACCTGGGTTGAGGTCCGCTCACCACCCAGCAGCATCCCCAGCTCCACCATGTAGTCCAGGTACGCCACCAGGACCTGCAACCAGAGCAGCACCAGTCCAGACCAGCTCCAGAACCAGGTCACACACATGAAAACACACACAGATCCTCACCTTCTCATTGGCTGTCTTGTTGAGGTAATAGTCTCTGGATGGCAGGAAGAGCCCTGATTGGTCCACCTGCGGAGACGGACAGGTGGGTCAGAGCAGAACTGAGCGGGTCCTGATGGTTCCACCTGGTTCTGGTTTACCTGGATGACATTACTGTTGGAGTTCTTGGGATCTGCGCTGACCCCGACGCTGAAGAAGGGCTGAGCGCGGTACGGACCTGAGACCACTTTCAGGACCTCCATGAAATTGTCTTTGTCCCACGGTCCCGTCATGTTCCAGCCACCGATCTGCAGACAGGTCACATGATCACAAAGACCAGAAGGGGGTCGGGCTGGAGTCGGGAGCGATGCGGTTGCCACGGGGACGGTTACCTTAGCGATGAGGTCTATGAGAGGCTGGGCGCCCAGATCCTCAATCCTTTGCGTGTTGAGACAGGACAGGTAGTAGGACTGGGTCTTCCTCTCCGCCTCGCTGCTGACGTTAAACGTCCCATTCTCTGAGGACGAGAAGGACAGACCGTCACCGAGACTGGGCATGGACCGGGTCCAGTTCTGGTTCCAGGTGCATACCCAGCAGGTGTTTGAGTAGCGCCTGGTTCTGCTCCCAGATGCTGTTGAAGGTGGACCAGCGCGAGCGTCCGTCAGGCAGCGGGTTCTTCCTCATCCAGCCGCCGCAGGAGAACTGGTAGAAGTCCTGACACGGGTCGGCGCCGCGGTCCATGGCCTCCACGATCTGACTCGCCACGGTAACGCACGCCTCCGACAGGCACAGGCCACGCCCACTGTCTGCAGAACAACCAATAGGACAGAGGAGTGAGACAAGATGGAAGACGTGAGAAAGGGAAGACATAAAGAAGAGAGTGGGACAAACGAGACGAGGAGGAAGCAAGCTGGTCAGGGTGGAGGTGAAGAGAAAGGAGAGGAGACAGAGAGGACGGGTGGAGACGGGGAGAAGACAAGAGGATGATGGAGGACAGAGGACGGGTGGAGACGGGGAGAAGACAAGAGGGTGATGGAGGACAGAGGACGGGTGGAGACGGGGAGAAGACAAGAGGGTGATGGAGGACAGAGGACGGGTGGAGACGGGGAGAAGACAAGAGGGTGATGGAGGACAGAGGACGGGTGGAGACGGGGAGAAGACAAGAGGGTGATGGAGGACAGAGGACGGGTGGAGACGGGGAGAAGACAAGAGGGTGATGGAGGACAGAGGACGGGTGGAGACGGAGAGAAGACAAGAGGATGATGGAGGACAGAGGACGGGTGGAGACGGGGAGAAGACAAGAGGATGATGGAGGACAGAGGACGGGTGGAGACGGAGAGAAGACAAGAGGATGATGGAGGACAGAGGACGGGTGGAGACGGGGAGAAGACAAGAGGGTGATGGAGGACAGAGGACGGGTGGAGACGGGGAGAAGACAAGAGGGTGATGGAGGACAGAGGACGGGTGGAGACGGGGAGAAGACAAGAGGATGATGGAGGACAGAGGACGGGTGGAGACGGGGAGAAGACAAGAGGGTGATGGAGGACAGAGGACGGGTGGAGACGGAGAGAAGACAAGAGGATGATGGAGGACAGAGGACGGGTGGAGACGGGGAGAAGACAAGAGGGTGATGGAGGACAGAGGACGGGTGGAGACGGAGAGAAGACAAGAGGATGATGGAGGACAGAGGACGGGTGGAGACGGGGAGAAGACAAGAGGGTGATGGAGGACAGAGGACGGGTGGAGACGGAGAGAAGACAAGAGGGTGATGGAGGACAGAGGACGGGTGGAGACGGGGAGAAGACAAGAGGATGATGGAGGACAGAGGACGGGTGGAGACGGAGAGAAGACAAGAGGATGATGGAGGACAGAGGACGGGTGGAGACGGGGAGAAGACAAGAGGGTGATGGAGGACAGAGGACGGGTGGAGACGGGGAGAAGACAAGAGGGTGATGGAGGACAGAGGACGGGTGGAGACGGGGAGAAGACAAGAGGGTGATGGAGGACAGAGGACGGGTGGAGACGGGGAGAAGACAAGAGGATGATGGAGGACAGAGGACGGGTGGAGACGGAGAGAAGACAAGAGGGTGATGGAGGACAGAGGACGGGTGGAGACGGGGAGAAGACAAGAGGGTGATGGAGGACAGAGGACGGGTGGAGACGGAGAGAAGACAAGAGGATGATGGAGGACAGAGGACGGGTGGAGACGGGGAGAAGACAAGAGGGTGATGGAGGACAGAGGACGGGTGGAGACGGGGAGAAGACAAGAGGATGATGGAGGACAGAGGACGGGTGGAGACGGAGAGAAGACAAGAGGATGATGGAGGACAGAGGACGGGTGGAGACGGGGAGAAGACAAGAGGGTGATGGAGGACAGAGGACGGGTGGAGACGGGGAGAAGACAAGAGGGTGATGGAGGACAGAGGACGGGTGGAGACGGAGAGAAGACAAGAGGATGATGGAGGACAGAGGACGGGTGGAGACGGGGAGAAGACAAGAGGGTGATGGAGGACAGAGGACGGGTGGAGACAGAAGAAAGGAGGACGAGGAGGACGTCTCCTACCAGAGCTGAATCCCAGGACCAGGAGACAGGCCAGCAGAGCCAGCAGGGACGCCAGCAGCATGATTGACAGCAGAACCTCCAGCTGAGTCCTCCTGCCCAGGAAGTCCACGCCCCCTTTCCTGAAGCCCACCTGAGGACGACAGATAACGTCCATCAACATGTCCAGGTAAGTCAGGATAACATGTCCATGTGACCACCCACCTGTCAAGGCGTCCTCCGGTCAGCCTGTGAGGAAGCTTGGACAGGTGGTTACCATGGAAACTCATTTTATTGCCTAAAATAATTAAAATGTCTCAGAAACCTTCAACTCCTGGAGGCTGCAGCTCCTTGCTGTGGAAGTTCCTGCAGCTGGACCTGCTTCACCCTAACGAGCCGGGTCGGACCGTACCACTGCAGGGTGTGGGGGGGGGGGGGGGGTCAGTCCTGGACCTGGCCCAGGGCGGCAGCAGGGTCCTGGACCTGGCCCAGGGCGGCAGCAGGGTCCTGGACCTGGCCCAGGGCGGCAGCAGGGTCCTGGACAGCAGGGTCCTGGACCTGGCCCAGGGCGGCAGCAGGGTCCTGGACCTGGCCCAGGGCGGCAGCAGGGTCCTGGACCTGGCCCAGGGCGGCAGCAGGGTCCTGGACCTGGCCCAGGGCGGCAGCAGGGTCCTGGACCTGGCCCAGGGCGGCAGCAGGGTCCTGGACCTGGCCCAGGGCGGCAGCAGGGTCCTGGACAGCAGGGTCCTGGACCTGGCCCAGGGCGGCAGCAGGGTCCTGGACAGCAGGGTCCTGGACCTGGCCCAGGGCGGCAGCAGGGTCCTGGACCTGGCCCAGGGCGGCAGCAGGGTCCTGGACCTGGCCCAGGGCGGCAGCAGGGTCCTGGACCTGGCCCAGGGCGGCAGCAGGGTCCTGGACAGCAGGGTCCTGGACCTGGCCCAGGGCGGCAGCAGGGTCCTGGACAGCAGGGTCCTGGACCTGGCCCAGGGCGGCAGCAGGGTCCTGGACCTGGCCCAGGGCGGCAGCAGGGTCCTGGACAGCAGGGTCCTGGACCTGGCCCAGGGCGGCAGCAGGGTCCTGGACCTGGCCCAGGGCGGCAGCAGGGTCCTGGACCTGGTCCAGGGCGGCAGCAGGGTCCTGGACCTGGCCCAGGGCGGCAGCAGGGTCCTGGACCTGGCCCAGGGCGGCAGCAGGGTCCTGGACCTGGCCCAGGGCGGCAGCAGGGTCCTGGACCTGGCCCAGGGCGGCAGCAGGGTCCTGGACAGCAGGGTCCTGGACCTGGCCCAGGGCGGCAGCAGGGTCCTGGACCTGGCCCAGGGCGGCAGCAGGGTCCTGGACCTGGTCCAGGGCGGCAGCAGGGTCCTGGACCTGGCCCAGGGCGGCAGCAGGGTCCTGGACCTGGCCCAGGGCGGCAGCAGGGTCCTGGACCTGGTCCAGGAGATCCACCATTCTCCATTTAGACCCAGATTAGATGTCTCATTACCATAGAACCGCAAAATATAGAATGTAGAACTGTGAGGAATAGAACTGTAGAATGTAGAGCTATAAAAAGTAGAACTAGAATGTAGATCTATAAATGTAGAACTGCAGAATGTAGATCTATAAAATGTAGAACTGTAAAAAGTAGAACTGTAGAATGTAGAACTGCAGAATGTAGAACTATAAAAAGTAGAACTTCAGAATGTAGAACTATAAAAAGTAGAACTATAGAATGTAGATCTATAAAAAGTAGAACTGTAGATTGTAGTACAAAAAAGTAGAACTGTAAAAAGTAGAACTGCAGAATGTAGAACTGTAAAAAGTAGAACTATAGAATGTAGATCTATAAAAAGTAGAACTGTAAAAAGTAGAACTGCAGAATGTAGAACTGTAAAAAGTAGAACTATAGAATGTAGATCTATAAAAAGTAGAACTGTAGATTGCAGTACAAAAAAGTAGAACTATAAAAAGTAGAACTGCAGAATGTAGATCTATAAAAAGTAGAACTGTAAAAAGTAGAACTGTAGAATGTAGAACTATAAAAAGTAGAACTGCAGAATGTATATCTATAAAAAGTAGAACTGTAAAAAGTAGAACTGTAGAATGTAGAACTATAAAAAGTAGAACTGCAGAATGTAGATCCATAAAAAGTAGAACTGTAAAAAGTAGAACTGTAGAATGTAGATCCATAAAAAGTAGAACTGTAAAAAGTAGAACTGTAGAATGTAGAACTATAAAAAGTAGAACTGCAGAATGTACATCTATATAAAGTAGAACTGCAGAATGTAGATCCATAAAAAGTAGAACTGTAAAAAGTAGAACTGCAGAATGTAGATCCATAAAAAGTAGAACTGTAAAAAGTAGAACTGCAGAATGTAGATCTATAAAAAGTAGAACTGTAAAAAGTAGAACTGTAGAATGTAGAACTGCAGAATGTAGAACTATAAAAAGTAGAACTGTAAAAAGTAGAACTGTAGAAAGTAGAACTGTAGAATGTAGAACTGTAGATTGTAGAACTGTGTCCCTCCTGGTTTCAGTTATTGGTCCAGTTTCCTGTTTTTAGGTCTGTTTTGTTGTTTTCCTTTGTGGCTCCAAAGTTTTTATCTGGATAATTATTTTATTATTTTACTTTTGTACATAAATAAACTTTTCTAAATTCCAGGAACTTCCCTGGAGTTTCAACTTGTACCTCATTCCCTCCATCCAGGTCCTGGTCTCTGGTGGAACCAGGATGTCCGTGTTTTTGACCTTTAATATGATGAATTAATAAAAATGTTTATGTTTGTTGTTCTGACTGATAAACGTGAACAGACTGGAACCCCACTGACCCTCTGTTTTGGTGGTGCTCCCCCTGCTGTGTTACCCCGTCAGGTTTGGCTCCAGGATCAGAGTCTGGTCCCAGAACTCCACCTGGGACCACTGAGGGGGTTTACTGGAGTTCATGTGCGTGCTGCATTCACTGACCTCCACTCTGTCAGGAGATGAGGCCGTCTCAGCTGGAGTGTCTGATCCCTCCTCCTCCTCCAACGTAGCTCGCTTGTAGCTGGACATCTGCAGACAGACGGACAGACCTGGATCAGAAACTTGGATCAGAACCAGGAACCAGAACTAGAAGTCTGCATCAAACTGGACCAGAACTGTCCCCACTTCTGGATCCACTTCACTGTGTTCACACAGACCGTAACTTCCTGTTTCCTTCCTTGACATCTGAATACATAGCAACAGAGTTCACATTGCTTAAAATTCCCTAAATGAACTGGTTACCATGGAAACCAGTACAGCTTCCCCGTCCAGATCAGCTGACCAGAACCAGAACCAGAACCAGAGACCTCCTGCAGCTTTCCCTGCTGGGCTTCATCCAGAAAAACAAACTTCTGCTTCAAATCTTCAAAACCCAGAGACCCCGTCCCCCAGAGACCCCGTCCCCCAGAGACCCCGTCCCCCAGGGACCCCGTCCACCAGAGACCCCGTCCCCCAGAGACCCCGTCCACCAGGGACACCGTCCACCAGAGACCCCGTCCCCCAGAGACCCCGTCCACCAGGGACACCGTCCACCAGGGACCCCGTCCAGCAGGGACCCCGTCCCCCAGAGACCCCATCTACCAGAGACCCCGTCCCCCAGAGACCCCGTCCGCCAGGGACCCCGTCCCCCAGAGACCCCGTCTACCAGAGACCCCGTCCCCCAGAGACCCCGTCCGCCAGGGACCCCGTCCCCCAGAGACCCCGTCTACCAGAGACCCCGTCCCCCAGAGACCCCGTCCGCCAGGGACCCCGTCCCCCAGAGACCCCGTCTACCAGAGACCCCGTCCCCCAGAGACCCCGTCCGCCAGGGACCCCGTCCCCCAGAGACCCCGTCTACCAGAGACCCCGTCCCCCAGAGACCCCGTCCACCAGAAACCCCGTCCACCTGGGACCCCGTCCCCCAGAGACCCCGTCCACCAGAGACCCCGTCCCCCAGAGACCCCGTCCACCAGGGACCCCGTCCACCAGGGACCCCGTCCAGCAGAGACCCCGTCCGCCAGAGACCCCGTCCACCAGAGACCCCGTCCACCAGGGACCCCGTCCCCCAGAGATCCCGTCCACCAGAGACCCCGTCCCCCAGAGATCCCGTCCAAAAGAGACCCCGTCCCCCAGAGACCCCGTCTACCAGAGACCCCGTCCCCCAGAGACCCCGTCTACCAGGGACCCCGTCCCCCAGAGACCCCATCTACCAGAGACCCCGTCCCCCAGAGACCCCGTCCACCAGGGACCCCGTCCCCCAGAGACCCCGTCCAGCAGGGACACCGTCCACCAGGGACCCCGTCCAGCAGAGACCCCGTCCCCCAGAGACCCCGTCCCCCAGAGACCCCATCTACCAAAGACCCCGTCCCCCAGAGACCCCGTCCGCCAGGGACCCCGTCCCCCAGAGACCCCGTCTACCAGAGATCCCGTCCCCCAGAGACCCCGTCCACCAGGGACCCCGTCCCCCAGAGACCCCGTCTACCAGAGATCCCGTCCCCCAGAGACCCCGTCCACCAGGGACCCCGTCCCCCAGAGACCCCGTCCACCAGAGACCCCGTCCCCCAGAGACCCCGTCCACCAGAGACCCCGTCCACCAGGGACCCCGTCCCCCAGAGACCCCGTCCACCAGGGACCCCGTCCCCCAGAGACCCCGTCCCCCAGAGACCCCGTCCGCCAGGGACCCCGTCCCCCAGAGACCCCGTCTACCAGAGATCCCGTCCCCCAGAGACCCCGTCTACCAGAGATCCCGTCCCCCAGAGACCCCGTCTACCAGAGACCCCGTCCCCCAGAGACCCCGTCCACCAGGGACCACGTCCCCCAGAGATCCCGTCCGCCAGGGACCCCGTCCCCCAGAGACCCCGTCTACCAGAGATCCCGTCCCCCAGAGACCCCGTCCCCCAGAGACCCCGTCCACCAGGGACCCCGTCCCCCAGAGACCCCGTCTACCAGAGACCCCGTCCGCCAGAGACCCCGTCCACCAGGGACCCCGTCCCCCAGAGATCCCGTCCGCCAGGGACCCCGTCCCCCAGAGACCCCGTCTACCAGAGATCCCGTCCCCCAGAGACCCCGTCCACCAGGGACCCCCGTCCCCCAGAGACCCCGTCCCCCAGAGACCCCGTCTACCAGGGACCCCGTCCCCCAGAGACCCCGTCCACCAGGGACCCCGTCCCCCAGAGACCCCGTCTACCAGTGACCCCGTCCCCCAGAGACCCCGTCCACCAGAGACCCCGTCCACCAGGGACCCCGTCACCCAGAGACCCCGTCCACCAGGGACCCCGTCCCCCAGAGACCCCGTCTACCAGTGACCCCGTCCCCCAGAGACCCCGTCCCCCAGAGACCCCGTCTACCAGTGATCCCGTCCCCCAGAGACCCCGTCCCCCAGAGATCCCGTCCACCAGAGACCCCGTCCCCCAGAGACCCCGTCCACCAGAGACCCCGTCCACCAGGGACCCCGTCCCCCAGAGACCCCGTCTACCAGGGACCCCGTCCACCAGGGACCCCGTCCCCCAGAGACCCCGTCTACCAGGGACCCCGTCCCCCAGAGACCCCGTCCACCAGGGACCCCGTCCCCCAGAGACCCCGTCTACCAGGGACCCCCGTCCACCAGGGACCCCATCCCCCAGAGACCCCGTCCACCAGGGACCCCGTCCCCCAGGGACCCCGTCTACCAGGGACCCCGTCCACCAGGGACCCCGTCCCCCAGAGACCCCGTCCACCAGGGACCCCGTCCACCAGAGACCCCGTCCACCAGGGACCCCATCCCCCAGAGACCCCGTCTACCAGGGACCCCGTCCCCCAGAGACCCCGTCCCCCAGAGACCCCGTCCACCAGAGACCCCGTCCCCCAGAGACCCCGTCCACCAGGGACCCCGTCCCCCAGAGACCCCGTCCACCAGGGACCCCGTCCCCCAGAGACCCCGTCTACCAGGGACCCCGTCCACCAGGGACCCCGTCCCCCAGAGACCCCGTCCACCAGGGACCCCGTCCCCCAGAGACCCCGTCCACCAGGGACCCCGTCCACCAGGGACCCCGTCCACAGGCTTCCACTCCTCCAGTGATGTGTGACCAGAATTTATATTTCTAATAAATTTCCTTGTTTTTGTTTCCGTGGCTCTCTGAGGGTCAGTGAATGCATCATGAGATGAGACTGAGGGGGAGATTCTGCTCTGATCCGGTTCTGTGATGTAACAAAACCCTGTAGATCTGAGCGGGTCACTGAGCAGCAGAATTCCAGACTTGGAGTTTTGGATCAAATCCAAACATTTGAACCATAAACCTGATTTGAGAAGCGCTTCATCACACCAGTTCTGGCCCAGTTCGGACCTCCTGAGCCCGGCCTGGTTCTGTCTCAGTGTGGAAATGTCTGCAGGAAACCGAAGGTTTCCAACTGTTTCCTTCCTCAGGACCGACTCTGAAACCGGCCTCTCTCTTCATCTGCTCCAGTCTCCATCAGTGTCTCTCGCCCGGCTCTGTTCTCTTTCTCTGATGACGCACGCAGAGGGGGAGCAAGGGGGGAGAGAGCCTGGGGGTTGCTAGGAGATGTGTGTGTGTGTGTGTGTGGAGGGTGATGTCAGTGTGTAATTAGATAATGTGTGTGAATCATCTGCATTCAGCTATAATGGAGTTCACTTATATAACATGTTTGTCTCTTTTGTCCCTTCAGAGCCTCCATACAGCTGAAAACCAGCCGCCAGTACATCATGAAGAGGACGAGAAGACAGCGTGCAAACCTGCTGCACACCGAGACACCAGCACACACACACACACTCACACCAGCACACACACACACACTCACACCAACACACACACACACACTCACACCAACACACACACACTCACACCAACACACACACACACTCACACCAACACACACACACACACTCACACCAACACACACACACTCACACCAGCACACACACACACTCACACCAACACACACGCTCACTCACACCAACACACACACTCACACCAACACACACACACACACACACTCACACCAACACACACACACACACTCACACCAACACACACACACTCACACCAGCACACACACACACTCACACCAACACACACACACACACTCACACCAACACACACACACTCACACCAACACACACACACACTCACACCAACACACACGCTCACTCACACCAACACACACACTCACACCAACACACACACACACACACTCACACCAACACACACACACACACTCACACCAACACACACACACTCACACCAGCACACACACACACTCACACCAACACACACACACTCACACCAGCACACACACACACTCACACCAACACACACACACACACACTCACACCAACACACACACACTCACACCAACACACACACACACTCACACCAACACACACACTCACACCAACACACACACACTCACACAAACACACACACACACTCACACCAACACACACACACTCACACCAACACACACACACTCACACCAACACACACACTCACTCACACGAACACACACACACTCACACCAGCACACACACACACTCACACCAACACACACACACTCACACCAACACACACACACACTCACACCAACACACACACACACACTCACACCAACACACACACACTCACACCAGCACACACACACACTCACACCAACACACACACACACACACTCACACCAACACACACACACTCACACCAACACACACACACACTCACACCAACACACACACACACACACTCACACCAACACACACACACACACACACTCACACCAACACACACACTCACTCACACCAACACACACACACTCACACCACACACACACACTCACACCAACACACACACACACACTCACACCACACACACACACACTCACACCAACACACACACACACTCACACCAACACACACACACACACACACTCAACACCAACACACACACACTCACACCAACACACACACACACTCACACCAACACACACACACACACTCACACCAACACACACACACTCACACCAACACACACACACACTCACACCCAACACACACACACACACTCACACCAACACACACACACACACACACACTCACCACCAACACACACCCACACCTCACACCAACACACACACTCACACCAACACACACTCCACTC